>NC_051159.1:106857490-107157490 GCF_013339745.2 Dermacentor silvarum | reverse complement strand
AAATTCCCGGGCGTCAAATATTAGATGGGAACGTTCTCAGAGAACCTGTCCGCGCTCCGGCAGTTAAGCTTGATATACGAACACAGTCGCTTCGCTCGTTACTCCAATACTGCAAGACGTTACCATGCCTTTTTACCGGCGATCGTGCTTTTTCTGCGTATTTCTAAGGTCACAAACACTTGAATATAATTGTAATAATTACCGTTTTAATCAAACAAATTTCCCACATCTTTAGGTGCAGATTGATATTTTTGGTTAACAGCCTATTACAGGCATATAAATGAAAGCTACGTATTCGTTACAAACGTTCATTATAACCTTATCCTTAACGCCAGCGCTTTGTCTTGTGCTGCTTCATGTGGCCTACGAATGCGCATGATGATGCTAATTCGGCGTGCTTTTTTATGGACGAAGAAGAATATAAACAATACTGAACAGCTACAGTATTCTGCACAGATTTGGTCTGCCTCAACTTCCAAATATTTTTCATCGTACGCTGACATTAAGCTATTCCATAACGATGTTATTTTTACTGAGCACGTGAGCTGTATACAATTCGTTATTTTTTATATTACATTTTTCACCGACACGATAAGTACGATTCAGGGACACAAAGGTGGCAGGAACGGTCGTTTATCTCTTTCAGTAAGCGGGTTAAGGTATTCAGCTAATATAAGTGAAAGTGGTGTAAAATTGCGAAATCACCCACAGAAGCCAAACTAGGAGTAAAAACCAAAATGTAGCAGCAGTAGTGCATGAAAACGAACATAAAATTGTAGTTAACATAAGTTGTTCTTGTTCCAGCTCCCTTTCCAGGTAAGCGCCAAACAGGTTTCATCAATATTTTGTTATTAGCGACGTTTTGTTTAGACAAAAACAGCATTTCATGAAGGTCACAGCAAGAGCTGCTGACAACCACTGTAATGGTAATGGCGACTGACGCGTTTTAACAAGTTCACAACACTCACACGTCACCTGTCACATGGGATGAAACACGAACATGGTCAAAACGTGCGCAAAAAGCGAGGTCGCCTTAAGCGATGCAAGTGATCAAAACAGATAAACTGCTCGCGTTAGTGGACTACAGCTTCATATTTTTTAAATTGCCGACAAATTCTATACTCTTCCGAACAAAATCGCGAGGCTTCACGGCGCATACGCCGGTGGCCGTCACTCTTTGACGAGTTATCGATGCAATTGAAGACAGTGACGAATGAATTGGAGCCAATGAAACACTTGTATTCATGATTTAAACGAAGGTCCGATAAGTCAGGTTCTGATAGTCACTTCGAGGTGCCTGCGCCGTCACTCCGGGCTCGACGTTCTCTACGGAGTAGCGACAGTGTTCCAGCTCAAGCGCACTGTCACGAGAATTTATCGGGATCAACGAAGAATAGAACCATTGGCACGAAATCGCCTCATTATACAGGCCGCTCGATATTATAATATTTAGCCTCTGCTAGCAAGGAACAAGAACGACGATATCGACGGTGACGTCGCTATTCCAGCGGATGCCATCGCCCTGTGACGGCGCTAAGTAAAACGGCGCGTCATCGGCGATCGCCACCATCAATCCACGGGCAGCGCTCGAGAAACACGTTCTGACGAACTGCGCAAAATGCAACGCGCGAAGTCACGGACACATCAAGCGGGCGCGCGCGCGCGCGTGTTCGCACACCATAGAGTCGCGCGAGCGGCAATAAAAGCGACGCAGCAGCGGCGAGCGCCGTCGGGCGCCTTACCTGATCGAGCGTCCGGGTTGCGGTTGTTCCCGCCGCGGCGTCGAGAGCCGAGCGAGCGACGGTCACGCCGGAGCCTGGGCTACCACCAACTGAGCCCGGGCTCCCCCCGGCATCCGGGAACCTGGCGAGGGCCGGTGCTCCGACCAATCACGGCGCGGCCTGGGCGCCCACCCGCAATCGATGCGACACGACATGTGCGTCGCCCGCCGGCGCCCGTCGAGTGCGCACCGGCGCTTCCGCGTCTCTGCGCATGCGCGGAAGAGGACTCCAACATGGACGCTGACCGCGCGCGCCTGCGCGTCATGTGGCGGGAAAGCGCGGAGCGCGAGTTTCGATTCGCGATAGCGTTCCTCCGGCGGTGGTCGGCCTAGCTGTCCCGCCGCTTAGATCGTGTGCGGCGGCGTGCGAAGCTTGCCGTTTGGTGCACATGAAAGCGCTGCTGGCGGGTGGGCAGAAAGTAGACGAAACATAAAGTCCGGTACTTTCTTGTATCGCGGTACGCCCTTGTTTCGCGACAAAATTGTGCATTAGAAACTGCAGCAAGCGAAATGGGGGTTTCCCGGAAGGTAACGCTACACTTAGAAGGGGAATCTTAGGGTTCTCGTTTCTTTTTCGGTTCATTATTCCAAACATGGTGTTCCATCTCCCCAGCATCCTGTAGATAGTTTGTTCATTTACCCGGTCATAGCTTCGATTTCTTGGACAGAAGGTGCTCCTATATAGAGTGTCCTTTCTTTGTCATAAGTCACCGCTCACTTCCTTGCCAAGTTCATGGCCATACTGCAAACATATGTGTCGTGTCCAATCAGTACGTGACGAAACTGTCACAGTCTCGGCCCTTGAGCTTTCTATGCAACGTTCACGTGGATTTAGTGTCGATCGTTAGCAGTAATACTGGGTTTCAGCAGGTTGTCGCTGAGCAAATTTCTGCAGCCTGAGGTTTCGGGAACTGCGCTCAATAATATATTTTTCATTTCATTTTTTTTGTGTGTTTACGAGAGTTTGATATTCAACTCGATACTGGACTCATAAAGCTGTGTTCGATTGACTGGCATCTGCAGTAATCGATATAGTCTGCAGTGCTTATTATAAATGTGTGATGTGATTAACTTCCCTGTGCCCTCCCCATTTTTCTCCTTTATTTCACTCCTTTACAATCGGGTAAGCGTGGTGTACGTTTCAGCAGCCTATCAGTAGCCTGATTCTATTTCTCTGTGAGTACCTGTGTTTATATACGTTTACATGCCTAACAAGAACAATAATACTGAGTACTATATTTCGTTACACTGCACACTGTTTCCTAGCTTTTCTTTCTTGTTTTCTTAGGATGTGAAACACCGCTAAACAAGCTGCCAGCGTTACATGGAGCGCAGCTGCCTGTAAATTTTGTTAATACCCTGCGGACACACATTATGACACAAGAATGCGTCAGAAGAACGTTTCTTTCAGTTCGGAGTGTCTTAGAAGAATGGTTAGTATAAACGCCATAGTTCGAAATCACATCACATTACAGAGGGGATAGGCAGAGTTTTCCCTCCCCCCATCATAAGCTCAACAGATCACCAATCTAGCACGCTCCGCATGCTCCAGACGGGGTCCTACCCCTCTAGGGGCTTTCTGAACAAACTTCACCGCGACATCGATCCATTCTGCCCAGATTGTGGCACTGAATTTTGCTCATTAAATGACATGCTCTGGCAGTTCCCTGTGTTACAGGATTTTAACCAAGAAGAAGACTGGACGATGGCCATCACAGATCCCAGACAAGACGTCCAACTCCTGGCTGTCCAGAGGGCCCGTGAACGAGCGGAGAGGCACGGCCTCTCTGTTCCGACATGGGACTAGCCAACGGCTAGCAGGCCCCCCTGCCTAGCTTCTCAGGACCTAAATAAAGTGCTTACTACTACTACTACAACTGGCCCGTCAGCTTAGCTGATTATTGAAAGTACACTCGCGTGACTAAACGGGGCTTTATAGCAACCGATGGTGCTTCGGGTCTCAAAAAGGTTTGACTTTCCAAATTGAAAACGAAACGTAAAATATGCAGGACGAAGACACAAAGAACCGGACAGGACGGGGGCTACTAACAACTGCAAAGTCCGTTGGGAGTATTAGTGCACCAGAGAAGCGCATGCATGCCCTAAGAGTCGCCTACGTTTAAGTCGCTAAACGCTTGATTAGTAGCATGTTAAAACCCCCGGCAACCATCTTTTCACGAGTTGATATGCCCGAACCATCTCCAATTCCATTGTTACCAACAAACTTCCTTAACAAACGCAACCCAAGAAAGATGCTTCTTTGTTTAAAAATAGAATAGACGCATACCTAGGGGCATGTCAGGCCCACCAATGCTTACTGCCAACGCTTTGATGATTTCAGGCAGAAGTATACGTTAGCAGCGGCCAACCACTTCCTAGTGATAAAATACGTGCACCAACCACACCATTCACGTTGGATTACTAGTACGTCAGTTCATACGCGAAACCGTACTTTCGTTTGTGCTTTACGATGTGCCGATATTCGTAGTCACCTAAGAAGTGGTCGCGAAACTAGGTTTCTCTGCAATAGTTGTCATAATGGGGAGATGAAAAAACCGAGGCCTACTTCTACAAGTGCAGTTGAGCAATTAGCATCTGCACGTGGCAGAGGACGTGACATGCCTGCATCTTTACAAATAAATAAATAAATAAATAAATAAATAAATAAATAAATAAATAAATAAATAAATAAATTTTCACTCGCACACACACCGTTCGGTGGCACGCGGCGATGATTTCATCTCCATTGACGTCATACGGAACCTCACGGCGACGGCGACGGCGACGCCGACGGCAGAAATCTGCTTTGGAGTGTCCATATAATTGCTATCGCAATAATAAATAAATAAATAAATTTTCGGATTATCGTAAGTGAAAGTTGGTAAACTTAGCTTACATGTATATCTTTACGGAAGCCCGCCGCGTACTTATGAAGACATAATTCTAGCCTCCAGAACACAAAAAAATTGCCATGGTTGAACACAGTTGAGTCAAGTTTGTCGAGCGATAGCACGGTATTGCTTGCTTTTGGAAAGCACACAGATGCTGCTCGGCACCATCATTAACTACCGCATCTACAGTTGCCCCACAAGACAACACACAGACGCTGCTCGGCGCGGCATCCGCAGCGAACGAATTAACCTTCATGCTGCGTCTCGCTTCAACGTGAACTGAGCGTCGAAAACACAGCGCATACGAAGCTACCAGCACTCGGCGCACTTTGTACGCATCGCAGATCGCTTTCAAGATACGGGCGCCCACGCGGCGTACGCAGCAGCCGCCGGTAGTTTGCCCCAGTTTGACCTTGGCTGAGCTTGAAGGTCAGATTTACAGAACCAGCCGTTTTCTGGGTTTATACCTGGAGTAGTAGAGCTATCGCTCTAATAATTTCGGCCATTTTAGACCTGTCCTCACTGAACTCAGCTCATGCTGACAGAGGAAGGCACAATCTTTAACAATGTAGATGAGGAGTGACACGTCCAAAATGCCTTCAGGAGGGTGATGTCCCTATTAAATCATAAGGGGTTAGTAGCATTGGTAGCATTTTATTTTATTTTATTTTTATTAAGATTCCGCCTCGTTAATTTCCCGGTGTTTTGATACTTTGTTGCTGCCCTGTTCGATCCAGCAATTTATTTCAAACGTCTCCTCTGCGCCTGCCAGCACAGGTGACCGATGAGAACAGGGAGGTCGAGAAGCGCGTATTAAAGACAAAAGCAAAGCTAAGCAATCACGGCCAAGCGAAGCACGTTCTCGCACCAATCGGCGTTGAAGAAAAAAGAAGCGTGGTCGCACTTGACGGCCAAAGTACCGCGAGCATGGTCACGTTTTTCACTAGGCCAAACGAGTGTATTCAGAATGACGAATGGATAATCGCAATCGGGTGAGGGTGAAAATAACAATAAATCAAGAACATAGTGTGGAAGACTTGAAACTTGGGATAGTTGGTACAGAGAGAGAGAGAAAGGAAAAGCAGCAAGCTTAAACAGGTCCCAATCGGTCTGCTACCCCACCCTGGGAGATCGGAAAACGTGAAGAAAAAGCAAGGACGAAGGGAAAGGAATAACAAGTGATGCGTGCGCCCTCATAACAGTGTTCACGGCGTAAAGAAAGCTTATAGCTGAGCCCAGTCGTCTTGAAAAAGTGCAGCAGCGCTCTGGTGGTTTTCTGTGCATATGGCACTTGAGTATATGGTCCCAATATATTTTCTTCCGTCAGCCCTCTGTTGTCCAATTGGTTTTAGGTAGTACGCAAAGTTAGTTTGTACCCGCCGTGGTTGCTCAGTGGCTATGGTGTTGGGCTGCTGAGCACGAGGTCGCGGGATCGAATCCCAGGCACCGCATTTCGATGGGGGCGAAATGCGAAAACGCCCGTGTACTTAGATTTAGGTGCACGTTAAAGAACCCCAGGTGGTCGAAATTTCCGGAGTCCCCCACTACGGCGTGCCTCATAATCAGATCGTGGTTTTGGCACGTAAAACCCATAATTTAAAGTTAGTTTGTATTGCATCATCAAATAAAGAGAAGTAGGTAAGGATATGTGCATCGGCCTCATATTGCGCGACGTCGCCACGCGATGCGAAAACAAAAGAAGGGTACCATTCCTCCTACGGCTTACACTCCAATTCGCGAACTGTCATTTTCTTATCTTTATCTTTCTTGTAGAACGCCCGCGAACAAAAAAAAAATTGTTTGAACTTGGTGTTGATGCACTGCAGCGATCACAGCTTCAAAAGCAAGGAGGTTAAGCGGCGAGTATGACAGATAGCTTTATCGTCCTATCAAAACCCCACTTTTCGCTGCTCACGAGCACCATGAACGCAGAAAGAAGGAAAAAAGCAAGACGGGGTGCAGTCAGTAGAAGCAACGGCACCACTCTTTTCTTTTCATATGGCACTGCGGCGCCGCGCAGCATGCGCACGATAAGGATATTGCCGCACGCTCACGTGTTCCCTTTGATAAAACATTTCATCGACGATTACGATACGGCTTAATGCGAAATTTGGGCGCAGCTCTATACTTTTCATTTCGAGATATATTGGCTGGTGCGGACAATCTGTTTCGTGCGGCACGTTGAAAATGGAACGAAGTGTGGCGCGAATGCCTCGCTAATCGGGAGATCGCGAGAGGTAGCGCGGGGTTGATGCGTAGGCGCGCTTCATAGCCGCCGCCGCAGACAGACCTCCGCTCATGCAGCGCTTTCTTTCCAAATATGGTATCGGTGGCGTGATGGGTGAACAGACGACGCGGGCTACTCTGGCGCCATCTCGTAGCCATCGTCACCAGCAATACGCGGCGGCACTATGCTTTTCTTCTCACGCTTTCGCCATACCCTCCTCCTCCACTTTCCGCCTCGTGGTTCTGCTGCACCCTCCTCCTCCTCTTTCCTCCTGGCGCTCTCTTCGCTATCGCTGTTTTTCACCTCCCGCTGCTCTCTGCGTTCGCTCTTTCATCCTTCGCTGTGCTTGTTCGGTCGGTTACGAATAACGCCGAGGGACACCAACGCCGACGCTCGCCGCAGGAATGGGCACCTAAAAGCTGTGCTCTAAAATGAAGATAGTAGGCATTCACAAAATTTTCACTAAGCACTGCGTGTTGTGACAATAGCCGTTTATGAAAGGGACACTTCCGCAAGTGACACATCAAAGTTGCGCCGTATCGAAGTAAACTAGGCGGTTGTCGAAGGCGCGATGAAAGGTCAAGAGAGTGTAGTCGCGAGTTGACCACCATTCCCCTAAACTTCAATGTTCTAATCAAGTGCGACGAACAAGCAGGCGAAGTTTCCGCGCTGCATGAGGCTTTGACAATAGTACAGGCAGACGCTGGACTTGTTCCTAGGCGGGACGCGCTGCTTAGTCGGTTCTTTCGTAGCCGATGATGCCAAAATGGTCCAATACCCACTGAAATTTGATTTTGTGCCCATGATCAACAGCGCAGTAGCAAGCTGCTCTGATTTCAGATACCAGCTGTTCATAAGGGCTATGACGTAGGCTTGATTTCAGAATTTGGAGGATCGCCGCATAATTACAAGGTATGGCCCACCGGTGATGTGGGTATTGATGGATGCAGCCAACTGTCTCGTGCTGCTCTCATAGGTGCTTACCTCTGAGAGCGGCAAGTTCCGATCCCGTTGACATGGTATAGAAAAACTTGAACTTGATCGACGGCAATCTTGATGGGATGATCACCGCACCGGACGGGCTGTTTGAAGCAACCCAACCATTTGGGTATACATGCACACAATCATAGTATGCCTATTATAGGGGCTATAAGGTGACTTTGTTTCAAGGCTTGCTGCGGTACCTCCGCCTTCTTTCTAATGCCAGGAACATCAAAATTCACTGCAGGTTATCGGAGCCGCCCCAAAGCAGTCGGCGGGCGAGTCATGGTCATGAAGCCTGATATGAGCGATGCACGGTGAGTAGTCACATTAACAAAAAATCAGGGCGTTGTCTTCTCGTTGGCAGAGAGGCTAAATGGTGGGATTGAACGCGGGTTAAGGGGGGCATGTAAATTTTGATAAATTCTGTGCGCTTCGATGGCTATGTGTGTCGACACCGGATGATTTTGGCCAATACAATCGCTGCGCCTGTAGACGCACACCGGGGAAGGGCGCGGTACCGGAGCACTTGGGCTTGTAGGTTTTAGTTGGTGTACATTCCGCTGGTGTCTTAGGCACCTAGCAGAACCCAATAAGAATAGGACAGATAACGTGTTCTGCTTGGTGCCTGCACACGGCAATGAACATGCTTTCCGTACCGTCTCAACAGAGCGAACAGAGCAATAGTTTTGATGCTTCAGGTACTTTTCTAGACTTTTATGGTTGCACATTTCGGGGTAAGTGTTGCATGCAGTTCATATTTATACAGGTAGATGCAGAAGCAAAAACAACAGAGGTGTCTTTAATAGATGAAGCGAAATCCGTCCTGATAAATCCAGCGCGGAATATTCACAAGCCTCTCTCTCTCTCTCTGCGTTGTATTATTGTAGCCAACTAAAGGGCAGCAAAGCCATTTGCTTTTCTGAGTGATCCCCAAGACCTGTGCTTTTCATACACTAAGAAATTCTAGGTTATCTACAGATCAGATCAGCCACCGCCGTCTATAGATAAAACAAAGTGAGGCTTTACTATGAGGTTGCGAGTCTTTATTCTTTTGTGCAATATTTGTACACACAACTCAAGTCGAGCCTCACGCCGCAGCACAGCCGAAATAAAGTTGTGCAAGCATTTGTAGACGAACGAAAATGACTGCACTCGGCAGACGCGCGCCCTTTCTTCGGATGCATATAGCATGCTGATCACGTAGACGCCTTGCTCGCTGTACTTCGGTGAACAAGCAATGACTTTACTCTTTATGGTCTTCCCATGCGGGAGCGTGCACGTAGTAACTCGCTTTTCTTTTGATCCTTCCAAGCTTCGGGTCGCGGTTATAGCTGACGCGGAAAAGAGATTAGTGCGCGTTCCGCATTTACAGGCTCAAAGGTCTTTCGGTGCAATCTACATTAAACAGGCCAACGTACCACAGCGTTCAATGATAGTCGTATCCGCATCCAAACGCCAAAGAGAAAGTGTTTTTGAGTTTACTGAATGCACAGTTACTCGTTCTATCAAACCATGGTGGCCTTTAATCTTCACGAACGTGCCATACAAATTCATATGCGATAGATGTTATCTGCAACCGAGTTGACGTATGACGCTAGCGGAAACCTGTGCAAGTTTTGTCCTACCTCAGTTGTAATTACTTGAAATGTATTTGGCCGTAACCTTCCGCAAGAATGTTATGATGAAATGCGGATGAATGTATTTATGTACGCAGGTAAACGCTGATACGGCAAGTCGTGTGATTGTGGACTGCTTTATCAAGTTGCGGCATAAGAACACTTAGTTCTGCGACCCGGTGGTGCTAAGCACTTGACGCTAATTGAGTTAAGACTTTCATGCATAAGAAGTTATTTTTATGAGTGACATGATATTCTACGGAGAACGCACTGCCCTGAGAAGTTAAGCGCGCATTGAAACTGTCTCTCCCTGAGATATTAATATGCAGAAAAAGAGCCGCAATGTTCGTTTTGAGAAAAGGAAAGAGAGAGAGGGAAAGGCAGAGAGGCTGTCTAGACTTTATCTAGTTTGCTATCCTATACGTGGGAGGAGGATGTGAAAGAGAGAGAGAACTACCGAGAGAAGAGAAGAGTTCAAATTATGCACGTGCACTCGACGATGCTTCTACAGTGGTAACTCAAGTCTGTCATATTCAGATATGGGTGGTGTCTAAAACGTAGCAGCCATGACATTGTTTCCGGCTCCGAAATCACGTATGGCGCATGCAGTTCGCAAAGAGCATAGTCTTCGAGATCTCTTTCTTTAACTCAGAGGCAACCGTCGCTGGGGCGCAGATTTTTACAGTACTTATTGTAGGAGAGCTCATGCAGCTTTCTGGGCTAATGAGCTATGAGGCTAGGCTCCCGGGAACTTTGCTTCGGTAAAAGGCCGATTGTCCTGCCTGTTCAAGGCACGCTAGAATCAACGTAAAGAAAGTCAGCACAGAACTAGCCGCACCTAGGTGGCATAGTGTGCTATCTTATTTTAATTTATCAGCGACATCAAAGTTCTTTGTAACCTTGTCAATCAAGCTTCTCCCACCTGCTTGGTCGTACCTTTCGCGTATTATTCTCACGCACTTGTGCTATTCAAATCGTTTACTGGATTAGTCCTTAGAAAATACTGTCATCCACGCACGAGACAAGCATTTTTATGCTACCGAAGCCAGCCACCTACAATTTTGCCCTGTAGGCTGCAAATCCTTTCAGGTGCTGCTGGAACACCGCGCCCATCGCTCGTCGGCCCACAAAGCGGTGAAGGCACTTTTGTGCTTCTTGAGGACGGCGGGCTTGTGTGAACATCTGTGACTGTTAGTGCAATACCGCACCCGCGTCAGCGAACTCCACCGCTAATTTCCTTCTTTCCTTCCCTCCTCTCTCTCCCTATCATCTTTTTGTTCGCCTTTCCCATTCCCCCGTGTAGGGTAGCCAACCGCACGTTATTCTGGTTAACCTTCCTGCCTTCTGATTTTCTCTTTCCTCCTCCTTCAACATTTCAAAGACACCACCAGTTCTTTTTATTACTCTTACAAAAGAACAAACACAATGTATTGAATGAATGATTTTAGAAGTGCATTAGGTAGAAACTAAGGAGGCGTTAAAGGAATACGGACACAAAAGCTGGCAGGTGGTTTTTTGCGTCTGAAAAAAAGTTGAACTGTTGAAAATGACGAATACAATAAGCTGCTTTGAAAAAAAGAACCAGAAACATCTTTCTTTGTGTGATTGATTTTCTGTTGCACCTTGCCTCTAAGCGGCCGCCGGCAGAAGCTGAAATTTGACGTTATAACACCCACCCACGGCCAAGGTCGGCTACAGCTGTCACAGTGTTTCCAGGGGTGTCGGTCCCTCGCAGCGTTTGTTTAACCCCTTTCGGCGATCTTCGCACGTAGTCCGTCTGAAACACTATCCTCGTCGGCGCTCCACGCAGGTGGTGCGTCTTACATGAGGCTTCCCGCAGTCGTCACTCGGTATTGACGCGTTCTTCGCGGCGGAAGGAAATGCCCAGACATTGCTGCTATAACAGCATCGTCGGTCGTGACACGCCGTCGCACACGTTTCCCAGAGACGAGAAGGTGCGTAAACTTTGGATACCTGCCTATTAGAGAGCTTTAGCTTGTCCGGTAATCGGGTAAACGCGGGCGTTGGGGCGTTCGGGCGGAACCGTAAACGTGAGCGGCCTGTATGGTGCTGCCACCTGGGGCGCAGGGCTCAATCAGAAAAAAAAAAAAAAAAAACCTAATATTGCAGTAACCAAGTGTATTCTACTTCGCTGCTGGTGTAAATCTTCGGCAGCAACACGATTACGCCACTGCCGAAAATTTACACCAGGAAATGACCAATAATTCTTGCACATAAGTGTCTGGTGCAGAGCGAAATCTTCGCGCTACGGTTCACGAAAACCTGACCGGCACTTCCACGGCCGCCTGCTCTTCTTCGTCGCTTGACGCGGAAGGCTCGTAACCGTAAGCGGTAATATTTCTTGCCAAGTTGGAATGGTCCTCGTCTTCAGACGTGTACTCATTTCTGGTAGGCGCACCAGAATTCGAATCAATGCTTGCGATGGCGGCGTCGGCGCGCTTCGAATGACCGCGGCCGGCCGGCTGGCTAATCGACGAGGGTGTCATGACGTCATGCCTTCCGTCAAGCCATAGGCTCAAAAATGTGCTAAGTGCCTACTTCTTTTCGGTGTACTCAAACACTGAGGATTCATTTTGAGGGTTTTCGTAAAATTTTCAGATTTTGTGTCCATATCCCTTTAACTCATCTAGTATAGTGCGGTGGCACACCTCACGCGAAGAGGAAGAGCGATACCACTGCAGTGGGGCTATGGTCTTAATAATCGGGCGGCCTGAGGTGAGTCTTGCCATACGCTCGTGAGGTCATTTCTAGCAGAACGCACGCACGCACGCACGCACGCACGCACGCACGCACGCACGCACACACGCACGCGCACACACACACACACACACACACACACACACACACACACACACACACACACACACACACACACACACACACACACACACACACACACACACACACACACACACACACACACACACACACACACACACACACACACACACACACACACACACACACACACACACACACACACACACACACACACACACACAGATGAATAATGGACAACGCATTTTATAAGTCACTGTTGCAGTACCATACATTATACTGTACATATATTATTGCGATAGCAATAGCAATTATATGGACTCTCTGGGCCCCACCACCGGACCCTGCTGGACTTCCTCCGAGAATCCGGCGTATGTGTGTCTATATTTGTAAATATTTTATGCTAAAAGGCACGCTATCGCAATAAAAAATTATATGGACACTCCAAGCGAATTATTGCCGTCGCCGTGAGGTTCCGTAAAACGTCCATCGGCGATAAAATAGTCGCCGCGCGCCGTACGCTATGTGCGTGAGTGAAAGCGTTTGAGTGTGAGTCGGCAAGCGCAGCTTAATCTGCCTTCCCCTTCGTCGTCTTCCCCTCTCGCGTTAAGCGAGAGGGGAAGGCGACCGGAAGCACGCGGGCTTCGATCGCGCGCGAGGCACGGGGCTGTATCGTATGCATCGGAGGCACGGGCAAGGAGGCTGTATCGTATGCATCGTATCTGGTGGTGAGGGAATACATGGTGGTGAGGGAACACACCCTATCCCACTTACTTAGTGTATATTTACACGGCTGTTGAATAAACGGGGACGCTTCCGCTCCCCCTGCTTGGAGCCTCTGGTCCTGTCTCACCTTCGTAACACCACGATACAGAGGCGACAGAGACGGGGGGGGGGGGGGGGGGTGCTTTCTGCTTCCACGGCTGCTGGTCACGGAGCTGCCGTGTCTGCGCCGTACCTTGAAAGCGATTTGCGATGTGGACGAAGTGTGCGCCCGCGGGGGCCTCATCTTCAAAGCGATCTGCTATGGGGACAAAGTGCATGCGCCGAGTGCCGGTAGCTTCGTATGCGCTGTGCTTTCGAAGTTTCGTTCGCGTTGAAGCGAAATACAGCGCCAAGGTCAATTTGCTCGCTGCCGCTGGCGCGCTTTCTCATTCCAGCATTTTGACGAGTTTCCGCGGTCATCGAGTGAGATGTGTTCATGTTTACCTGTGCGCGTGACACCGTGCTTGTTTATTTAGTTAGTAAAATAATATTTACAACTTTATACGGCCGAGAAGACTGCTTTCATTACTTCGTATAGCTGTCTACTAATTTGCTATCGCAATCGATGCTTCGCATTTCGGGCGAAACTGCTACTTTTAAACTCAATTATGACGTTATACCGCGTGGCAACCTAAGCGAAAAAAAAAAAGCACCTCTGCTATTATTTGCTCGGATTTTACCCACAACGGTTGGCTACTGACATGCTCGGTGCACAGGTAAGGAAATTGGCGTAAAGGGGAAGGACACAAAGCCAGGTTGCGTTCACACCAGTCAAATGAAAAAATGCGAAGTGGCAAAAACGCGCGAAGTTTTTAAACAGGGCAACAATACGCGCGCCATTGAGGTTTGATCACTCTGTTTACAGGGCTTCTCTGGCTGCCCCCTTGGCAACCTTCACCAGCGCGAAAACTTATCCGCACTATTTCTCATGGTGATATCTCCCGCTAACCTGTTTCAGGCCCCGTTCATTGACTATTCAAGCACCCGCCGTGGCGGCGTAGTGGCTATGGCGTTGCGCTGCTGAGCTCGCGAGGTCGCGGGATCGAATCCCGGCTCTGGCGGCCTCATTTCGATGGAAGTGAAATGCAATAACGCCCGTGTGCGGTCTTGCACACGGGCGTTTACTACGACGTGCCTCAAAATACAATCGCGCTTTTGGAACGTAAAACACCCGACTTATTTTTCTACTTCATTTAAATATTCAAGCACGGCGTAGCTTTTGCTGGTAACTTGCTGTCTAGAAAAGGTGACTTGTCTGTAATTACGTTTTTTGTTTTCTGAGTGAACTTGTATGAATCCGCTTTCCCCCTCGTGCTCTCTTCGATATCGTCTTCTTTCATTTCCCTCTGCGTTCCGCGTTCGCTCTTTCGTTCTTCGCTGTGCTCGTTCGCTCGGTTACGAGGGACGCTGAGGGACGCCGAGGGACGCCGAGGGACGTCGAGGGACGTAATTTGTATTGACTTTGCAAAGGCCTTTGATAAAGTAGCTTACATTAAACTAATCTTCAAACTGCACCTAATTTGGATAGTCGAAATATTAGCAATTTGGATGAAAGAATAATTGAGTGATCGCAGACAGTTAGTTTGATTAAATGGAAGTTTCACAAATTAACTAAAGGTTATTTCAGGTCTTCATCAAAGATCAGTCTTGAGCTCATTGTTATTCTTAGTGTATAATAATGATATTTTACTGTAATTGGATCACGCGTTAAATTGCAGCTTTTTTTTTGTAGATGACTGTCTCATTTCTTCTACCCTAAAAAACGGGGCAGACCAGCTGAGAATAAATCGTTGTTTTAATAATTTCAGTCGTTGGGGTAAGTTTTGGGGCACGGAAATTAATTATACTAAATCAACGTGCACACATATCACTAAAAATGACCTCGTCTTTTTCATATTGTATTGATTACAATCTGCTGAAACATGCTGATCATTTTAAGTATTTAGGCGTAAAAACAGTGCAAAATTTAGCATGGCATACACATATAGAAAAGGTGTGCTCAATGAAGAATCAGAGGCTGAGATTCCTAAGGAAGAAAGTAAACCAAACGACGCGAGACGTAAAGCTGATTGTTTACGATACTTTCATCAGGCCTATGCAAGAATACGCGTCGGTTGTTTGGTGCCCTCATCAGGAAATTTACAAAAAAGAAAAGCTTTAAAAAAATTCAACGCCGCGCAGCACGCTTCATACGCTCCAGATACCGATGGACAGACTCAGTCACATAAATGCTGCAGTCCTGTGAATTAGAATTTTTGAAAACGCGTAGAAAAGAAACAGATTAAAAGTCACTTTTAAGATGCCGCAGGGACAGCTAAACGTAGACGAACCAATTTATGTAAGGAATCCAGGTAAACGAAGTGCTCGTATTTATCACAATTATGTTATACAGCCTGATTTTGCTGGCAGTGATATGCTTCGCCATTCTTTTTTTTTTTTGTGCCGTACTTGAACAGTGGAAAGCGTTACCAAGCTCTGTAGCGAATAGAAGCGATATTCGTGCATTTGAACACTCGTTGGACCTGTGCTTGAAAGATTATGTGGCATCTTGATGTCTCTGTGCACCTAGGGTGTATGCTTGTTTTCCCTTGTTTACCCTCCCTGTGAGAACGCTCAGTAGAGGGTCGGCATTGTGAATTAAAAAAAAATATTTCTAGAATAGCTTTATCGCCTGTAGTATGCCCATGGATGTAGGTTCCTCCTGGTTGTGTTTAATGTTAATCTCTGCTCGGACTTAGTCCCCCATTATATTTTAATATGGGGGTAAACATCACAGCCTACGTGGGTGGTTATGAGGGACGCGTATTGAAAAGCTCTAGATTAATTTCGACCACCTGGCGTGCTTCAACGTCCAATAAAAGCACGGTACACAAAAGTTTTCGCAATTGCACCTATATCGCCATGCGTCCACCGAAGATCAGTGGGCCTTGCGTGCCACTTTAAGCTCTGTGCGAAGCGCTCGAATACTCTCACCAGTTCATACAATTTCTAAAGTCTTTTGAACACCGTCGCTTAAACCTAAGCCGTTTATTATTCATCAGGTAATAAAGCAAAGAAAAAGAAAGCAGAAGGAAAAGAAAGCAGAAGAAACTAAAAGTAGGCGAACGAGATTATGCGTCCGCTGTTGGGCCAGGATTCGATTCCAGCACCTTCGCAAAGTCGTGATCTCGAAACCAGCACTCTAACCGGTGTGCTTTGATGTGTTATAACACGACGCAGGATTTGAAGCTACGAGGTGATCCGTGGCGCTCGAAACCCAATAATAGTTTGCTCACGCTGGGGGTACACTCGCTGGTGCAACACTTCTTTTAAATTTTAGATGCAGGAAATCGGGAAGGTTAGGCTTTGTTAGAGCAGGCTATCCGAAAATCCCATATGCGTTACCCATACAAGAATGGGGAAAGGTAAGGCAAGGAGAAAATATGAACAAGCACTGCGTGAGCGCGTCACAATGACACAAAAATAAGCTTTACGCGCACCCGTGTCTTCCCATGATTGCACTCGTCGTACGCTAACGCCAGCCAGTTTATGAACACGATAGCGTTAAAGGCCCCGTGTCGCAGAAAATCCGGCGTCGGCGTCGGTGTCGGCGTAAGCATCGGCGTCTGGCGGAAATAATCATGCCGAACCACATCATCCCGAACCACCCCGACCGGGCGGGCCCTTCGCGTGGCGCAAGGCGTTAGTGATCAAAAATTGAATTTCTCAAAGGAAAATCCATCAGAAAAATCGTAAAGCATGACTTAACCACAACCTGCAGACGTGATTGCGCCGGATTGTAATTTGAATATACGAGAAAAAAGCCTGATAAGCAGCCAGGGATCCTTGAATGCTATCGCGTTCCACTCTTAAAGCTTCGCTTAAGCGCCCACCAATTCTGATGGTATTTCGCTGTATTTTGGTTCTAGGCAACATTGCTAAACTGCACGTACGCTTGCCGGCCCGCGCGCTTTGCGTTTGCTTTGCTTTGCGTTGTCTGGAAACTATACGAGCGTACATCCGCTAGCGCCGCGTTTCTACGAGTACCACCTGTCCTGCACCATCTGCGCATGCGTAGGTGCGCGGGCGCGAGCTTTCGCACGCCGACAAGCGTACACGTAGTTTGGCCTTAACGCATTTCTCAGCGTTCGCACGCACCGGCACGCCCTGCATTCCGAAGGCTATACTCGGAGGCTTCGCGGCGGCTCCGCTAGAAGATGCTCAGTGTTCTTAGAGAAGCGCTAAAGAGCAGTCCCGCTGCAGCACAAGCCTCATACATTACTCGTTTCGATGGTGGCAATACGTGGTGTGGCTATATTGATTCAATGATAAACGCAGCACCATCGACAGTCATTGCCAGATTTGTTCTGCCAAACTTTCCCCCCTCCTTCGCTCCTCTCCTTTCCCGCCACCGAAGGTGCTGAACCGCGTTACCAATTGGGCAGCAGAAAATAGCACTCCTTCCTCCGTAAATTACACACACACACACACACACACACACACACACACACACACACACACACACACACACACACACACACACACACACACACACACACACACACACACACACACACACACACACACACACACACACACACACACACACACACGCACGCACGCACGCACCCACACGCACGCACGCACACACACACACACACGCACACACACACAGCGATTAATCTGGATTATGTGGTGATGCATGTATCTGTAGCGGTGAAACTTTAACCGTCAATTGAGAGTCGAAGATCGACGACTGTGCCCGCCGCCATAGTTATGATTAGAGTATTTCTTATCTTTCTGGCTGCAAGTGCACCCATTAAAGAGGTAAATGCTTAATTCAGTTTTTTGTCGGGGTTTAATCAATTAACCTCACTACAATGTGACACACTATTTAGCCAATAAATTGCAATATGGAACGAAGAAACAAGTTAACGGGCGATAGATATGACGCACAATGTGACGCCAGCAAGTGTGATATTATTGCGATAGCTATTACATGGACGCACCTGGCAAATATCTGTCGGCGTCAGTGTGAGGTTCCGTATGAAGTCCAATTTTGATAAGATTCGGGCCCCTTGTTGTGGATGCAAGAGAAAAAGTGTGCGAGGTTGAGTAGAGAAACTTGATGCGCGCCGTCCTCCCACATGCCCAAAATTGGAGGTCACGTGATTAAACACGAGCAATGAGGGGGGGGGGGGGCAAGTGAGCCTACGTCTCCTCCTCTACCCCGGCCGTGGCTGCGCATGGCTATCCGCGCGGCTGAGCAGATATCTTGGAGGTAGTCTGCGGTGGGTTACTTCCTAAATTCGCTTACTAATTAGTTAGTAAGCGAATGCCTACTGCAACTCACATGGTCGATAAAACTACGAACCTTATTTCTTGTGGTTGTAAAATACTTTGCTACCGCTACCGATCCTTTGCCTTTCGGGCGATACATCGACTCCTTTAAAGTATTTGGGAAACCAAGATACGTCAATATATTCATGTAGATGCCTTCTTTTGGGGATGTTCATCGTCGTTATTGTCGTATGTCGTTGAAAAGAAGAGTGTACAAATCAGTGCATTCTACCGGTGCTAACATATGGGGCAGAAACTTGGAGGTTAAGAAAGAAGCTCGAGAACAAGTTAAGGGCCGCACAAAGAACGATGGAACGAAACATGTTACGTCTAACATTAAGAGACAGGAAGAGGGCGGTGTGGATCAGGGATCAAACGGGGATAGCCGATATTCTAGTTGATATTCAAAGGACAAAATGGAGCTGGGCAGGCCTATGCAGTGCGTAGGATGGATAACCGGTGGACCATTAGAGTTACAGAATGGGTACCAAGAGAAGGGAAGCGTAGTCGAGGATGGCAGAAAGCTAGGGGAGTTATGAAGTTAGCAACTTTGCTGGCGCAAGTTGGAATCAGCTAGCAGAAGACAGGGGTAACTGGAGATCGCAATGAGAGGCCTTCGTCCTGCAGTGGCCACAAAAATAAGCTGTTAATGATGATGATCGTCGTGAACGCGATTAGCATTCAAGTGGCGGTGCACAAGCATTTTGGCGGGGGAAAGTTCATTTTTGAGGGAACTGGTGAAGAGTTGCTTAATGTTAAGTAACTTATGAAACTCGTGTAGATTGTACGAATGGTGAGAGCTGTCACGTATGAGCCACGTACGTATGCGACGCCGAAACGCGTCGTGCATGAGAAGTATACTGCAGCCAAGCACCTCGCTCGCCCTTTGCTCTGGTCGCGCTGTTACATCTAGCCATGCGCGCGTGGTGTGCTCCTTCTCCTGCGAGGCCTCTGAAATTGCACCGGGGGTGCGCCTGTGCGTGCGAACGCTGAGAACTAATCCCTCGTTGCCCAGCTCATGATCATGGCTGAGCGGGTGCAACATCGGCCTGCTGCGCTCGGGAAACCACGCTCGATACCGAGCAGTACTAATGGTTGTCAAGTCTTTCTTTTTAAAGATGATAGTCTTTCTTAGGCAACCTAAACGCGAAAAACTTTGTCTGTCTTTCGGTCACTCGGTTCAACCGCCCGGTCAAAACCGATTCAACCGTCCGGCCAAAACCAACCAAGCTACTAGCACTGGTGGCACGGGGTCATACACGTCAACATTATACAGCGCAAAGAAAACCTCAGCCCTATTTGAGGCAAAATACATGTACATAACCGTGATCCGCAGCGTTCATTTATTTAAAAGTAAAAGAAAAATCAACGCGCTAGAAATGGTGTCGAAGAGATGCTATACGCGTTAAAAACAAGCCGACTGCAGCCGCAGCTCTGTAGCCGGCTTTAAGCCAACAGTAATAAAAGGTACGAACAGATGGCGCGAGAGCTGAGCGAATGCGGAAAATTTGAACTGAATTTAGCAAAACCTCCATTGCACCCATCCTGGGAGGAGTTAGAGGGGAGGGGAAGAGCGTGAGGGGTGGGAGGGGAGAGCAGAGAGGGTCTTACGTATAAGGTGCGGCAGAAGACTATCGTCTTTCGACGTCATTTGCAGCGAACCAAGCAGATATGCGGCCATGTTTTTATTAGCAAAACCACAGGAGTAAAAAGGCTAGAATCGCGGTACAAACCGCGAAGTTGGGAAAATAGGCTAAGAACGCTAATCGCATGAAAAAGCACCATTCCGAGCTCCTAGCAACGCCCCAAACACTGACATAGAGGAAAGTCAACGGCGCCCAAAATTTTTGCCAGCGCACAAGATTTACCCATACCAGTGTAATTCGTCAGAAGCATTAACACACGCACAAAATCAGACGATGCTCCAAAATAATCGATAATCTCTCGACTGACGTCTCTTCCGCAGCGAGAATACGTGTTCACTGATTCACTACAGGACTTGTACTAAATGAATATCGTCCTAAGCTATTCCCAATCTTGCATAGGCAGAACACTTCAAACAAGAAAGCTCGTCTGGCGTTGCTCGGCAAAAGAAACTATGCAACCTGCTTATATCGAAGTAAAAAAAATTGAAGGTTCCATTCAGTCTTTTCGACGGCTGGCGTCGCCAAAGTTTCCAAGCCTGCCCCGAGCGAAGCGATATTTTGAAAGGAAGCGGGAGCATCCCCCCCCCCCCCTCCTCCCCGCCTTCTCCCTCCGCACGAAGTGCATTAACAACTCGGGCTCATTTTCCGTGAATTCATTAAAATATTTCTAGCGGCTCGGGACAGGGATTGTTGCCGGTGTTTCGGCAACAAGCGCACACGAACACGAAGAAAAGTGAAGGCCAACAAAGCAAATTTGGGAGCTCGCCGGGAAAGGCTGTGCTTATGATTAAGCCCTACCGCATAATGCGCCTGCATAAGGATGAAGGAACATCCGAGGCAATAACGGAGGCTTACGCCGGTACGGAGATAGTTCGGAGATTACTGCCGCAGAAGTGAGCAAAATATGGCAGCGCGACCAGGGGGGGGGGGGGGGGGGGGGTGCTCGTACTGGACGTTAAGAGTGTAGCTGCGTTTTGTTGTGCTACTTTAACATCGCAGGGCTGTTTCGAAGACAATGTGCCTGCTCGAGGGAAGCAAATTTCAGTGGTGCGCGTCTTTCTTACAGGCAGCTGGGAGTTGGAAGCAGCGCTTAAGGTTGTTTAGCGCGTGGTTACGCAAATAACGCTGCAGTCCCGGAAAGATATTCGCCGGCTTTGAGCGGCGCGCGTGTCAGCTTTTCATGGGTTGTTGGCTGTGCTTACGATTCTTTTGTTTGAATATTAAAAAGTTTGCGTGCATCGACGCGCTTTGCTGTTTATGCCAATTTTTGTTCAAAGCCGCACTCTGGCACGTGCAAAAAAAAAAAAAAAAGTTTTGCTTCAATCTTTTGTTGTCTTTCTCCTCCTTTTCTTTTTTTTATTGATTTATTTTTTAGCTGGGGATCTGCTCTACAAAACTTGGCCCTCTCTGAAATTCACGGCGCACCATTTCTCACCCCTTCTCCCAATACTGTTCGACAGTATTACATTTCCGCGTGCTGGACCGTGCTTTCTACCTTGTGTGTCGACACCTGTTTTGACTGACTCAGACGATTGTGGCGATTGTACTTGAGGACATTCTTACTGCTATTAATTTGTGCTTAGTGTAACTTCACTAGTTATAAGCTATTTAAGAAGACCAAGGCAAGGTAGCCTAGATTCCCATTTTACCGTCACAGAACAAATAGATGCAGAAACACGGGAATTGTAAATATAAGTAGTCGAATAAAACAGTACAAATGTTCTTTTTAATTCGAGCACTTAAAAAAGAAAAACTAGAACATTTACTGGAATATCGTCACTACAGATTATTTATCCACCAAGATCATCTGCAGGAAGAACCAAAGCAATTTATTGACAATTTACCATAATTATGTCAAATTCCTGCTTCATTACAAACTTTACGGCACTTGCTTATAATGAACAGTTGAAGGGAAATGTCCAAAAAATCTAGTTCCGTGTTTCCACATTTCAAAATGACCATGTAGACCGAAATAACTGGTGTCAACTAATTGATGATGCCTGACCACGCCCACAACACATCGCACATCGGCTCATGGTGCAACCCTTCTGTGACGTAGAAGGAGGGGGGGGGGGTATAAAATACAGCTATCGACATAGTGTGTGATAAAGCTGTCTGTCTCGCCCTTGCTCATGACGTTACTGCTTGCTCAATGAGGAATTGCATAAAGAGCCAATCGGAATCAGCTCACGAGAAGAGGGAAATGCGATGGCAGCTTCATTATAGAGTAGACCACTATTTTACGTCACACAGGGGTTGAACGGAAAGCCGCGCTTCGGTGGTGCCACGTGTGTAATCAGCTAAATTACCCGAATAATTTGATTCCACTTATTACTATCGGTATGGGGGGAAAGGAGAAGTATAATTACCTATAAAGCGTGCGAGATCGTGTTCCAGGTACACTATAATGGGCACACGGATGACCGTTATAGACGATGCACAATTCGGTGGCCGCATCAGTTTTTCAGCAGGCACAAAAAATAAGCTAAAGGCGCAAAAGCCTTGTAGTGGCAGCATATAAATAGTTTAACACTTCCCTAATGCCTTTGATAGAATACGTCATGAAACATTGCCACTGAAAATGCAGTGTTACGAAGGAGGAGATGTCACGAGGAATTTATTTAAAAGCTACTTTATCAACCCTTCCAGAAGCAGTATGTATCAGCAAATAAAATTTTATTGTCGTTTAGAAAAAAAAATAAACGTGCTGTTTCGCAACTTAGTGTATTGGGACAACTACTGTTTATTAATATGTGAATGATATTGTTAAATTTCTAGTCTTCTAAGGAGGCGAGTGGTGGTGCTGTGAAGCTGTCCATGTCTGTATATCCTATGCATTAACAATCTATGAAATGTTTGCCTTCTTTTGTCTTTTGCACTGATTGTAAAGGATGGGCTTCTAAATAGGAAGGTGTCACCGAAATTTTATTCCAGACCCTTCTTTTCCTCAAAAATAACTTTTTCTTTTCAAAACTATTTTAGAGCTTGCTTCCGTAGTTCCGTTTTAAGAGTGTTGCGAAAATTTTGGTTCCGAATAAGGAAAGATTTTTTTTTCTTCTTTGTATTTACTCAGATACGAAACCAACGAAACTAGTGACTGTTGTTTCCTTTAGGCGACAGCTCCGTTTAAACGAATTTTGTTTACCGAAAATCTACCGTAACGTTAATAAGTCATTGCAGATGACTTTAGCATTATTGCTAAAAATTTACGGCGTTCATTTTCAGGTCACTCATATAACAGCCACACTTCTCATTTGTTCGTCAGTTACAAGGTTTTACGCGTGAATAGTGTGTTTGAGTATCCACTCCTAAAAACTTGTAGAATTTGAGTACCTAAAAGAAGTATACATATACTAAAAATTAATAATTTAGACCGAAATATTACATATCACCTGAACCGACGCATTGAACATTAGTTTGTCTTGCGCCCACGTACCAATTTGGATTTGATAATAGAATTAGTGTCTACTAACTACCCTTAAAATAAATACTAAACTACTAAAGACAAATACAAGTATGTGCAGGTTTACCCAGTGTAAGAAAAGTGCTTTACTTACGATGTTCTTGTCTGTGAACTGCTTTTCTTTCGTTTGGCTACTTCTTGAATTTGTGAAGTTGGGATTTAGTAATAGCATCTTAAGTTCTCCAATATGTTGTGTTGTATGTATATTGCCATACTGTCGGGGGGGCGGGGGGAGGGGGGGGCTTGAAGTAGGTTTTTCAAGCTCCCCCCCTCACCCCCTATTTAACACTACGTATGTACGCAAATGTACTTTTGTGGTGCACTAAAATACTCCACCCTATTCTACTCTACCTGGAGTGGCTCGGGCATATATTATTATTTGATGTCACAATGGACGACAAGTCGCATAATTAGGATGTTTCACTGCTTTTTCGTGACTCAAGAAATCGTTTCGGGATATCGTGCATGGAATATATAAGTTCGACGCTGAACATTGTCAAAAATATAATCCCTATTTACGGAATGACAGCATATTTGTTCCTACTATTCTGACATCTTTCCATCGGCAGCACAACCCCAGGACATGTTACGCACGGTATCATGTCCTCAAGAAACATCAAGGTTTCTTTAAAACAAACCTAGACTCTAGAAGGCTTGAATTATGCACTCCAGCTTTCTTTGGAGTTCGCATTCGGCTGATTAAGTATTTTTTTTTCAAAATTTACACTTCTCCATTTTTACCGTAGTTGACTAGCATCATTATTCACGTTACTGTAAAATTATGATATTTAATTGTGCCACCAATGTACCACAAATCTACCATGTGTATATCCGGTGAGCATTTTACCTGTGAAAATCCTTAAGAGCAGTGGTTTGGTTTCATTTATCTCAAAATAAGACCGCTGCGTGCGATCTTGCGCTATTGAGTCAACGAGCAGCTCTAGTAAGATGTTGCACTCTCTCCAACCCCTTTATACCCCACCCCAGTGTAGGGTAGCAAACCGGAAACTGACTTCTGGTTAACCTCCTTGCCTTTCCTCTCTCTGCTCTCTCTCTCTCTCTCTATTAACATGGCCGCCGGCACATTACTTCTAGGTCAGCGTTTTCTCCCGCTGTCATCTGCTTTCTAGCTCTTCTTGTTCTCTTCAAAAATAAACTGCGAGCAACTTTTTATTTTTTATTTTACAGAAGCTTCTTGCGCTGTCTCACCGCTCACTTCTCACAACGAGATGTAGTGTTAGGCTTTGCCGCAGAACGAGAAAGTTTAACAGCCAAAGCACGCTTTACAGGAAAACAAGGGGTGATTTAAGCGATTAAATACACTGCTTCCTAACGTTATCGTCTCCTTCGTCAAGTGATCTAAATTTCTCTTACATGTATTCGTTACGCTTAAACTATATTGTTCAAATTATGTTTGCCAACACTGTATTAGACAATACATTAGATTTTTTAAAATTTTTGTAATCGCCTTTGGAAGGCACTGCCTGATATACCTTTGTTGCTGCAGATTTCTCATTTCTATCCCTTTTCAATCTTTACCACCTGCGGCACGCTATTGCGATAGCATTTGTACGCACGCTCGTGGCGCAGTGGCGCCGCCGCCGTCGGCGCCGGTGTGCTGTTCTGCTATCAACGACGCTACCTGCGCGTGGAAGGTTAGAAGGTCTCCAGAAACGCGCAATGCGTTGGACGCAACATCACGGCTTCGCTCGGTCGGCTCCGCTTGAGCCAGGGCAGCGTTTTTGCTATCGCTGGTAGCATGAGCTACGTGTGCGCACACTGTATGCGTACCACACAATTGTGCATGTAATTGTGTGGTACTGTCTCGAGTGTGGAACGTAAAGTGAACGCCATGGCGAATTTAATCCTTTATTCTCGCAATGACAAACGCCTACAGTTTTCTTTCTGTCTCATTTCATGCACCATCGCGTTGCAACGTCTGCAACGCCGCAGTCGATGCTCCTCATCACGTCAACGTTGTGAGACTCTTTCAGCGGAACGCTAGACTTGCTATCGCTTTCAAGGCTACGCCTACGGGCACAACTGCCCATTCCTTATTTGTCCCGTCTTAGTGAACTCAGCCGTTTTCGGCGACCTTTATCCTAACGTGATGGAATTCTGCGCCTTTGTTTCGGAAACATAATTGAAGTGGTGATTAATTTAGTGTGAGTGTTATTAATGCTGTATTTTACTGAGCATTGTCACGCCTGAATGAGACGCCAACACTATAAAAGTAAATAGAACATATTTTAATGGTAAGCACTGTTGGGATTTGGTCCTCGGATTTGTTCATACGTCGGTCACTGTAGATGATTTAATTTTGACCGACAAATTACTACCAGTGAGCGCAAATCAGTTCTGCGTAATGAAACGATAAGTCGCGACATGACACCTTCACGCATAATGTCGACTCATTTGTATCCCTAAAGTGCACCGACCTCCTAATGGGATAGCACCTGATATTCAGCGGTTTCTTTGATTTTCTTACATTTCTCTTTTTTGTTTTGTTTACCTCTTTCTTGAGCGACGGGATATGTGCGAATGAATAGGTGCCAGTGGGCTTGGGCACATTCTTGGTGCAATCCAGCCTGAATGGGTATCTGCCACTGTGACACAAGGGTTATAGAACGCTTAAATGTATCTGTTGTGTCTCTGCCAGAGACTGAACAGGCAAGGGTTCCAACGGGAAAACGGTGTTTAATGCCCGAAGCTTATGGGATCATGGTTACTTCAGGAATAGGCATTTAGCGCACAGAGCACGACATTATAAGCACTTGTGCCCACATACGCCCTAACAGCAGTCTGCTTATCAGGCACGCTATCGCGGACCCAACAGTATTCAGATATGTGTCATGTTTCTCACCCTTATTCACTCGATAACCGTGATATATAGTCGCCGTCCTCACGACATCACTTTGTAGACGTCTCACGATGTGCATCTACCGGATTTTGTGTTGACATATCACCAGAGCTTGTGAGCGGGGTGCTGCGTAAACATGATGATTGTATGGTGCTAATGCTGTGCCCTGTGCATCAGAACGTCATAATGTTCTTGCGTTGGGATAGAACCAGTCAGACGCCATCGCCATCACCGCCATACTGTCGCCGTGACTATCGTTGTCGCCGTCGTCGTTGCTGTGCTGCTGATGTCCCAGATGCTATCGTCACTGACACAATTTCTCGCCTTACAGAAACTTATTGGACTAGTTGGTAGGGCTTCGAAGAACTCCAAGCAATGCTGGATAGCCAGCTACCCGGAAAATGCTTCGCAAAACACTGGTTTGCAGAGTGCAAATTTAAGCTGTTTTTCTTTTTCTTTTCTTTTTTGTGTGTGTTGGCTCGTATGCATGACTGTGGCGATACTTTAACAGGTTGCTTATTTTTTTTTTCTTTTTTATTTGGCTAGGAAGTGTCTGGCCTCACCAGGCATACACGTCATAATTTAATTTTGCAGCAGATGTGCCAGCAGTGTTCCTTGCGTTTCCATGTTGCTCTCGCGTGGTATACATGGCTGTTTGTGAATGAAAAGCTTGGATATGACCTCAAGGGCAGTGGTGTATACCGTAGTGAACTGCACAGCACCCGTATGTACCAGGTAGCCAGCCCTTAGGTATAATTTAGGCGAAAATTCATGCAGAACTTGCGATTAAGGTTGAACCTGTTGGGGGTTTCAGTAAGCAACAGCAGCAGGAGCAAAAACAACAGCAATAAAAATAATAATGTAGCGAAGAGAGACGCTAGTGGGTCCAGCGCTTTTGCTCGGCAACGGCGCTCGTGCTTGAAAGCCGTGTCTCCTTTTGACTGTCACCGCTGCGCGCTTCTCCGAACTCTAATAAACCCCTTTACAATAATAATAATAATAATAATAATAATAATAATAATAATAATAATAATAATAATAATAATAATAATAATAATAATAATAATAATAATAATAATAATAAGAAGAAGAAGAAGAAGAAGAAGAAGAAGAAGGAAGAGGATGAGGAGAAGGTGGAGAAGAAGAGTGATGTGTCGGGAATTGAAAAGCGATGCAAAAATCAGCATGTCAATGCTTCTAGCAGCAGCATTTTTCACGTCCTCATAATGTTGCCAGACAAAGTTTTCCGCAAGTGGCTACCACCATAGCAGCGCAGAGGCTGGCTTAGGGATGACGTAACATCTCGAGCTCAATTTCCAACCCCACCGGTGGCGTATTAAGGACTTAGACGTCTTGCGGTCCTCTTGCGCATCCATGAAAAACTTGTTTCTACATAAAAGCGCTGCCGAGTCATTCATCACGGCGTGCTTATCCCCCACGCACGGCGTGCATCACCCAGGTGCTTGCGCACCTGTATATGCATTGCACCGGTAGATGCACCAAGATTATAGGGACTCGGACAATACTGGTAGACCCTTATATAAGATAGCACCCCGAACTACAAGCTGGGTTTGCAAAGTAAGTTGACCAAAAGCAAGTTGGCACGGAGCTCAATAGGTGGCGCGTTTTTCAAACCACGACGGCCCACGCGGCTCACCATTCACTTTCCAGCCCTGTATCACGCAGAAACTTAAGAAAAAGTTTCTCCGTGAAGAAACTTTAGCGGAAGTTTCTGTCTCCTACATATCCAATGTCCTCATGAAAACAATACATCCCTTGCATTGGAGTGCGTTGCTGGCTTGCCCTTCAGTTCATCTATTGATATCTTACGTTCTGCTTCAAATTCAGAACCCTTCAGCATGTAATGTTCAATGTCCCCAAGAGCTCGACAACGCTTACACGACGATAATGGGCCAAGTCCTGTCTTGCACCGCCAAGCTGGAGTTTGCAGTGACCCTGTACGGATGCGATATAGGAGCGCGGTATCAGTTCGGTTAAGTCTCTTATTCATACCCTACGAACAGACCCCTACGAACAGAAGTGGCTTAAGATGGTCCTTCTTTATGTCTCTCTTTGCGCCCTAGGAAGCCTTCTTGTTGGCTTGAACTGTGGCGCTTTGTACGCTAGACTGTCAGCGGACTCGTTGCCTGTTATGCCGATATCGGAAAAGCAAAATGAAAGTGCAAGAAAAGTCAACTTACAGCTGGTGGGGTCGAACGCAGAACCTCCTCTAAACGTGAACGGTGCAATGCCACTTCAGATATATCGACTGTCTCTCGAACCATTTAGTTGGGTGTCCATGCACTATCAGCATAAGTTCAAATGCGAACAATTTGGAAACCGCTCCAATATACTTCCATGTTCATCTGAATTTGTCACGGTGGCTTAATTAAGACTCATAAACGCACACTTGGGACCACTCCATGCTTAAAAACCGGGTACAGATTGTAGACAAGTCGCACTAACATGTAATTATGCGTAACGGGCACTTGTTCCTATTCCCATTGCAATTTATGCTCGCGGTACATGTGTGTTATAACCTATTCGTAAGGTCAAGTACTAACTTTAGGAACTATCACGAGTGAGACTCTTTCAAGGCCTTGGCAATGAGCAAAGTTGACTTATTTCATTCCAGTATAGCGAGTCGTTGCACTCTCGCAAAAAAGTGTTATTCTCTATAGGAAATAAAAGCCGCCGTATGATCCAGTTTGAAGGATTAAAAATCGCACTGTCTCTAGCAATTTGCGATTACCTCTGAAATTCGGCGCCTTAACCCGAAACCTGACGCGATCTGTACAGGGGCCCGTTTTCCACGAGCCTTAGGCAACTTACTGTGAACGTCCTTAGAACACGTCAGCAAAAGAGAACGCTAGTTCTGCCAATGGCAAAATGTTACTCCACCTTGACGACTTCTTCTAGGACATTTTCTCTACTCTTAGAAATCAGGAATTGCTGCGGCTCAACAATAATGAATAAGAAAGAAAGTGGTGTTTTCAGCTCCAGTGAGCGTACACGGGGCCGTCCGTTTCTTCTTTATCTTTCTTTTGCTTCACTATCTCAAGAAAGTAGGCCTCGTCCCGAGAACCAGAAAAGCATGGGGGCCCTCCTTCGGTTGCGGAGCATGCAAATCAGTGGCTCAATCAAGACAGCAAACATGACCCTATATATACGGGGGCCACCGGCGGCGCAACTTTGCCCTTGGTCGCTCAGGATGCCTCGGCCTGTCGAAGCGAGTGCTGTGCTTTCGGAGGGGAGGGTGGGCGCATGCGGGTGCGCGCAGTTCGTCGTCGTCGTAGTCCGGCGGTGGCCGCGGAGCAAACTTTGCTCTCCGGCTGCTCTTCCTCCCCCTCCTCCTTTCCGCCTGATCGGGGAGAAAAGGCCGGGACGAGGAGAAGAAGACCGCGGCGGTTCGTCGGACGAAGCAGCCGCGCCGCATGCTGGCCACGTCGCCCGCCGTGATTGAGCGTCGAGGATCTTTCGCTGGAAAAACTCACCTGGGCCTCTTTACCCGTCGCCGGGGAAGCGGAGGCGGCTCGTTTTCGCCATGAAAACGCCGAGGACGACGTGACCCGAATGGCTGCTGTCCGCTTGCCTATACTCTCCGTCGCCGCCGCCGCCGCCGCCACTACCGGGGACCCCTACCCAAAAGAGGAAACTTTAGCGTGTCACTTGGAGACTGTTGCGAAAGCGCGCCCGTCTTCGCTTTCCCTCCAGGCTTCCTCCCAGCGGATACCGCCTTTCCCCCAGGAGACTTCGACGGTGAGCGTGCTGGCCCTTCCGCTAAACCGTTTCGCAGCCTCGCTCATCCAGTCACTAACGCACTCGACGAATAGGTGCTCGTAAAGTTAACTTAAGCCCGTTTCACGCGCTGCGATTTTGCTTGCGGTTTCACACTCACACGACGTCGAACGTGCCGGCAGACGCGTCATGGACCCCTTCGTGCGTGCGAGTGTTCGACATTTGCAGGTGATTAAATTCTCCATCCCATCGGTCGTCCGCCGTGACAGCGGAGCCAATAACGAGGCTCGTTAAGCACGTGCCTGTTTATATTTGGTTTATATCGAATAATTGGTTTACTAAACGTATAATCAGTGTTATGAAAACGACGCTTTCATTTTGTGCCGACAAAAGCGAGGGGAATAAGTGTTCGACAAACAGTAATCGAGTTCGAGTAACGCACAAGGTGTCCCGTCGCGATCGGTGCAGGTTAAGGAGATTGCGAAGTCTGAATGTGCGGTTATCGCAGCTCGGGAATACGCTTCAGATAATCCCTTCATTTCAGAGGGTCTTTGGGCAGTATTCGCTCCCTCGTCTGTTCCCCGCCAGCGCCCTTCGATGTGCGCCTTTGCTCTAGCATCTTTACTCGTTAACGCTTTCGTTCAGTGGTGCTCGCTTATTCTGTAATGCACACGCTTGTCAACTGATCCTCTCGCTTCAATCTCTATACGTACTCAACCAAACTCCTCCATTAACGCGCCCGCTCAAGTGTGTACTCCATGGGCCACGAAAGATTTTCCGGTGATGCTGCTGTTCCAGGATGCACCGTCAAGGCCGACCCTCCGCGAAGTTTTTGCACTACTCGCCCACTCGGCACGTAGCCCATTTGATGACTAAGTTCGCGTGGTAGGAATTACGATATCATTTGCGCGCCTGCTCTTTCATGTTCAACCTTTCCGTGTGCTTTCACACTATCGTTTTAAATGCGAAGCATTTCTTGGCGAAGATTTACCACTTTGACAGTATCTATCTATCTATCTATCTATCTATCTATCTATCTATCTATCTATCTATCTATCTATCTATCTATCTATCTATCTATCTATCTATCTATCTATCTATCTATCTATCTATCTATCTATCTATCTATCTATCTATCTATCTATCTATCTATCTATCTATCTATCTATCTATCTATCTATCTATCTATCTATCTATCTATCTATCTATCTATCTATCTATCTATCTATCTATCTATCTATCTATCTATCTATCTATCTATCTAGCCGCCTACGTCTTGGTGCTCTCATGGTCGTTTCATTAATTTGGTAGGTACGAAAATTGGTATAGTATGACAAGAGTCTATCACGAACATAATTGATAGGTCATGACATAAATGTCATGATATATGGGTCATGTAGGTCATGAAACAGCCGCCTACATGTTGGTGCCCTCATGGTCATTTCGTTAACTTGGTATGTAGCTAGAATGGATTGGGACATGGGTACAAATTGAAACACTAAAGGATGATGGTATAAGTCTTGGTCATAAGCATGACCCGGCAGAAATGACAATGACTCAGCGAAAAAAGATTAACACTCAAAAACCACTGGAATGGGTTCGGACATAAATGATAGGTCATGATATGAATGTCATGACATGCGTGCTATGTAGGTCATGAAACCATGTAGGTCATGTAGGTCATGTAGGCCGTCTGCGCCTCGGTGCTCCCATGGTCGTTTCGATGAATCGTTAGGCTCGCAGACTACTTCGCATAACATCGATTCCCACAGGGCGTGGGATCTGCTGGCTTTTCTTAAAAGTGGTTCATCAAACATCGCGTGTATCGTTTGCATAGACTGCTGCTTGAACTATGTGCCTCTATCCCCTGTCTCGCGTGGTATACCATACGTTGATTGCTCGTTTTATCTAAATATACACATACCCAAGGGTATGGTACACCTGAATTAGTCAGTCATGGACTCCATTACGTTTAGCGTGTTTCTTTTAACTCGTAATATTATACCAAATAAAAACTTTTGTCCACTTGGCTGTGTATTCGTTCTATAATGAACAAATAAGTAGGAATGGGCCCGAATTTTACGATATTTTAATGCCCAACATTTATGCTGCCACTGAATAAGTGCTCAACGTTCACCACTTTTCTTCTAGTGACTGGTCTGAACTTATTGGAAAGAACGAATGCGTTGTGTAGGCAGAGTTAATGAAAGGGAGTCCACCTGCGTCACAAATCACTTGCTCAGCACCCGACACTCTAAGCATACTTAGAAGCCAGACTACGGAGCCAAAACCAATCGAATAATTTACGACGACTCTGCTACGTTTATGTAGCGGAAACTGAGATTTATACCTAATGCATGGTGGTGCTATACTCGGCCGATGGGATCGCACTAAACACCATCATAGAGAGAGAGAGAGAGAGAGAATGGATAAGAAAAGGCCTGGAGCTAACGACGCGAAAAGCCTGTTTGGCGACACTGCACTGGGGAAGTGAGAAAAGGGATTGAAAGATGTGGAGGAGGAGAGAAAGTCAGGCTTTGCACGAACACGCACACACGCACACACACACACACACACACACACACACACACACACACACACCACACACACACACACACACACACACACACACACACACACACACACACACACACACACACACACACACACACACACACACACACACACACACACGCACACACACACAAAAACGCGCACACGCGCACACAAAATGAAGCGTTAAACGTTCAATTTACCACAAGTGGTCATATATAGAAATCCTTATAGTTGGCTGGCATCGGTTACCGGTTCAGCTGAGCCATGTATAATTTATTATTACAATACATTTTTATTTGCTTGTGGTAGGTCGACTATAAAAGCAAGATTTGTAGCTCAAGCAGCAGGAGAATATTTTTTTTGTGTGTGTGTTTTTTTTTGCCTAATATGCGTATCTCATCGTCAGTTCATTGTATCTCATTGTCAGCGATATTCTACGATGGATCATATCCATGTCATCAATCAGATAATCGAGAAATCCGTGGAGTACAGTCAACCTCTGGATATGGCTTTCATAGATTATGAAAATGAATTTGATTCAGCACAGATACCAGCAGTCTTAGAGGCATTGCGTAATCAGGAGTACAGGAGGCATACGTGTAAAATCACCAGCCCTTCCTCTGTCGAGAAAATGGGGGTAAGCGAAGCTTGTCGTGTCTTTATCTGACCTTCGTGGTGATTTTATTTCTCTCTCTCTCTCTCTCTCTCTTCTCTCTCTTCCTTACTCTCTCTCTCTCTCTCTCTCTTATTTCTTTCTCGCTTTCTCGCTTTCTATATTTTTTTCTTCCTTTCTCTCTTTTTTCCTTTGCGTCTCTGACCTTCGTGGTGATTTCCTTTCTTTGTCTCTCTCTTTCTCTTTCTTCATTTCTTTCTAGCTCTCTATTTCTCTATCTTTCTCATTTTCTCTCGGTATTTCTCGCTCTCTTTCTTTCTTTCTTTCTTTCTCTCGCTTTATTTCTCTCTTTCCTTTTCGTCCCTGGTATGTGCCAATGAGCTTGGACCCTTTCTGAACTATCGCCAGGATCGGCCCAATTTTCAGCGTGACACCGCCACCGCCACCACCACCAATACCGCCGGTGAAACTTTTGAGCCTATAAAGCTTCGCTTAATATCTTGGCAAATACCCACGCGGATTCCACAGCTACCTTGGTTCTCCGCAAGAAAAGTAGAAAGTTACCTATCAAGAAAAGGGTCAGGCAAGGAAGCACAATCTCTCCAATGCTATTCACTGCATGCTTAGAAGTATTCAAGCTCTTAGACTGGGAAGGCTTCGAATTTAGGATCAACTGCGAGTATCTCAGCAACCTTCGGTTTGCACATGACTTTGTCCTATTCAGCTACAATGGGGACGATTTACAACAAATGATTGAGGACCTTAACCGAGAAAGTGTCAAAGTGGGTTTGAAGATAGTTGCCTAAACAAAGGTAATATTGAATAGCCTGGCAAAGGCACAAGAATTGAGGATCGCCAGTCAGCCTCTAGAGTCTGTAAAGGAGTACCTTTTTCTAAGTCAATTACTCGTAGGGGATCCTGATCATGAGGAGGAAATTTACAGAAGAATAAAATTGGGTTGGAATGCATACGGCAGACATTGCCAAGTCCTGACTGGGAGCTTACCACTGTCGTTGAAAATAAAAGTTTAAAATTATTACAATGTACCGGTGCTAATGTATGAGGCAGAAACTTGGAGGTTAACAAAGAAACTCAAGAACATGTTATGGATCTCGCAAAGAGCGATGGAACGAAAAATGTAAGGCGTAACGTTAAGATACAGGAATAGAGTGGTGCGTATCAGAGAGCAAACGGTGATGGCCAATATTCAAGTCGACATTAAGGGCAGGCCATGTAATACGTAAGGTAGATAACCGATGGATCATTAGAGTTACAGAATCGATGCCAAAGGAAGGCAAGCCCAGTCGAGGGTGGCACAAAAATAGGAGGGGGGGGGGATGAAATTAGGAAATCTGCAGGCGTAAGTTGGAATCAGCTAGCGCAAGACAGGGGTAATTGGAGATCGCAGGGAGGCGCCATCGTCCTGCAGTGCACATAAAAATAGGATTATGATGACGACGATGATGACGATGATGATGATGTCATTTCAGCTCGTTACAAATTATTTCATATGGAACATATAAAACTACTTCTGAGCACAGCTTTCTCAGTTGTCTAATTTCGTTACGTTCAGCGGGCATTTGATTACGTGTCCCCACAGAAAAGCTCTGTTATGACCGGTTCCAGCCCGTGCTTATCTGAAAGGAGGACCCGGATCAAGCCCGTCTTAAAATCTTCGGACCAGTGGCCTAACCCTAAATGCAGAGATGCAGGGCGATTCCAATATCGAGTCCTGTACAAAGCCTACGGACAGTTGTCCCGTTCCCGTTGCCGAGACAATGCCGGAGCGCCGGTGTACACCAAATTGGCATCGGATTCCACGCTCGACGGGACTAATCCTTCACATATTGAAATCTGTACGGCATCTAAGTTTAGGACGACCGGAGCGCGCGTTTGGGTGACAAAACGCATATTAAATTCTAAAGCCGTGTGGAGTCTGCATTCCTATGTCCTTGATTTCCTTTTCTTTCATTTTAGTCTGACCCTGCTTTAATTCTGCCGAACTCGCCTGCCTCCAGCTTTGAGAGAGCACAACGGCGTGCTAAACAACACCGGAGTTCATTTTAGACCGTGTCAGAGCCTAACCTTTAAGGAGAGACAGCACCTGCGACATAGAAGCCGTATCTTTAACTGAAGTGCATAGAGGATAGGAGACACGTATTTCAATAAAAGCCGGTAGATCCCATGCCCTGTGGGAATCGATGTTATGCGAAACAGTGTGCAGGTAGCCTAGATAGTTAACGAAATGACCATGGGAGCACCGAGGCGCAGGCGGCTGTTTCATGACCTGCATGACACGCATGTAGGTCATGAAACATTAATCATTAATGTCCGAAACCATTCCAGTGGAACCCATTCCAGGGCAGGGTTGTTAAGAGATACGCGCTTCGAGATTCCATCAGGTGAACACAAGACACAACAGTATCGTCACTTATTTTATTGCGATAGCAATTATATGGACACTCCAAAGCAGATTTCTGCCGTCGCCGTCGCCGTCGCCGTCGCCGTGAGGTTCCGTATGACGTCAATGGAGATGAAATCGTCGCCGCGCGCCGCCGAACGCTGTATGTGTGAGTGAAAGGGCGCGAGGGACGCGCGCTTTCACGGGGAGTGAACGCACGGTGGAGAACAAACGCGCGTTCTGTGCCGTGCTCCCTTAAGGGCTGCAGAAGTAGGCGTCTCTTTCCTCCTTTACAATCAGCATATATGTAGAGCAAACGCGCCTTCTTCTGACGCACGAAAGGCTGTGGGGGAGGGGGGGGGAGGGGGAGGGGAGGGAGGGGACGTTTAGCTGCGGCACCAAGTACCTATTTATATCAGAGGCTCCGGCAACAGTCACCAACGCCGCACGCATTTTGTGCGAACGTGGGCAAAACGCCGACGGCGTCGGCAACAGTTCTGCGTGTTGCCGGTGCTGCTGATACAGCTGATGAAGCTACTATCATTACTCCGTATAGCTCTCTACAAATTTGCTATCGCAATTATTACGCCAAGAAATCTGTGGGTTCTGACATAGGAAATGGTCCGCCCACTGATTGAGATGACATAAGGCGTCATTGGTTTGCGAGTAAATGCCACTAGTGCGCATTTTTCTGGTGATATGCTGAGACCTTGTTTACACAAGTAGCTCGCTGTCAAAGTTGCTGCTCTTTGAAGCCGCGCACGTATCTGAGGACGTGTGACTGCCGAAGTCCAGACACAGATGTCGTCTGCGTATATTGAAATCTTGATGGTAGTTGGTAAGTATTCAGCAAGTCCAAGAAGAGCGAGGTTGAATAGCGTCGGGCTGAGAGCACCGCCTTGAGGAACGCCTCTGCTCGTATAGCGTCGTGTAGTCGGGCCGAGACCTCTGTTGACCATTGTCAACATTGTTGACCTCTGTTGTCTGTTGAATCATTGACCGAGACCTCTGTTGGAGCCCACACGTGGCCTACATGAAACGGCGCCTGACAGCAACTTCCCAGTTGTTTAAATACTTGACAGGAAAGACATGGGGGATGTCAGTAGACGCAATGCTGAAACTCTACAGAGCTCTCTTTCTCGGGTTTTTAAGATATAGTCTACCTGTACTGAACAACACTTGCAAGACAAATATTCGTGTTCTGCAGGCAGAACAAGCTCAAGCACTCAGAGTTTGCCTTGGTTTACCCAGATGCACGTCAACAGATGCAACTATTGCGATTTCTCGGGACCATCCGATGCAAACTCACATTACGGTGGAAGCCCTGAGAACGCACATCAGACATTTTGCACGTGCCCCCTATCACCACCTTGCAACACTACCTTCGGACCGGCGCCAAGCATCGTTCTCTAAAACTATCATCAAGTACAACGACAAACTTCCCTCGGGCTTCACCGCTGCATCTAAACCATCGATACCCCCTTGGTGTCTTATTAGCCCCACAGTACATCTCAGTGTACCAGGAATCAAGAAAAAATCTGAGCTGTCGTCACCTGTGCTGAAACAACTGTCTCTGCTTCTTCTACACGAGAGGTATGCGGACAGTGTACATATTTATACTGATGGTTCCACAAACCTCCAGTGTTCGTCCGGTGCTGTGGTTGTCCCAGCAAGAGCTATTACCATTAGCTTCAGGACTGACCACCCAACGGCATCGACATCTGCGGAACTAGCTGCTCTTCGTGCGGCACTTCGTTTCGTCAATCGGGAGTCACCTCGACAATGGTCAATCTTCAGTGACTCAAAGGCAGCCCTACAATCTGTGCTATCAGCTCTGCGTCGCGGGCCATACGAACAGCTCGTATTCGATATTAGATACTTACTCCATACATCACAGGAGAAAGGACACCACGTGACGTTTCAGTGGCTCCCAAGTCACTGCGGCGTCATAGGGAATGAAAACGCCGATAATGCCGCTCGGGCAGCTCTTGACGACACACAGGAAGAGGCCATACCGCTCTCACGGTCCGACGCAGCCAGCAGACTTCGAGTGCTTGCACAGGAGATCACGCTCTCTCTATGGTGCACACCAAGCAGCCAGACCAACCGGAGCAATCGTCACTACCACCTGCCCTCTTTGATGCATCTCTGTATGCCAACTGGACTCCGCCGAAAAGAGGCCACTATGCTTTACCGCTTATGGCTAAGGGTGGCATTCACGAAATCTTACTCATTCCTCATTGGAATGGCCGACAACCCTTTTTGCAATGCCTGTCTTTGCGAGGAGACGCTAGAACATATTCTATGCGACTGTCCTGAATATAATGTTCCGAGACAGTCCCTGGAGTCCGTTCTAGCACACCTGGACAATCGACCACTGTCAATTGAAACCATTCTCGCGTGTCGTCGACAGAAGACATCGCAGCTGAAAGCAACGAAGGGACTGCTTAGGTTTTTAAAGGAAACGGGCTTGGACAAGCGGCTATGACAGTGCTGTCACATACCACGCAAGAGTGACGGACTGCGACTGACGATGTGTGTGCTGTGTACGTTATGTGCTCTCTCTCTCTCTCTCCTCCCCATCTTTCATTCCCCCTCACCCCGCTCCCATGTGTAGGGTAGCAAACCGGTTGTCCTGACCTGGTTAACCTCCCTGCCTTTCCTTCTCCACTCTTTCCTTCCTTCCTTGCTATCGCAATTGATGCTTCGCCTTTCAGGTGAAACTGCGACAACTTTTGTAGCGTTAGCTACACTGGCCTAGCCAAGACCGTTTCGCGCGGCACATCAAGAGCCGTGCTGCGCATGCGCAAGGATCAGTGATGTCACACGGCTTGCGCACCGGAGCCACCGGAGCCGGCACCTCTCGCGCACTCCGCCGCCGCCGCGCGCGACTCACCGCCGCCGGTCTGCGCATTCCAGAGGAGTGACGTCGTAGCCGTGGTAGACGCACTGGCGCCGGCGCGCGCTCGCTGTGGAGTCGCCGTCTGACACTGCGCTGGAGCCGCTGCGCTTCTGACTGGCGTTTGCCAGTGTGGTATAGCCACGGAGAAGGAGAGCGCAAATGCTGCTCAACAGCGCAGAAGAACGGAGAAGCTTGACTCATCGGATCCCGAAGTAGTTGCCTGGCAATTAGCGGTTGAGCGTAGGAGACAACCAGGAAAGCTAAGAATAATCAGCTGAACCTTTGCTAACGCTACGTATATCCTGGCATAGCCGAGCTAAGCCACTGCAACTTTTTTTTCTTTCACTTTTGCATGTAATAGTGATTGCGTATGCCAAAGGCTCCGTTGTATTCCAATAGCAATCATACCAACTGCCAAGACGCAATCATGCCATTGGCGCTAGGGAGCCTACATGCAAGCGCTGTGACAGCACTTGCATGTAGGCTCCCTAATTGGTGCCGCCCTTGACGTGCTGTTTCATTGACGGCGCATGCGTGCCTCGTGCGCGATAGGTTAGAGGGCTTCCAGAGAGCCGGAGTGGGCTTCACTGCGCAAATGACGAAGCGAAGTGAACGCACCGTCAACGATACAGTCAATCGCTAGCGTCCTACATTCCCCTGCTCTCGTGAGCGTTGTGCGCACGCACACAGAACACTATCATTTTTGCAGAGCCGCTGTGTGTGCGCTCTGGTCTGAGCAGCTAACCGTCAAGCTAACGCAATCTAGTATTTCACTAGGCCCTGACGAAGGAGGTTTGGCGGTGACTAATAGGTTGCCCGTAGGCGTGGAGGTAGGAACAAACCTGAGGAGTCGCCCTACCCAGTCCGCGCGCAAGAGTTTTTGTGGAGGAACTGACGTGGTATTTTCGCTGTAGCCGCCATGTTGTGGGGACACAATGGCAGTTTCCTTATGGCGGTATGTGCTCGTGTGTGTGCTGCTTCAAGGGTCTCGTACTGTGGGAAAGGCGTCATGTATACAGGTTTGCGTCAGTCTCCATGTCTGGTGCCACCGTGTTACCCAGACCGTGCTCTCCAGGCTATTGTGGTGGCCAGGTGGGACTCGAAGAAGTAAAAAAGAAATAAAAAGAAATGGAATTTAAACAGATTGGAATAGCTTTACGTAATTCCATCCGTGGAACGCGCGAACATGTCGCATCCGCATATATGTAGAACTGAAAACACCGTCCGAGGAGCTCAAGCGCAAGGCTAAACCTTGCCATCACTGTCAAAGTCAATGCCCTGGGGCAAAACTACTAATTGTTTTTATCATTGTTTTATTCTTCCTTTGACATTTAATTTATATTCAAAGCAAACATACTTTTTGTTTAGAAGTGAAATGGGTTAGATGGAGGATTCTGTTTCTACATATCCAGTAAGTCCCCATTTAACCGAAAGCTGTACCTACCTAGCGTAATGAATTAATTTCCCCAAATATGACAACTGCTCTGATGTTGCTTAAATATTCATGATCCAGCAGCCATCGTTATCCTCCTCGACCACCTTCTATATATGGCGTGCTCCGGCGCGTGTGTCCTGTGCCTCATGTTTCGACCTGCGAGGTCAGAAGAAGAATAAAAAGAAAGAGCTCTTTCAGATCCTGCCATCGCTCCGAATGGTTCCCAGGCCTTTCGGTCGCTGACTCCCACATTGTTGTAGTGAACCTAACCTGGTTCCCAATAGTGATACAAGTCCAAAATGAATACTGTGTTTGCAAAGTTCGCACCGTGTTTCCAGAAATTATTAAAATTTGAAGGCCATCACAACACTCATTATAATTTGCAGCTGATAAAGGAACGATTTCTCCACTAGAAAGCTTACGCATCTTATTCGTAAGAACTCTATATAGAGGAAGGAAAATACCTTTAATGTTCTCCCAAAGCATTCTCAAAACTCCGCCATACAGGAAACCAGGGCACTTCAAGTCGAAAGAGACATCACCATCTGTACGAGCTCTTAAAATCAACAGCGCTCAAAAACGGCACGACTCTAAACGACACAAAACAGTGCGCTGTTTTCTTGTTTTGTTCCGTTGTATAGCGCTGTTTGCTTCTAAATCACGTGCCAACTAGCTCACCTAGTCGCATTAGTGAGCCCTGCAAGTTTCTCGCGACAAATTCTTGGCATCCCCGTCTCACGTGTATGGATAATTTTCATCACTAATGCAAAAGTTACCAAACTTTTACGTCGCGTTTATATCGTGAAACTTATTTAAAAGGTTGCCTAAGACACTATCGGCTAGCGAAAGGCAGCTTTCTGCTATCATTACCCTTTTGTTCCCACCTTAGTATTTCGAAGCGTACTTAATAATGCTCGGGGCTATTTTAGAAAGCTTCTTATATCTCACATGACGACACTTCACGTCACACGCGCAGGAAGAATTTTCAGACACGTCGGGTAATCAGTGACATTCTTCTTGGAAAGAACACATGCTATAGCGTGGCCTAAAAGGAATATCAAGATGACACGACCAAAAAAGAAAAAAAAAAGAAGAAGAAAGACGCCTGCGCATTTTTGCCTTATATAAACGTTCTTGAGCTTCGTGTAGGCACATATTGTACAGAACTAACACACAAAGACATGTCAGCATTGAAATATCAGGCACAAATAAAATACCTATTTACTAAGGAGAGGGGAAAAATATAACAGAGATAAAGTGTGCTAACGCCACGCCGGAAGGGTGAAAACTCGTGCAAGGCCAAAGGGTCCCCCGAGGGTCGACCAACTAAATGTCTCGTCAGGGAAAAGCGCTAAATGAGAGACATATAAGGTAAGGACACGTTAAAAAAAAGAAAAAGAGAGATAAATAAATAGAAACAAAATGACGCTGAGAAGCGCCGTGACAGAAACGTCGGCGGCTTCTAATCTGAAAGACAAAGACGTTGCGCCGAACATGATTAAAATTGTGTCATCAATCAGAGAAGTACCTCTCTGATTCTCCACTTCTCCGCCACACTCTCTCCCTCTTGAGCCTCTCACACACTCCTTTACTACTCTTTATATCTCTTTTCTCATTTTTAAAGGCTGTATAGCCCGTTGTTTAGTATTGAGTTCGTGTTCAGTTTCTTTTATTCTGATCATTTATTTAGCCTCATTTTCGGGCCGTCTTGTTTCTCTGCCCTGGGCTTTGAAAGACCTTTGGCTTCTCCGCCCTTTATCCTCCCCTCTTATTGGCTCGTGTCGGCAAATTGCGAGCAGTACGGAAAGGGCACTCGGAACCTCTAGCTTGTGCTTCTTGTTAGAGTGGCGAGTTAGCCACTTCCTTACACATTTTTTTTAGCCATTCCCTCTATCTACGAACGGAGTCTGGGCAAAGAACTCGGAGGACAGTTTCTTAACGAGCAAATTATTCTGCGAAGGAATGGGACGAAACCTCGCGCCATTGTGAAGAAGCCGCCGCACTCGCTGGAGTTTTACGCTTGGCGCTGGCTGGTCGTGGATTCCACTGCACATACGGACCAAATCTTTATCGAACTCCTCTCCTTGCCGGCACTCACGAATTTTATTGTGGAAAGTTAAGGAGCAGTTTTGTCATATTCGTAAAAAGGACAATGCGCGCTCCTAGCCTGCTCTGGATGAGGTGATCGACAAAGAGGATAGAACAATGTCGCTACACTGTTCTCGCTCCGTCACGTTTATGGTGCTCAATACTTTAGTCTTAAGGATTACGTGTGAACTCTATACAATGCCTTGTGATGTTGTTTCCTATCTTTCGAAAGCTATTTTTGGAAGCGAAAACTATAAGCTGCGACTGAATCCTGACACTCTTATGCTAACGTCACCGTATTCTTACCGGATGTCGCCGAAGTTTAGAGAGGAATTTTGCGTTTGCTTGGGGCGGAGGTGTGCACGAGATTCGACTGTCGATACCCGGAACCGATTTGCTTTTGCAAATATTGAACACACATGCAAATAAATCGATTTATCGATCGATGCATACGGTTTTGTTCGATCAATTATTCTATTCGCGCCCACTGTGCGTGACTTACGAAAACACAACGTAGACTACACCTTAGAGGCATCATACCTGTGCTTCAAAATGGTCAGTACAACGTACTCCACGTTAGATATAGACATGCGAATCATAATGAAATAAATGTCTCCCTCTATGTAAACATGGAGCTCATTTCCTAACTCATACACCGAATAATATGAACTGATTTTGTGCTTCGCAACAAAGTGGAACTAAATGGAGGTGACAGCACCACGATACGGACTGTTTCTTCGTGTTGAATCAAGGGATATTCGACGACCCTACGTCTTTGGCACGTTATACCGACCGTAATCTGTTATAGAGCTCCTTCGTGTGCGTAAACGAAATTAAACTCCGTTACGTCAACAGCACGCAGCAGCGTAAAAGGAACGAGCCAGACCGCACTCTGGCCCCGTGCCCTCAATTTGTTACACTGACGCTACATCAATTCCAGCTGCAATAAGCTTTCTTTCTTCCTTTCCTTTTCTTTTTTGTTTCATCTACAAAATGTTGGCGGCACTAAGCAGGTTGGTAAATAGATTCTTTTCTTAGGTACTCCTTATGCACAATAGTACGACAAGCACAGATAAACCCAACGCATCATTTAACGGCAAGACAATCTCACCATGCCCAGTAGCGATTGCGGGCAGCCTTTCAGCGCGGCCTCATCTACCGTAGGTGACGACGCTGATTGAGATAGGTCTTTAGGAAGTTCAACTGAAGCGGAGGAGTTCGTGTTGTGCGTGAAGCTGCATTGTTTGGTGTAGGTGAGCAAAGAGAAAGAAAAATGTATGCACAATGACAACCAGCCGTGACAGTACCAGAATCGTTCCAAATGAGATACCGGCGCTTAACATGGCGTCATCAAGACATCAAGACAAACCTTGCAGAAAGAGAATTTTAGTATACCGTAATAGCGCAGTTTACGTGCGGGACGCTGTTTCATTACGCTTTGAACTCCGTATAGATAGTGTGCCTAAGCGAATCTATTCGTGTGTGCGTCCAGAAAGTGCGAGAGGCAGCTCAATGGAAGCCAAGAGGGGATTGTATGAGTACTACCCACATCCCTCGATCTGCGACGAAACAGACAAGCAGTACAAGCTCTCTACCATACTCTCCGAAATCTTCTGATCTCAGAGGCCATATGCCGTCGTCGCGCCTATCTCCTGACTTCATGGATAAGTGGCGCTGGAATCTCAGAGGTTTCTCTCGTTAGGCTTAGACGCGTTCGAAACGAGAAGCGATTTCGAAAACGCCTCAAGGTTACCCATAATACTCCACCGTCGAAGTGGCGTCAGACTAAGCGAAAGCTGTTTACACAGTCATTTGCTACGAACGAAGTGAATTCTACAATAACAACGCCAAATTCAGTTAGAAGCGGGCGGCCGGCACCGGCACCATGCTTTACGTAAACTACGTAAAAGAGGCAAAAACGGTAACGCTAAATCTCAGAAATAGCGTGCGTACGCTAAACGGTATGAGCCGTATAGCGTACTGTACATGCGCATTTCAATCCCGCTATTCCGCTAAGTCCGCTATTACGGTAAACACGCTAAACTAAAACTGTCCATTTAGGGACGCGCAAGGCAGCAGCGTGGTGCACAGCGTAGGGAGGGAGGTCGACATGACTGACCGGCGAAGAAAGGGAAGCAAAGCGATTTAGCAGGTGCGAAGTATTAGAAAGAGAGTAAAAAAGCAAACGAAAAGGAATACAGATCTCACGCACTTTGAGAATCGACTTTATGCATAGCATTTTGCAGGTATGTGACTGTCCGGCATCGTTTTAGGTTCTACAAAGCGTTACCAGTCGCCCGGACATGTTTGTATCAGGCAAGCAATTTGTGTGACGCGAGCGCATCTTTGATGACGGCGACAAGACGGCGACGGCGATCGTATGATGGCGATGAGATGACAACTGACTTGTAATCTGGTTACAAACCTAATAGTGTTGTGCTGCACAGGTCACAAAATTAATCACTTCCAATGTTTTGTTAATAGAGCTATGCTGAAATGCATTGGACGCAAAATCAAATGGATACACAGTGTTAGACGCCGACGTAGCGACGTTACCAGGGCTTTATTCCGGAGCCTTGTATTGGTCGATTTGACAACGCTTACGTGGAGAACGTCAATTGCATACGACGAGAATGGGCACTTACGTGGATAGCAACTGCTTTTTGCTGTCTCAGAGATGGCTCAGAAAGTCATCGTTAGGAAGAGAGAATTTTTTCAAGAGCGGAGGCAGTTCTCCGGGTAGGGTGCCAAACAGATATAAAAACCCAGAACGCAACGAAAGAGTCTGTGATACTATTACAAAGCTAGTGAAATAGTATGCTATCCGTTCCAACACGATGTTTGACAAAGATGACAAAAAAAAAAAAAAGGCGTGCCATTCTGCTGGACGGAAGAGGGTGATGCGGCATACAAGCACCTGGTTGTATACCCTCCCCTAACTTCAGCGCATAAGCGTCAACACACCACAGTCTGGGGTCCACGCAAAGCTGTGTGGCCTACCGAAACACCATGCAAAGGGCTCGAGAAATATGTCGAGGTCAGCTAAATTCAAATACGTTTTTGCTGCGCCAGTTAATTTGGTGAAGACCTGCCTAATAAGCTTACATTTTACGGCGAACAGTAAAATGAGCTGCGTTCGGTCTTTGGCGTTGGATCGTTCGTTGTGTTTTATCCACGGGACATAAAAAAAAGTAAATTTAGTGAAGCAGTGAACGGCATGACAACAACAGCATGATGGTGAAGACGTGATACCGACGACGACGACCACTGTTGTACGCACGACATCGAAGTTGACACGGCCGCGCAGGCGGCGCCACGACGCCTGCAACGACATGTTGACGACAACGATGGTACGACAACAATAGCGGCTACTGTATACAACAATGACGATGACCGAAGCATGGTGACGATGATGGCACCGGAACAATTACTGCGGAAACGGCGGTATGATGACGACGACAGCCAGGATGGACTTACGACTGCAGCACGACAACAATAACTATGGGGACAGGAGCACGACGATGACATTTCAATGACTCACGTTGAAGACAGTGATGACGTAAGATTTTGAGCATCATGAAGGAGAATCTAATCAGCGAATCATGGGCTCTTAACTGCTGTTGACATTCGCGGAGTTGAATTTGGGATGGGTGACGTATACTCTCGTGCGACAGTTTTTGGCGTGAGGAGGCTATCGAGCATCTGTCGCAGGTGCAACTACCAGCTCCTTCTACTAAGCGCGCCTTGTACTTTAGCTTTAGATCACCGAGATTAAAAAGATAATCTTTCATGAGAAAGGTACTTTGACCGCGGCCACATCCGTTGCAAGCTCAGAAAGCGACACGTGCTGTGTTGCCGTTCCTGAGGACCTATGTGATCAATTGTAATTAAATTAAATTTAAATTATGTGGTTTTACGTGCCAAAACCACGATCTGATTATGAGGCACGCCGTAGTGGGTGACTCCGGAAATTTCGACCACCTGGGGTTCTTTAACGTGCACCTAAATCTAAGTACACGGCTGTTTTCGCATTTCGCCCCCATCGAAATGCGGCCGCCGTGGCCAGGATTCGATCCCGTGACCTCGTGCTCAGCAGCCCAACAGTGGGATCAATTGTAATCTCATGTGCACCTTTGGATTTGCGGCGCCCGCAATATATATATATATATATATATATATATATATATATATATATATATATAATTTCTTCCTTTCTTTTCCTACACTCCCTTGCGTAGGGTAGGAAGCCGGTCGTGCGACTCTTTTACCTCCCTGGCTTCCTTCTATCTTCGTTTTCTCTCACTCTCCCTTGAAATAATTAAAGGAATTAAATTCACTGCAGTTTTGAGCTTTATGGTTTCATTTTGTCGTGCGTGTTGTCGAGGTAGATGCCACAAATGCTTACGTGTGCTTGGGAATCGCACAAGAATTATCTAGCGTCGGTCATCGCCGTGAATGGAGGCATCTTCTCCGCAAAAAGGTCTTCTAAAGTAAAGAGGACCTTTCAGCTCCGGGACCACCTAAGCATGGGCTCTTTCACGTGTGACAAGTCGTTTTTTTGAGATTGGCGGAATTCATATCGGCGTATTTCCCCCCGAGCAATGACGCTTGACTGTAAAGCACTAAACAAGGTCGACATACTGTAACTATCCAGAAGGACCAGCCACTCGACCTGCCTTTTCTTTTTTTCAGAAAGACAGCCCTAGGCCCAATGTCATTCGCCAAAAAAAAAAGCAATGAGAGGGCAAGGAAAAAGAAACAAGGATAAGCGAGGCAAAAGACTGCGCCACTCTCAATTTAAGCAGGGCGCAGCCAGCGCCTCACGAGCTGGGAGCGTAACCGCTAACCATTACCTCTTTCCACGGTAACGCTACATTTATCCCAGCAGCGCCCCGCTCACACGTGAGACGGGGAAGGAAGCGCTCGAGTAAAATAACGAGCCGGGCATCGAAGAGCAAGTTTGAGTGTCAACACGCGCACGCTCCCCTCGCGCAGGCTATCACGCCACTTCCACCAGCACCCTCTTCCACCGGCGCTGAAAAACAACGAAGAAGAAAAAAAAAAGATGCTCGAAATAGCAAGATCAACGAGCAAGAAAACGAACCGCTGTCCTCATCATTCCACACGCTTAGTGGAGCAAGAGGATTGCTAAAAAAAATCACCTCCTCCCAGTAAACGCTCTTCTCAGAAAAAAAAAAAGTGGTAACGATTGAAGGTATTAAAGCGTGCGACCCGGAAAAAAAATAGGGAGGGGCAGGCGTAATATGACGTGATAAACCAATCAAACCTCCTGGCCTGGATATGGGATAAACGAGAGAAGAGAAAACGTTGTCGCTACCATGAAATGCAGGACGCCCTATTGCGGCGGCGAGTGCCAAGCGGTCCAAGAAAGGGAGGCGGTGCAGGCTGTGGACGTACAGAGACGTCAAGAAGACAAGCCCATCCTGGCGCGTTCGTGTCCCTCTCTCACTTACGAGCGCATTTCCAAACACTCCGACGTGCGTCGCATCGCGCGCTTCCCTTCCTCCCCACCCTACCCCGTCATACGGGGCGCTTTGCACGCCTTCCCTCTTCTCTCCTCTCTCGCGCACGCGCGAAGTGACACGCGCCATCCACTTTCGCGGAATCTGGTCGGCCCTGCGAAGACGGAGCAGAGGAAAAAAAGGAGAGGGGAGATATTCCTGGCTCCCACAGACAGCGTTGATGATGCAACCCGCTTCTTGCTTTCCCGGTTCGCGGTTCTTCCTCCAAGAAGCAATCGCGGAAAGCAAGGAAGCACTGGGCGACGACGGCCGCGCATCCACACAGCGACGCGAGCGCGCGGGCGCGCGCGAACGCCGCGAGCAGGAGGGAGAGGGAAGCGACAAGAAGAGTCCGTCGCACTGCCCGGCACTGCAGGCAAGCGAGCGAGGAGGAAACGGGCGTGCGCTCGAGTGAACTGGCACGCGATCAAAATAAGATGGAACGGCGATAGTTTGGCGGGCGCCCTGGGAAAGGAGCTCGAGCTTCAAGACGCGCGCCTCGCTCGCCATCGCCGCTGCAGAGCGAGGCGCTCGCCGTCGGGTGAGGAGGAAAGTGGGGTTGAGTTTGGGGAGAAAGGGATGCGCTGGTTGAGAGAGGGAAGGGAAGGGTCTCAGCCACCGGTTCGTGGTCCCAATCTAATTACGTGGTTCTCGCGCGACGCGACGCTTGGGCAGCACCATGCGCGCGCGCGCCTCTCGCTTCGTTCGCACGCCAGGCGGAGCGTCGCCTCGCGCCCTTCCCCGGACAGCGTTGGTTCGTTCGCTCGTCGCCGGCTTGCTCTGCGTCCGAAGCAACAACTCGAAATGTTGGACCGCGCCACGATGAGGGCGAGAAAGAATTATAAGCAAACACGGGTTCGGCCGGGGGCCAAGGCGAAACCCAAATTGGATTCATAAGCGCTATTCCGCGCGCTGCTCCGGGGGAAGCGGTGGTGGCGACGGCGGCGGTACAGTTGGGGAACTTCGCGCTCGCGGCAGGCGCACGCAGCAGACCGACGATGTCGTCGCCGAATAGCCGCGGGCGCTGGAAGCGACGGGGGGCCAGGGGGGAGAGGGCACGAAAACGTTCTTCGTGAAGCGACGACGTGGCGGTGGCCGTTTCGCGTCCTGTGTTGTTCGACGCTGCGAAGTAAGAGAGAAAGACTCGAAAGAAGAAAAAGAGAGGAGTGGGCGAGTGCGTCCGTTGCGATAAACAGGGAGCACGCGCGCGAGATGTGCGCGTATATGCGGCGTTTTTATTCGATTGCTGTTCTTGCTTGTGTGTGAGCCACGTTGGTCTCTCTACGTATGCAAGACTCTTCGTGTAATGCGAACGAGCTCTTTGGTTCCGTGGTCTCGTTCTCCTTCTCCATCAAAGTAAGAGGGAGATTTTTTTTTTCACTTTCATGTCTTTTGGGGTTGAAGTTTTATTGCTTTCGGTGCCGAGCGTCTGAGTGTGCATGTGGTTACGAAAGCATTTTAGTTATGCCGGCTCACTTTACTCGGCTGCTTCCTTTCGCGTATCCATCGTTTTGCTGCGTGGGAGAGGCGCGTTTTCATTCCGTTTTGTCGCGCGCCCGCAACGTTGGCATCCAGGGGCTTTCTCCTTGCTTTCCTCACATAATTGTCATAGGCAAATGTATGCTTGCTTGGGTAGAGTGCTGTCGTAGACAGCAGACCATGATTCACGTGAACACGCTGTTGTTAGGAGTGCGAAATCGAAATTAAGATTCGTTTGACACTCACAGATTAGTACTGGCAAAATTCACGTAATACATACTTTTTTTTTCTCTTCAGTGAAATAAGACAAGCTGCTGGTCACAATCTGAGAGCGCGTTTCACATGCGTTATAACTAATTGGTTTTCGTCTGGAGATGACCCCGTGTGAAGACTTCTTGTGCCAAACACTCGAAGACGGCTACGTAGTGAAGGCACCGCAGGATTTGCACTCGAGTACGTGTGAGACCAGAAAACCAAAATGACGCCTCTGCCGATTACGTAAAAAAGCCAACACTGTGGCACGCACTAGTAATTCGTTATGGTGGTGCGCGATTTTGACGCGCATCGCTCGTCAGCTGGTGTCACTTTGGTTCTAATTATCCCAGCCATAAAGTCAGGCAACGGCGGTAGCGAACGACCCAAAGGCGCATCAATCTGTCGCGCGTTAATCCAGGCCGTAATATATTTTGGACACGTGTTCGCAGATGAACCGTTTTAGCCTCTCCTAATGCTGATCTCCCTCCTCTTACGGACAATCTTGCTAAAGCGTGTTTTTTACTGGGACCGCAGCTGCATAAAATCTCAAAAATGGTTTCGCTGCGTTCGACTGTCTTTTCTGTTGCGTCCACATCGCCGTTTTCCTATCGTCTTCGTCGCCAATATGAATCCGTCGTCGTGTCGCTATTACGTCATCATCTTCAGGCAACGTAGTCATCGTGAGCTTCACACTCATCTTAGAGAAAAGAAATACAAAACAGCGCTCCGCACCACCACCGCGAGAATTCGACATGATGTCCAGCTTGCTGCAACGTGCAGTCCCACGTTTGAGAAGCTAACCACCGCAATATCGTGCAACGTCGCCGCTGGGTAGATTGCGCATGATTTTTCGACCTGATAAGGCTCCGAGAGCGACTGCTGCATCGCAAGTATTTTGCAAACCACTGTCACACTGCAACGGAAAACTTTGTGTGGATCGAGGACGACCTTGTCTGCATTTCAAAGAAGTTGTTCTCGAGTAGACGACGGCGGCCGCTGTGAGACTGAAATGCTGTCGCAGTAAACAAACTCAGTGCAGCAAAAATCGCTAATCACCGCCTTGCCGCATATGCTTCTACCTCCGACTTAGCTGCCTTATAGTGTGAGCCGCCCTCTCGATGCACACATACGCGTCGTGCACCGCAGAACTTGTTTCAACGCGCAGCTTTCGTTGCTTCTTGTCCACACTGTACAACTGCTGCTGTCTTGCAGAGCAGACAGTAACTTGGGCCATTGGGTAGGTGCAGGAAGGTATGTTCCACTGGGCATGTGCTCATTCTTGGTCAATCCCCTAAAAAGGGCACGTGTCACTTTGACACAAGCGGTCTAGAACCCCTAAATGTAGCTATATTTGTGCCATAGTTCTCTACGCATGCACCTGATCATCAGCATTCTTCCCTCGATAGAGACCTAGAGAAGGGAGGGAGGAAAGGCAGGGAGGTGAACCAGACTTAGTCCAGTTTGATACCCTACACGTGGGGAGGGGGATGGGGGAGTGAAATAAAGAGAGAGAGAAGACACGGGTCTAGATCGTACTTTCACGCGCACTAAGTTATAGGGGCAGCATGTCTACAGTCTGGCACACAAGTCTGTCACCTTCAGGTACCAAAGAAGAGCTCGAATGGCTTTCTAGGCCGATGAGCTGTGAGCCCAGGCTCCCAAGACCTTTTCTTCCGTAAATGGCCTATCGTCCAGTCTGTTCAAGGCACACTGGAGAGTCTGGCGTGAATTATTGAAGCGAGAACAGTGGCACAGATGATGATCCATGGTTTCTTCACACTTGCACTTAGCGCACATGGGTGAGTCCGCCATTCTAATACGATAGTTGTAGGACTTAGTGAAGGCTACTCCTACCCACCGCCGACACAGCAGTCTTACGTCACGTCGTGAAAGGTTTTTCAAGCGAAGCTTGTACACGCTAGCCTGTTCCGCAAGAAATGAGAAGAAGGGGAACGAGGCGACGAGCCGCTTACGGATTTAGACGAATGAACCGAGACGCTCAAAATGAACGTAGACGCGGAAAAGTGCGCTGTTCCGCCCGAGGCGAACCTGGAAGTAATCGACAGCAGGCTCCTACACATGTGGGAAGCAAAGCGGCAGTTTCGTTTTGGTGGCCTCAGGTGGCGGCTCGAAGTTCTTGGACTCGGGCGGCATCTTCGGCTTGACGGACGGCCCAGAGCTGGTCTTCCAGCTCCGAACTTTTCAGGGCCACCTCCCAGCGGCGGCGACGCTGACGGAGAAGGTCCCCGGCGGCCGCCGCAGCCGGGGCGACGGCGGGAAGGAGCGAGCTCGAGGCTTCCTGTATAATCTGGTGACGCCTGCCGTTACAGGCGCGTCGCGAACGGCGGCGGTTTCGGTACCGTTGTTGCCGGCACATTCCCAGAGCATGTGTCGCAGCGTTGCTTTGTGTTCGCACGCTTTACACGCATCAGTCGGGTATAAGCTTGGGTAACAGTGGCGTAAGACGGCCGGCCTACGATAACGGGGTGTTTGCAGTAAGCGTAATGTTACGGCCTCGTTCCTGTTTCATATACCATGCGGCGGCGGGAATTTGCGTCTTTCGAGTCTGTAGTGTTGGGTGAGGTCTGTGAACGTGGTCAGGCGATCGCCCCACAGCCATTGTGATTGTTGTTGTTGTTGTTGCGTGTCAGTCGTTGTGTCTCGATCGGGCAGATCCGACGCCGCACACTCGGGGGCGGAGGCGGCGGCCACGTAATCTGCCACGGCTCGGCGAGTGAAACCTCGAGTCGCGGCGTGGGCCGCCTCGTTGCCCGCGAGCGGGACGTCGGTGTGTGCCGGGGTCTAGAGGAGGAAGACCGCAGAATTCTGTGGTTGCGAGGGTGACGTCGCGTACCCATCCTCACAAATTTGGAGTATGCGGGCCGCTTCCGGCGAGACGCGGCCGTGCGCGAAGCTTCGGACAGCCGCCTGCGAGTCACTGATCACGATCGCAGCGTTCGGCACCGCGGCGAGTGCTGGGGCTATCGCGGCTTCTTCTGCCGCCTCCGTGTGTCCCGTGGTCACCGTGGCACTCGCGAGGCATTTGCCATGTGGCCTACAACCGCGATCGCGTGTGCGCTTCGTCCTTCGCCATATCGCGCGGCGTCTACGTATACACCGCCTCGCTACTGTTACCAAACTCCTTTTGAAGGTTGGTAAGGTTGATGGCTGACGTGTGCGTCGGATGGATGTTCTTGGGAAGCGGCGGCACGATCAGGCGGTCGCGGACCGAAGCCCGAACTGCCGATTTTTTTCCATGCTGAGTGTGGTCGGCTGCGCTCGTGTCATCCGCTAATGCTGCCTACCTCCCCAAATCAAACAAGCTTCGCCTCGCTTAGATAAAAAAAATTAAAGAAAGCTACGCTGTATCCATCCCATTTTATAATCTCAAACACTTTTATTCTTTTTTAATTTTAGTCACCCTCTCGTACAAACTACAGAGCCTGAGTAGACAGCGCTGCGTGGCAGCCGACCGAGCAGGGTATACAAACGCTAATTCTAACACTGCAACTTCCACTCTATATATGCATTTACGGGCGCCGCCCTGTTAACAGAACACCGCGAAGGCTCATCCTTTCGATCCAACACACTCGCGAAAATGCAGGCCGCGGGTTCATCGCGGCCTGCGCATCCAAATGGCTGCTCGAGGAAAGTGGCTGCCACAAGAAACGGCGCTGCATGCGGGGCAGCGGTGCGCTGAGTGATGGATGGAATCCCGGGGAAATGGGGCGCCAGGGGCCCAGCAGGAAGCGCGCCAACAGGTGCGTCGGGATTGACGTATAAGCGGCAAGCGACGCAGGCATCGTGGTATGCGCCGGGAACTTGTTAGATGGATTTCTTTCTCTCTCACTTCCTCCTGTAATCGAAACTTTCGTCTTCCACGAGAAGATGGTAGTTCTGCTCTGCGGCGAGCCTCTGAATTCGGCGGCGGTTAAAGGTTAGAGCTGCGCACTGAAACGTCAGCCATATATGAAAAGCACTTCTGACGGTGGCACACGTTAAGCGCGGCGTCACATGTTTGTTTATTTCGCTGCGCAATGGCCGTGCTCTAATCTCGGCAGAAATTAGTTTCCCGTGGTTGCCGGTGAAAGTGGACGCGTCACGGAGCCTATTTTGGCCGTGGTGGCTCCGCCAATTATACCGCGCTACGGGAAATGGAATCCTATGCGGAAACGGATTCGATGTGGTTGCCGAATTAAATTAAACAAACAAATATTGTCACCGCGTTCCAATGTTGCGCCGCAATTATGCGGTAATTAACCGAGCGTGGAAATGAAAGGCAGTAAAACATTTCTTTAAGCTTTGTCGTTCCAATGCACGGTCAAGTGTAGGTTGAGTGAAATAACTTTTATTAGAAGTCCGGCGAGGACGCGAACTCGTCGCGCACCCGGCTAGTCCCACGTGTAGGTTAGTTGGTTCTTGATGACTGGTGCGAATTTGCGCTGCATAGTACTAACAAGGCACACGCGAAGAAACCACGGCAACACACGCATCATTTTGTGTGTGTTATCGTGTTTTCTCCGTGTGTGTCCTGTTAGAACTATGCAGCGCAGTTTCCCATCAATGTTCGTCTTTCCAGTTTCAAACGTTCGGCGGCGTCTTACAGCAGCCTTATTGACATGACTTTCTCCACCGGAGTATGTTAAAAAAATTATTGGCCTTATATAAGCCATCAGCGATATCAGATGCTTGGTTTCCTAAAATTACACGGAAGCAACTTCTACACTACAATTACAGCTCGTTGCTTGTGAGAGCCAGCGAGCTGTAATTGTAGGAGTACTTGTCGGTCTAATTGGTGAAACACAACTCTTCAAGGCAGAGGCCTGAATAATAATAATAATAATAATAATAATAATAATAATAATAATAATAATAATAATAATAATAATAATAATAATAATAATAATAATAATAATAATAATAATAATAATAATAATACTTTTATTGCCAATAATAAAATCAATACATTCATACAGACCTGCCAAAGCCTTCGAAGGCTTGAGCGGCAGAGCCTGGCAGGCAGCAAAACCATACACGGTACACTAATAGATAAGCAGCGAACTCGAGTATAGCATAAGAGAAACGTTATTAAAAGTTATACAGTGTCTATGAAATGAGTTTCCGTTGAGCATAATTAAACACAGAAACACAGCAATGCGTGTGAACAAAATAACCATAAGATAATATGTAACCATACACGAATGGTGCTAGGAAATTGCACAATCATATGCATGAGCACAAGCAATACGGTAAGCAAAAAGAACAAATACGCCTTTACAAACAGATATGCCTTAGCAGTCTCTTTCTCTTGTATTTAGTTTTTGCACAGAAGGTGCTGGGGGCTAATTTATTGAAGTATGTTGGAACGTAATGGGCGCGAGCTCTAGTGCCGTACCTTGTGGAACAACGTGGCCTCCAAAAGGGGTCCCTGGGCCTTAAGCAACGGGAAGAAGTGTACGGAACTAGGAATTCACTGGACCAGAAGTGTTATAAAACAACCGTTTGCATTAAAAGATCATTGAAATTCAGCATCGAAAGTATTTTGAAACGGTCTGCGTCAGCATTCAGGCTCAGATCATATGTTTTTTTAAGAGGGAGTGCAGTATAGCATTTATTCTGTTGTGCCAGCGAACAGCACAGTGCCCGTAAATTGTTATTCCATACCGCAGCAGACTGTAGCCTAAAGCGTGTGTTATTGTTTTTCTTACTGATAAGGGCATGTAATATATTATATTGTACAGTAGACATGATACGGCGCGAACTTTTTTGCAAACATAAGCAAGGTGGCTGTTCCAAGAAAGGTCGCTATCAAGATATAAACCAAGATACTTGACGACAGATGAATACTGTAATGGTCTACAAGAACAAGATGAACAATCCGAACAATGCAAAACAAGAGGATAATGAAGCGTTACATTCCTCAAAGGATTATGGAAGCAGATTAATTGCGTCTTGGATACATTTATATTAATTAGGTTATTTCTAAACCAGTCCAGAATTTTGTGGCACCAGACTGTAATGAAGCAATTGCTTCATAGTAGCTGTTGGCAGAAGTTACGATCATCGTGTCATCGGCGTATTGATAAAGAGAAACGGCTATCATGCTACAGAGGTCATTTACAAAAATATTAAATAATAATGGGCTGAGTATAGATCCCTGCGGAACTGCAGCATTAATAATGGCGAATGCGCTATGAACTTGCCCAACTGAGACGACCTGACGCCTATCTCGAAGTAAATTAGCTAACAACGACCAGAAAGCACCCCGAAATCCTAACAAAAAAAGCTTATTTAACAGCAGACCATGGTGAACACTATCAAAAGCCTTGTTACAATCAAGAAGGAGCGCACAAGCAACTTTATTATTATCGAAAGCTACGTTAAACTGATCAGAGAAATCTTCCAGAAGGGTTTGAGTGCCTTTGCCGGGCCGGAAACCATACTGACTAGGCGATAAAATGCTGTGTGTGTCCAGAAAGCTTGTCATCGTTAACAATAAGTGTTTTTCTAGTATTTCAGCAATAGAAGGCCGAATTGAAATCGGGCGATAATTTTCAATTTTATTACGCGCACCGCTTTTATGAAGAGGTATAACTATATGGCCGTTTTCAGTTTTACAGGAATGTCACCACTTGATATTATGCGATTGAGTAGTGCTAGCAAAACCTCTTGGGTGTATTCATATGTTCTGCGCAAATCAGTAATGGAAATACCGTCAATTCCAGGAGATTTATTACATTTTAAACTGAAAATAATCGGTCTGAGCTCTTCCTGAGAAATTGAAGGCAGATATGCCGATTCACTAAGGCTGTGACGCAAAGTGCACAAACCTACATGTAAGTTTGTGTTTCTAATTACACGAGAGAAGTGGTTGTTAAACTCATCAACAATATTCTGTCTGCCGCTGGATAAACTGGGAGGAAAATAATTAATTATATTAGCTCGCGTTTTAGCGCCTCTAAAGCTGTAAATTAACGACCATGTTTTCTTACTACTGTAACTAGCAGCTTTAAATTTATCTCGGAAATGTGTTCGCTTTGCGGAGCGGATCATGGCTTTAATTTTATTTCTTGACTGCTTAAATTTGACCCGTAGGTCTGCACAATTCGGGGCACGCTTACATTGGGCCCAAAGTAAGTCTTTCTGTTTTATTGCAGCGTGTATGCCAGACGACATCCACTTGTCATCCGCGTTATGCTGTTTGATATGTATTGTTCGAGTAGCACTTTCTTTTAAGTTCTGGAACACTTCTACAAGCTTGCCATATAGGTCAGCAGGAGACACTATTGCTAAAAAGGATGTCCACTCATATTGAGTCACCAGCTTATCAAATTTTTTTGTGGATCAAGCACTGAAATTAGTTTTTTTTAGAATCTGTGGGTGCTGTCACAATATCTGGATAACTTAATGAGGCGCAAACGAAGTAATGGTTAGCAAGTTTAGTTTCTACTATAGCGGATTTTACGGTTAGATTCTGAGCGCGAATGATAACGTAATCAATGCAGGACACGGTGAGCTTACTGGCCAAAAATTCTTCACGAGTCGCTTGATAAATGACACATTCCAAGCCCCATTTGGAAAGGCTATCTAAGTAATCTGCGACCAATCCTATAGTGGGACGCAGAAGGTCAATATTGATGTCACCTATGATACACACGTGCTCTTCAAGGGATAAGGTTGACAATGTGGAATCAAGTTCGGATAAGAAAAGCCGTGCATTGAAACTGGGAGATCGATAAACCGCTAACAGAGTCACCGAAAAAAACAGGTGTACTCAGGCGCAGCGATATCACTTCAGCTTGGGGAAAAGGAAAAAGTTAACTGTGAAGCTGCCCATCTGTTACTTACAAAAACTGCTATGCCTCCTTCTTTTCTGGTTGGACGCGTGTACGAAAAGGTTTGGTAACCCGGCAATGAATACTGTGGAATTCACAGTATTCATTGCTGGTCAAGGGTAATAAGAGATCGTTGGGAGAGACCTTCGTTCTGCAGTAAACATAAATATAGGCTGATGACGTTTTACAACATCCAAAATTCTTCTGGGATTTTAACAGACTTGCTCTTGAGCTGAAGTTCACTTCGTTCATGCATGCAAGGCCGCATTCGCATGTTTACAGAATGGTGCCTGTCATTTCTTGAATGACGAAAGCATCACGTAAAGCTCGAAAAAGCAACCGTTTTAACAGCGAAGCCGTTTAAGCTGGAGGTAGTGCAGAAAGGGTACAAGCGCTACGGCACATACCCCTGTGAACTAGCGAAGCTGTTTAAGCTCGAGGATGGTCGATCGAGTCTGGTAAAACCCGCAAACCCTCCGCCTGGCGATGATGTCACCATGCGTCGCCTAGCAACGCTTCGCCCCAGCTGCGCCGACCACGCCGAGCCTCTCCACAGCTGCACACGTGAGCCGGCACGTCATCGCGCGCACCGCATCGCTTCGCCTTAGCCTTGCCGAGCCATGACGTCACCGCGCCGTGCGGAGTTGTTGCCTTGGCTGCGCAGAGGCGGAGCTAAGCCGTGGCGTCGCTACGCCGACCCACGGGATATATAGCTCGGCGTCGCCGCCGCAGCGACACAAAAGCCCCGCCGTCTTCGCGAAAATGGAGCGGCCGAAGAAGAGCGTCACTCCCGAAGAAGAGAAAGCGCGGGGCCAAAGCCGCCGCGCGGCTACTCGAGAGCGAGTGAGACGACTTGGGTCCGATCCGAGTATCGCGCCGCCGAAGCGGCGGCGAAACGTCGGCGATTCGCATACGAACCGGAGTTACGAAGAGAACAAGCGTTTGAGCGTCCTAAAGCGTCCCGATACTTTAATGATCGAGTGATCGTTGCTCCTTGGGCTGTCGATGATTCCGGTGTGGTCTTGCGCAAAACGTGGCTTAGTCTCGAAGCATAACCTCGCAAAAACTTGGCCGAACCGACATAAAGCTAGGTGGAAGTGACACTCGCCGGAAGTGACACATGATCTAACGCGCGGCTCCTTTCGGCATGGCGTCCTAGATTGCTAGGGCGTACCCGTGTAATCCCGGAGCCCACGCTGCTGCGTAGCGTAGATACCGTGGCCGCCGCAGGATGCCGCGACGAGCCATCTCTAAAAGGGATTCGCCAAATGAGACCTGTAGGTAACGCACAGTCAAACACAAAGGTTTACGGACCACAGGATCTCAGAAAACGTTCAATTCCCGAGCAGCGTGTTTCAGTAGCCAGTAAAGCTTCATACGAAGATGTTAGCATTTTCTAGTCGATGCCCGAAATGCAAATACCAGGCTGCGTTGTGACGCTGCGCAGATAACAACCTTTTTCTCAGATTTCATGGCCGATAATATATTGTGGTTGACTGTACATCTTGCAGATGCGCTTGGATTTAAAGTGGATGGAAGCATCAACCGGATGAGCAGTCGAGATAAGCAAGAGACGTTTAGAGAATGGCTGGAAAAAAAGCAGGAACCAGATTGATACGACTTTATCAGTTACAGGCATAGGTAGCGGTACAAGGTAGACAGAGAAGTTTTTCAGGAAGAGGAAAAAGAATAAAGAGATGTATACAAAAATGCTAGGATGAAAAACATGTATAGCATACCTGAGTAATTCAAGTAGGTTAGGTGATTGTCGCAGCCCTTTTCAAAAGGGGATGCCAATAAATCATAGTCATCATCACCATAGAGACGCTCGGACTACCGCGTGCTCTGATTGGTCTCTGGTTCTCTAGGCTTGGCGACGCGAGCCAGACCGAGCAGCCGGCACCCGCGGCTGCCAGCGGAGCGCTGAAAAATCTCGCTGAAAAATCTCGGACGCGGCGCGCTAGGACTTACGTCATGGCGACACCACCAGGCGCATGTATCGTTTGCTTAAGTGCTGCTAACAGGCTGCTAACAAAGATGAAATAAAAAGATGAGAAAGAAATTTGTACAATTAACAGCTATGCAGCTTTGCCAAGATTGGGTCAGTGGTATGTAATACTAATTTACATCAAATTTCGCTAAAGTGAAAGTTCGTTGCAATTGGCCTTAAACTAATCGCTCCACGAAAGCTTTGGTTACCGTAGTTTTCAAACGGCAGGTTTTATCGTGCGCCTTTGTCTAAGGTTTAGAGGTTTAGCTTTTTCAGTTGAAGCAAGGAAATTAAAATTTGGAAATATAGTGTCAGTACTCCGTGAACGTAACGCCTGTTTCAAATCCTAGATTGTATATTTTGCAGTAGAACAAGGGAAATTGCACAAAAAAACGTACTTATTCATTAAAGACGCCAGGTTGTTCACGATACATGAAGAAAATTTTGATAAAAGCTGATAGCATAGCTTCTGCTACTTTTGGAGGAAAAGGATACACTGGAGAGACCAAGCGCCGAAGCATTACTTTCATGCAGGTAAGAGTGAAAGGACGCCAAAAGGATAAACTATAACAGGCTAAAACTCACTACGTGTAAAAAAGATACATCTGACGTAGGAACTTGCGCTCCATTCCAAACTACTGCTGATTTTGTTTTTTTTTACTCCATCGAAACGTTCAGCTATTTCGAAAATTTAGGATTCCCGTCTTTTTGGTAAAACTGTAACTTAGTTTCGTCAGGAAAAAGAATGGTCATAAACTCGGGAATAAAATGACAAAGTGGCAACCCGGAACAAGACATGTAGTTACGGAACTGCTACAGCGAGAACTCGAAAGCATTCCGAGACGGCAACGAAGTGCGGCTCGAGTGTATGTAGTTTATGATGTTTAAGAGCTTAGCACCGAGTGCGAAGCATTCGGAGGGGTTGCCGTCGCGCTGGAGGAATATAACTCGCCGGGGACGGCTCTACAGTCACCTCGGTTGTCGACGTCGCCGTTCTGTACGAGAGTCTTGTTTCTTTCGCTTAATCTTACGCAAACATCTCCGCACCGGCAACTCATCCACACAAGCGGAATTCCGGGGAAGACGGTGCGAAGAGAGTTTTGTGTTTGAACGTGGCCTCCTCCGGAATTGTGACGAAAAACTCGAACGCGAGGAAACAAAGCACATAACGGGAAGTTGGGGCCACGGAATGAAGGACCACGGAGAAAGCGAGTTGAGGGTAGTTGGAAGGGTGAGGATGAAGGGGGGGGGGAGAGGGAGGCAGTAGCGACGCGAGAACTCTCGCTGATGCCGTACACAACGTGAGAAGAATGATATTCGAAGCAAATAAAAGTGAACAGCAAGTTGGCAAACAGCGCCGAGAAAGGTGGCGCGCGAAGAAGGGACGCGGCCCTCCCGTCGCGCCAACGCGGAGCAAACACGCGTTCACGTGCGAGGCGCTCGCGCACAGAAAGAAAGGGCAAAAAATAATACGCGCCTTTTCTTCCTGTAATCGAATAACGCTAGAAACGCTTTTCAAGTCCGGCGTTGACTTTCCTCGCGCCTTTCACAGCGAAGACGCGGCACGCGCATTTGGCATTCCCCCTTTTTATTGCGTTTATTCTTGCTTTTCTTTAAACATTCAGTGCCATTTTTGTTTTTCGCAGTCGGAAATTGTCATTCTCTTGTTTATTCCTTGTTTGTGTGCTTGCCTATCGTAATTCAGCGTTCTCATCAATCGTAAGTCCTGTTGCAAGACTCAAAGGGTTTTCTAAATTGTAAATGTGTGGACGTCGGCATACTTCTCCACCGTATAGTCGCTTTTCTGGAGCACAAATGCTGTTTCCTGCTTTTTATTTATTTTTTACGTAATCTAAGTTTTCCTTTACGTCATTGCTACCTATTTTCTCGACCGCGTGGCGCACCCGAGGAAGCTCATCGAATGTGATCGGCGCAGGGGGATGGGCCGAAAGGTAACAAGCACGTGGAAACGAACTTTCATGGGAGCCTTTGGTGAATGCCAGCTGGAATATTTTGTAAGAATGCGAGTCGAGTTTTAAATTTCTGAAAAAGCTGCCTTTGTTACTGATTCTTGAATGATGGCGGATTACTGAGCAGGAGTTCATGTTCTTATGAGATCCTTGGATATATGACAACGTAAAGTAATTTACGCTGACTGTGTTGTGTTATTGAATGTTCTTGCTCGCGAGGTCGCGAGAACGTATTGAATTTACTTGCCTTCATATATGTCCCCAAACTTAAGGCGCTGCTTCAGACATCCTCACAGTGGTACAATTTCTGTGGCGTGTGGCAGAGACTGATGAAACTTAAATGAATGAATCACATGAAATAATGAATCCGTTGTAGGAGCCAGTCACCACGTAAAAATTTGGAGGACACTTAAGCATCGCTTTTAAGAGTGAAACGCGATAGCATTTAAAGATCCCCGACTGTTTCTCACGCTTCCTTGTAACTGGAGCTTATGTAACCGTAATGTTTTCCGAAGAACGCTAGCGGTGAACACTATGCACGACGGTGACTTTCTGGTTCTTTTTCTTTTCTTTCCCCCGCATGAGGGGCACTGCCGCTGCTGCAGATTCAATTCTGTTCAATTCAGCTTTATTCAACATCTCTAAGATGTTTGGAGCACGGAAAAAAAGCCTCAAAAGGCTCGACTGGGTCCGTGCACCAGGGCATGACATACAGTGTTATAAGTCCCATACATGTACACAAGAAAATCAACATGCAGAAAATGCAAAAAAAAACTCCTGAAAAGTGTACAAGAGTGCAAACAGTGGGCAAATATGTGCATACAGAAATTCCGTAAATATATACAAAAACACTGCGAGAAATTCACTGAATGAGAAGTGGAAGAAATCGAGAAACACAATTAGTGTTTCAACAAAAAGGCAAAACATTGGAGAGTTATACGTATAAGCTTCGAAGCTCATTAAAAGAGGTCATTTCTACATCTGTGCCATTTTTGGACAACTCATTTAACAAGTTAGGTAAAGTGTACCTTAGCATTTGATTACCATACGTCGTGCGGCATATGTCAACTTTTCATGTTTCGGGATAGCGTGTGTGGTAGGTAGGGGAATTATTTGCCAACATTGCCAGTGATTTCAGAAGGTCATTTTTTTCTTATTTGTTTCCAGCTTATGTTGCCGAAGTAGTCTGAAATTGGACATACATTGTACGTTTACAATCTTAAACTTTTTGAACATGTCCTCTTGTGACTCAAGTAAGGAGCTTTAAAAACTAGGCGTATTGCACGCTTCTGAGGTGAAAGAAGTTTCTTGATATTTTCTTTTGTTGTTGTTCCCCAAACTAGCGCACCGTAGATTAGCGTGGAAGAAAATAGAGCATTGTACGGAATATTATTAACCGAAAGAGGGAACGTAGCGCAATGTCGACGCATAAGACCAATTACATTGGACAGTTTTTTCGACAGGTAATTAATGTGAGCATCCCAGGGCAAATTATTTGAGAAAATTACGCCAAGCGTTTTAAAACTTTTCACAACTTCTATATCGAAATTGTTTAGCAATAGTCGGGGGAGTTCGCAGAATTGTTTCGTGGGTTAAACAAAAGGGCCTTAGTTTTACTAATGTTTAGCTTTAATTCATTATTTGTAGCCCATAAGTGAATGCGACGAAGTGTTTCGTTTGCGCCAGAAGACAGGCACACCACATCCGAGCCGGCAGAAAATAGGCTAGTATCGTCAGCGTATAATATATGCTTGGCCGTATGATCAATGCTAACAATATCGTTAATGTAAAGAGAAAAGGACCCAAAATGTGGAACACCTAAATTAAGTGGCTTTACTGAAGAAGAGTGACCATTCATCGTGACAAACTGCGACCGATGCTGTATATAGGTACGAAGAAATGAGTGACAGAGCTTTCCCTCGAATGCCAAAGTGCTGCAATTTTCGAATGAGTGTGTAGTGAATAATATGATCGAATGCTTTGTGTGAAACGCCAAGGACCGAGCTCTGAGTTTCAACCATTTCAAGTATTAGTTCTTTTTGAGTGAGCAGTGCCAGCTCGGTAGATTTATCTTTTCTGAAGCCGTATTGCGAGTCAGTTAACCTGTTCTAGCGATCACTAAATGAAATTAAACGCGTTAAAATTATTTTTCAAGACCTTTTGAAAAGACTGGCAGAATTGAGATTGGACGATAGTTCGTAAGGTCGTTCTTATCACCTTTTTTTGTAAATTGCTGTAATTTTTGCGCATTGCATTTTACGAGGAAAGACTGAACATGAAAGGCAGTTGTTAATTATATACGTTAAGGAATGCGCGATCAAATCAATAACGAATTTTACGGGTTTTATCTGCAGATCCATCGTATCTGTGGCCGTGCTGTTTCTTAAACTAGTGTAGGTTGTAACAACTTCCGATTCAGGCACTAGCCGCAGAAAAATTGTAGGCTCGCATCGCGGTTGCATGTAAGACAGGCTATCGCCTCCAAACAATAATGGGAGATTAGAAAGAAACGAATCATTAAATGTGTTTGCTAGTTCTACTCCAGAAATGTCTACGTTGTCTTTCGATATCCTGGTGATAGGTTCAGTACGTCTGCCAAATGTCGTATTTAATTTGCGCCACATGTCCCCAGAACGTTGACTCGAAGAAATTAAGCGGTTATAATTATATCTATTTTATTGCGATAGCAATTATATGGACACTCCAAAGCAGATTTCTGCCGTCGCCGTCACCGTGGCCGTGATGTTCCGTATGATGTCAATAGAGATGAAATCGTCGCCGCACGGTGGTAAGTGGTTCTTGAGGGAAAGGGAAAGGTTGGCGCTATCTTCTGCAGATCGCCGCACGCCGCCGAACGCTGTATGTGCGAGTGAAAGGGCGCGAGGGACGCGCGCTTTCACGGGGAGTGAACGCACGGCGGAGAACAAACGCGCGTTCTGTGCCGTGCTCCCTTAAGGGCTGCAGAAGTAGGCGTCTCTTTCCTCCTTTACAATCACCATATATGTAGAGCAAACACGCCTTCTTCTGACGCACGAAAGGCTGTGGGGGGGAGGGGGGGGAGGGAAGGGAGGGGACGTTTAGCTGCGGCACCAAGTGCCTATTTATATCAGAGGCTCCGGCAACAGTCACCAACGCCGCACGCATTTTGTGCGAACGCGGGCAAAACGCCGACGGCGTCGACAACAGTTCTGCGTGTTGCCGGTGCTGCTGTATGTCCAAGTTTATACAGTTGATAAAGCTACTATCATTACTCCGTATAGCTCTCTACAAATTTGCTATCGCAATTGATGCTTCGCCTTTCAGGTGAAACTGCGACAACTTTTTTAGCAGCACGAAGTTCTTTAGTGACGTGATTTCTATGTTTTTTGAAGGCACTAAGCGCATCAGGACATCTAGTTTGAATGAAAATTCTCTACAGCTGTTCTCGTTTTCTTATTAGATGCGAAAGGTCAGTTGTTATCCATGGCTCACGAGCTTTATTCGGTCGGTTAAATGTTTTTTTTGTGGAAAGCATGAATTGTAGACAGCTGTAAACTTTTCAAAGAATCTGTCGTAAGCGATTTCCGGATCAAGTTCACAGTACATCATCCCAGCTTTTACGTGAGATAGACTCACGAAAAGTGGTTAATTTTAAGGTGTTAATTGATCTGTAAGAAAACTGTCCTACTGGTGTAGAATGATGAAGAATTTTAGAAGACTCATTTACAGAAATAAATATTGGAAGATGGTCGCTGAGGCAGTAGTTAATGACACCAGAGTGCACGCGGTGCAAATCAACATTTGTAATGAAGAGATCGAGCGGATATCAAAATGTGCTGGAGGTGAGAAGTCGTTATGTACCGTGGTCAACAAACTGCCGCTTATATCCACGTGCAGAGACTATGTAGATAATGCTGTGTCATAGTCTGCATGCACGCTATCTTCTCCTGAGAAGTCCTTCAAAGAGCCCTCAGGAAAGACGTTGACATAGCCCCCTTCTCAATTCCTTCCTTGCCTGAGAAGACCCTCCCTATGATGTTTCTACACTAATCACTATAATATACTGTAGTATACTATATTATACCAAAGTATTGAAAAAATGAATATACTATAGGCATGCCGAAAGCCCAGGTTCGACGAGATTGGTTACTGCATAAACTGAGGCGTATGTATGCAGTATTTACATGTCTCAGGAGCCGCAGCATGAATGCGTTTGTCTTTGTAAGATGCATGCATCTGCTTAATTGTCTGAGTGTCAGCCACGTGTGTACACAGAACCTAAGAACTTGAATGCTGTCTTTTAGATCCTGCCTTTTTGTATTAAGCAAAGAAACATTTATCGCAGTTTCACCCGAAAGGCGAAGCACCAATTGCAATAGCAAATTAGTAGAGAGCTATACGGAATAAGGATAGTAGTGTTATCAGCTGTATAAACTTGGACATGCAACAGCACCAGCAACGCGCAGAACTGTTGTCGACGTCATCGGCGTTTTGCCCGCGTTCGCACCGAACGCGCGCGGCGTTTTTATATAAATACGTATTTGGTGCCGCAGCTAAACGTCGCCTCCCCTCCCTCCCTCCCGTCCCCCCACAGCCTTTCGCGCGACGGAAAAAGTTGCGTTTGCTCTTTATATATGGAAAGGAGGGAAGAGACGCCTAATTCTGCAGCCCTTCAGAGAGCACGGCGCAAAACGCACGTTTGCTTTCCGACGTGCGTTCGCTCCGCGTGAAAGTGCGCGTCCCTCGCGCCCTTTCACTCGCACATACAGCGTCCGGAGCGTGGCGACGATTTCATCGTCGTTGACGTCATACGGAACCTCACGGCGACGGCGACGGCGACGGCAGAAATCTGCTTTGGAGTGTCCATATTATTGCTATCGCAAGAAAAGAAAGACGACAAAAAGACGTTGCGCTATAGCTCATGCAGTCGTTATTGCGCCGGGCTCTCAACTGCAACTCGTGGTGTTCGTGGTGTCGTTCTCTCCCTTCGCCTTTATCTGGCTTTTGCAGTAATTTTTCCGGCATGTCCCAACTGCACATTGCCACAAGAGTATGGGTTCGACCACCATTGGTAGGCAACTTTCTTTTCGCTTTTTTTTTTTTGCATATGGTGAGTGTGCAGCTGATGAGAAGGAACCTGTAGACGACGAGCCTGACGACGACGACACGGTAACGACGATGGAATGGCGGCAGCATAACGATGACGACGTTACGTAGTAGATGGACAGACTGAGAAAGCCCAGTTGCCAGCTGTTAGCTGTTGTTGCAGAACAGGGTCATTCAGCTGTCTTACGCAAATATTTATCCGTTATTAGCAGAGTCAACTGCGATTATTAATAGTGTTATTCCTGTAAACCTATATAAACACCACCCAGAGAGGAATATAGGTGAGCTAGGACTGTCTCCTGGTAGGGACGCTACGCTACGTACACCCTCTTGGATATGGGAGAAATGAAAAATGGATGGAGAAAATAAAGGAGATAAAGAAACAAAAATAAAAACAAAGGCACACAGCAACGCATCACACCACACGTAGAGTACGAGCTCTACAGGCGAGAGTCTGGTCCTGTGGTTGACAAGAATCCTAGTACGGCTTCGTGCGAGCCCCGCATCGAATTGAAGCGTAACCTTTCGAAAAAACTAGCTATCGAAAAAACTGAGCTATGTTCGAGGAACACGAAGTTGCCGGAACATGCTCAACAGCGCATAGCGACAACTCTAGTAAGTTGTGCATTCTAAGAGCAATTGCTCACGCGTTTCACTACAGTGTAGACAAGCCGGGGATGAAGGGCTCGGTGAAGAGAAGCATTAAATGTAATCAAGAATTTCTAAACGCAATATTTATGTGATTAGGCAGTTTTGAAAAACAAGTCCCTCAAGTCCACAGAAATCTACACAAAGAATGTTTCAAACAGCCCTCCGCCAGTTGTCGCTGCGACCAAAGTTCACAGGAACTTTGTTAATTACGACCTAGCCTACTTGAAAAATACATTAGTATACATCTGCACGTTGTCTACTCACTGCCTAAATACTTTCACCTAGTTACTACTTATTTCCTACCTAGGGCCCTTTATAATTACGCTTACGAACAGTAACCTCCGCTTGATAATGTATAACTCGTGTTAACTACATTAACCCTTGCTCAGATAAGTTCATTTTGTCCCGAAATTTAACTCAAGTAACCTTTCTGCTAACTGTTATGAATAGTTGTACAAACTTGCGTAGAAATTTTATTATGGTCACTTTCCTGTCCTGCTTGTCTTTATTTACACCAATTTAGTACTGTGTAGGGGGTAGCAGGAGCTCGTCAAGCTACGGCTTTTTCTCCTAGAACCCTGGGCTGATTGTAGCGAAAATAAATACTGATTGATTATTTGATTGATTAAAACGTGTTTATGCAACTATGGGCTTTCCCGAGGCAGATTGAATTCATGTACTAGCATGAAAAAATTTAATTCACCGACGATTACGACACTCCCTAATGCGAAATTTGAGCGCAGCTGTATACGTGTTTTCATTTCGCGACATATTGGCTGGCGCGGACAGTCTGTTTCATGCGACACGTTGCAAAGGGAACGAAGTGTGGAGCGACTGCCTCGCTATTCGGGGTTCGTGAGAGGCGGTGCGTGGGTGACGCGTGGGAGCGATTCACAGCAGCCGCCGCAGACAGAGCTCCGCTCGTGCAGCGCTTTGTTTCCATACAGACGACGCACGCTACTCTGGCACCATCTCGTAGCCATCGTCGTCGCATAGCAGGTCTTGCGCGGCACTACGCTTTTCTTCTCACACTTTCGCCATACCCTCCTCCTCCGCTTTCCGCCTCATGGTTACGCTGTACCCTCCTCCTGCGCTTTCCTCATTGCGCTCTCCTCGCTATCGCCATCTTTCATCCGCCGCTCCCCTCCGCGTTTGCTTTCATCCTTCGCTGTGTTCGTTCGCTCGGTTACGAGGGATAACGCCGACGCCAACGCTCGCTGCAGGAACGGGCGCCTAAGAGTTGCACTCTAAAATTAAACTACGCGAAGTCATGAGCCAATGTGCCGTTATGCTGATGCCTTCCCTATCCGTGTTTTCGCACTAGGGGTTGTATTGACAAAATCTCACACGCTAAAATTGTTCCTAAGAGGAAGTGGCAGCCACTTGCGGGAGGGTGGGGGTATTCTGTAAGAGTCATATTGGCCGCCGCTGATTGGCTCCAGCTGCAGGAGTGAGGAGGATACAGGTGCCCTCAGCCAGTTTCCTTCTCGCTCGGGCAGCTTGGGCAGTCCACTAGGTGGACTCTTACAGAATACACCCCCCCCCCCCCTCCTGATGCTGGACACGTTGTTAGAGAAGGCGGCTGACCAAATAAGGCAAATAGCCCTTACGAACGAACAGCTTTGTGAATTCGGCACCTAATCAGGACCAACGTGATAAGAATAAGGAGAGCCGATCGAGAGGCCTAATATTTTTGTTTGTCACAAACATACATATAAAAAGACAATGAAGTTCGGAAAATCATAAGAAAAATTATTTGTTACGTTTAATGAAATGTAGGCATAATAGCGTAAAGAGAAATGAAACAGCACGGCAAGATAGCGCGCCACCTTAAGAATTGAGTTATCACGCGGGCAATTCTCCCGTCCACTTTCTTTTTCTTTTCTTTTTTTTGTACAATACTAGCCAGTGTTAGCCAGTGCCGCTCACGACACCAAGGCGGTGGATGTGGAACATACTTTTAACCGGAGGAATCACGTAGTGCGCGAGCTTACGAGCCGGCAATTGGCCGATAAACAACCCTCGTATGCTACCTCATGACATTAAGACTGTCATGATGTTATTGCTTAGAAACTGCTGTGCGCTTTCTCACTCACATTTCTAAAACTAATTTTACCGCGCAAAGTCGGACAGACATGAAAGCGAAGAATTTTAAATCAAGGGGCATGTTTTTTTTTTTTTTTTTTTTTTTGAAAGCGAGAGCGTCTATTCATCCGCGAGCGTCAGTCAACTCGGCCAGTCCGAGGACGACAAAGCCTGTCGCCGCAGCGCACGTTTCATCAAAAAAAAAGAAAAAAAGAAACGACAAAGAAAACGAATTAAAAAAAGTCTCTTTGCTCGTTTTCATGCCCTTTTGCGAATGTCGCTCAAAACTTTCTTTCTTTCTCTCTGTTTCTCTCTCTCATCTTGCTTCCACACTCCCTCGCCTCGTGCTCTTGAGGCGAGCATGGACAGACGGGCGACATTTGCAAACGTAAACGCGTTATGCAATTAAGCCTAACAAGCGAAAGACGGCGTGTCTCTGCCACCGCGCCTAGCGGGCCCCCACGTCGAAGAAAAACAACCGCGGGGCCGAAAGAGTTTGGTGCGCACGCGCGGCGAACAAAACGCGGCTTACACTTTCCTCGAGAAAAGGAACCCCCGCGGCCTCCTCCTTTCGCAACTGTCTTTCGCTGATCGTTCTTTCCTCGCCCAATTAGAACGCACACGCGGAACGTGTAATGACGCAGCGGGTAGCGAGGCGGGGCCCCCACCGCAGATCAGCGTCACAGAAAACTTCCAAAACGCAAAGGGGGGGGGGGGGGGGCTAGAACAGAAGAACTTACAATGAAATGCGGTTCTGGCGCGGAAAAACTAAGCGGAAAGAAGAAGGGACCGACACAGCGCTTATAGTTTTGCTGCGCCAAAACCACATTTCAAGCATGAACCAACTAACTCAGCATCGCATTCTGCTGGACAACTTAAAAGATAGATTTATGTGGCGAAAGATTCGGGCCACGCTGGGCCACGCTGAAACAGACGTCACTTGCGATAAATCTGAAGAACGCTGGATAAAAGCAACGGTAAGGAAGGAGCAAAAGCGGACAGCAACGCGGAACGCTTTCCAACATTTTGCGGACACTCGGGCATCGTCTAACTTTAATCTGTGGAGGCTATAGAAACTTTCTTGAAGTATAACTAAGGGGTCCCGGGCGCTCGTTAACGACTGCTCGCTAGGCGTCATTCTAAGTAGGTTGTTTACTTTAAGAGCACATCGCTGACTAACGGTCTCTTTACTTGCGTGTGCGTCGCAGCTTTTGTTAACTCCACCACACGCGCACTGAAGCAGAAACAAATAAAACGGAAAGAACTCATCCTTTGGCTAATTTGAATGATTCTTACTTAGGGTGATGTGTCGAGCACCCAGACGCTATATACTGCTTTCTGAACTGTGTCCTTTATGCAAATTCAAAGGCACGCATATTTTATTGTATGACAACCGGAGTTCTAGGCACTACTTAATTTATTGAATAACTCGCGCTTAAAGGAGAGCCCACAAAAGAAGTTATTGACCATAAAAATGCTGACACGGCGCTCGCCAAACTGGTAGCAAAAAAAAAAAAGAAAGAAAGTGGTGAACAAAACGAAAACATTTCGCTACTTTGTCTGTTAGTATCTCCTTTCCTTTTGTTTTTTCTTTGTCTCCAACCTGTATAAGCGGAGATTCGTTCCTCCCGCGTCTTGAATTAAAACCACCTGAAAGTCTCAACCGCGAAAATTCAATAGATTTGCCTGCATGGGCCTGATTTGCCGTTTAAGCATTTTTCGAGTTTTCTGAACACCCAAACGTGCCCCTTGAATCTACAGCTTCCTTCGCTTGGTTTTGTGTCCGAAATTTAATAAGCCCTCCGCAGATAATTTCGTTACGTTTTTTTTTTTTTTGAAAAAATATCAGCGCGTGTTCAGGCTTCAGGGGCCTCTCAAAAAAAAGTAAAGTGCGCTGGAGAAGCCCACCGGGAGAACTGAGAAGCAAGTCCTTTCGTATTTGGAAGAGACAGCCTGTGTACAACAGTGGTCTCTATACGTATTGAGCCGCTCAAGTTACTAAAGCACGTTTCCTGGAATATGCAAATAGAGAGGGGTTTAATTTGAATAACTCGAGAAGAAGCCCTGCATTATACAGCGATGGCGAATGAAAACAAATATGTATTAGCAACGCACACGTGGTTCTCCGTCATGCGATAATGCACAGCCACGAGAGATTTTCTATTTGTCCTCAAGAACATCAACGACGGCAGCAAATGATTCGACAGGTGCATGTTACTCGAAACCACAACTCACAAAAGAGACCGTTTTACTGCCTCTCTGTAAAAGCGGCTGTATTATTTCAAAGAAGAAGAATAACTTTATTAATTTCGACCCGCCGTCCGGGGTTTCAAAGGATGTCGTAATATGTCCTATGGTAGTGGCCTTTTAAAGTTCTGTCCTTGCATATCGTCTGCTGCCTCTGCAAGGTTGAGTATTGCGACGAGTTCGGTCATCGCCAAAGGTTACAAGTACATAGAAATGCTGCCGTCTTTATTGCGCTTTCTACTCTACTGCACAGCATTTAAAAACTGAAAACTACTTTTGCTGTGTCCGCCCGTCCCTTGCGTGACACCGTCAACGCCACTAATGTGTATTCGTAGTCGGGCCACGTCCACATCCTTAGCTTCGCTATCTCAACAGGGCTAAGAAAACCTTCCGCAGAAACCATAGACGATGACTGTGATATGGAAGCAAATGGCCCAGCGCTTCTAGGAAGCTATTCGCTTTATTAAAGTAATGGCGCGCTAGACGGCGTATATTTCTTGCAGTGGGAATACCTAGGCAGCGTTCGTTATTTCATTGTGTTACTCTGTTAGAGAGCCAAGCCGCTAATCGGCACACCCACGGCGGTAATATATAGGCGGGTATACATATAAGCCAATACGTCGAACATATGTGTGTTGTACTCAGTGGCACGTGAAAGGCGACTACCATAACCTCCTCTCCCATGGTCTCCACAAAGCTGAGAGTGTGGCGATAGACGAAAAAAAGGGGCTGTGCTTCCCGAGAACTCCACCACAGCATCTATACTCTCAGGTGCCTCAAGAAAGCGTCGTATAAATGAAAGACGACCAAAAACAAGACACACTTGAAGAGTTGTTTCGCGCAGGTGAAAGTGGAAGCGGCTGAACCCTCTCGAGAATTGAGCCGCTTTCGGGGGCCTTCGCGATGGCGTGTAAAAGTCGTATGAGTGACGAAAGCCACCAGGCACCTTGTGGAGGCATCGGATGAGGTCATGGTTTAGGTTCGGAACACCAAGGAGAAAGGAGAACGAAATACTAGAATACCTACGGTGAGCACGGAGCAGTTTCCTTCTCGTCGTGCCATAAATAACACTCGACTGAAAATTAAAAAAACGCAAGTTTCTATTTTATTGGAAATTTGGCGATGGAGACAGCGTAGAAAATTTTGTTGTAGAGGAATGTCAGTCAGCAGTGGTACGGTATAGAAGAGCTGATAATATAGAAAAATCAATTTAATGTAATAGATCTAAAGAGAACAGTGTGTCTAGAGCACTCTAAAGTTGAAGCGGAGGCACAGCAGTGTTATTCCTCTCGTGTACGACAACCGTTAACGCAAGATATTGTCTTTGACACAACCATAAATTTATTGTGCCATCATAAAAATCTGAAGCAGCGAAGCCCGCAAACAATTTCCCTTCTTCTTTCGTGCCAAAACCAGTTATGATTATGAGGCACGCCGTAGTGGAGGGCCCCGGATTAATTTTGACCACCTGCAGTCCTTTAACGTGCACTACAACGCAAGCACACGGGCGTTTTTGCATTTCGCCTCCATCGAAATGCGGCCGCCGCGGCCGGGATTCGATCCCGCGATCTCGTGATCAGCAGCGCAACGCCTTAGCTGACTGAGCCACCCCGGCGGGTCACGATTTCCCGGGGGCTTGGGGTTCTGGTGCCAAATCAAACTGAGGGCGTCGCAATCAACAACAAGCAGTTCGGTGCATTCAATGCTGAGCACCTTGTATAGCAGTGGATGTTACGCGCAATGTCACTGACTTTGTTAGGCCACGGGCTCGGAGACTCTTGAAGTCTGCCAGTCTTCCCGGGTTGCACAGGTTTCGACAGTGTTCAGAATCGAGCGACTGCCATCATGTGCGTCCACTGTCACAGGTTTCATGATAAAAGAGAGAGAGAGAAAGTACCGCAACTTGATCGTGAATGAATAGTCGCTTCGCGGCAAATACTGAAGAACGGCGAAAAAATAACCCCTAGATCGGTCGTCACCACGCTTGAACAGATCGTCTCATGGGGAATACTCATAACCAAAATAACACAACCAGAATATTCCGCAAACAAAGGAACGCTAATATTAGCCCTGTTTTCTCTGCCGTTTCGGTGCGCTGTACTCGTATTTCGCATCGCAATCACGGGATAGGCAAGTTTCACTAAAAGCTTTTTTTCGTTGTTGCCAGGTCACTTTGCGGAGCAAAGTTATAGCGCAAGTGATGCATCACTATTGCTCAAGCGATGAGAAATACCAGAAACACCATAGAAGATCCCTCATTTGTTCTTTTTTCTCTTTTTTCTTAACAAATTTTTTTATCTCTCTCTTCCTGATGTAGTGAAGATCCTTGCGAAATGGAAAAGTGATGCATCATACAGTATAGCCTAAGCGATTCAGCAGCTGTGATTGCGGTGACAGCAGTGTGTGCACAAGTGTTTTTTATATGCGTGCGTGTGCGTAAGTGTGCATGTATTTGTTCCTATGTGTGCATACGCATGTATCCACACATCTGCGTCTGCATGCCTGCGTGCATGTGTGTGTGTGTGTGTGTGTGTGTGTGTGTGTGTGTGTGTGTGTGTGTGTGTGTGTGTGTGTGTGTGTGTGTGTGTGTGTGTGTGTGTGTGTGTGTGTGTGTGTGTGTGTGTGTGTGTGTGTGTGTGTGTTGGTGCGCGCGTGTGCGTGCGGCTGTGTTCGCATTTGTTTATGGCATATTTAGTAGAGCTCTGTCGTTTCGGAATATGCACTCATCGCCTTTGCTTAAAACGTAGTTTCGAAAAGTGTGGGGAGCGCCAGACTTTGTGAACACGGTTCGCTTCGACTACGGTAAGTATCAAGCTCTTTCAAGGCTGTCTCCACAAGCGAGGGCCTCTGCGCTGCTCGTGCTCGCTGAACAAAGTACATAATATACACTCGGAAAAAGGAGGAGGGTTCAAAGCGGATGGTTCGGGGACGCGGGGGGGGGGGGGGGGGGGGGAATGGACGGAGCATAAAGGGCAAGAAATTATTTCAATCACGCAAAGTTTAGGCATTTTAATCCTTTTCGAGAGCAGTGCAAGGAAAAGAAGGCCATTGAAATCCGTGGCGACACCTGCTCCGGCCTTTCTTTCTCGAGCGGGGCCGCTCCGACAGAAACCAGTGGCGGCAGCAGCTTGCGCTCGAATCTCGGTTTTTGTAATAAGGTGGAGGGAGCCGTGTGAAGGAAGCAGTGAAAGGCGATGCCGCAGCGGTCTTTTCTCACAACCGACTTTCGTGAAACGAGCCGGGCACAGCGTTGACGACGGCATCGGCTCCCATCGGCTCTGCGCACAGTACTCGGCGATGAATCGCACCGCCCGGACACGGAGAAAATTTTGGCTGTTTTGTTGAAGGTCGAGGTAAAAGCTGTGGTGGCGCAACGTGCGCTTACAAGCAAAAAAAAAAAAAAAAAAAACATTCACAGAGCTCTTGTGTTCTAGCGCAGCCTGAGTAAGTTTTCCAGCCTATACCGTCCATTCATTTTTGTTTTCTATCGCGCCTTTCTGCTATTTCGAGCGCCAGGCACACCAACTTCTGAAGTCAAAACCATTGAAGTTAATGTGCATTGAATATCAGCAACGCGGATTTGTATATTTTTGTACAATCCTTCGAAGGACACAAGCTTGTCGTGCTTTAAGGAGCAGCGTTACAAGCGGCGTTGTGAGAAGAGCACGCTGGCGGTGAAGCACCCGCGTTCTCGCTCATTGGAAAAAGGACCAAAAGGACAATCAATAGAAAGAGAGAAAAACCTTAATGAGAAGAAAGGCAGAGAGGTCGGCATCAGGTACAATCCTCTAGCCAGTAATGAAGCGCTCAGGCGGAGGAAACACCGGTAAAGTTTTTTTTTTTTAATGCCAATAACACCTGTATTCCAGCAGTAAAATAACGAGTGGCTTGCCTTCTCCAGGAAGTGCAGGTCAGGTGAGCCCGAATGCAAGTAGAAAACCGGGTTGGATTATGAAGAATCATTTTGTACACTGACAAAAAAAAATGATTCAGTGGGCATTTAGAGGTAAATGTGAGAGAAATGCGTTAGGAGTACGTCGCACCTCTTGGAGGTCTCGGATCCATGATTTAAACCATGTTCACGACATTGCAATGCGTTGTTCAAGAGCTCACTCGACACACACTCTGCCTATTCAAGAAGCGAAGTGCAACTGATGGTGGTCAGGAGCAGACCATCAGTTTCACTATAAATAAATAAATAAATAAATAAATAAATAAATAAATAAATAAATAAATAAATAAATAATAAATAAATAAATAAATAAATAAATAAATAAATAAATAAATAAATAAATAAATAAATAAATAAATAAATAAATAATCTAGCAAACATCTACTCTGTGACCGGCTTCGCACACTTCAGATACATTTTTTTTTTGTAGCGAGAGCTACATTGGCCGCATTCTCGCCGTTTCGCTGTGGCCGGTGGCCGCACCCACGCCGCACCGCAAGCTCAGCCGTTGCCTAGCAACCGCCGCAGCTGGCAGCGCCGCTCGCCGCGCCATCTGGCGTCGTCTGCTCGAGTTACCATGGCGCGGCGACGCACCGCCGCCACCGCAGTTGTGTTGCGAGCGTTCGCCACTTGCATCTGGCATGACGTCAGAGGAGGAGCCGGTGAAACCGTGTTGGAACAGAGGAGGAGCCGGCGTTGCATCGTATATATAGAAGGGGTTGCTTGGTAGGATTCGTCTGCAGATATGGAAATTTGAGTCGGAGAGACTGAAAGAAGCCAGGCTTCATCGTCGGAACGAAACAAAAAGGAGGCAGCGAGCCGAGGAGACGGAGGAAGAACGAGCCGCACGCCTCGAGAAGCGTCGTAAGTATGAAGTGGCCAGGCGAGGGGATTCAGATGAGGATAGCACCCGAAACGGGTTCAAGTCACTGGACAACAACCCCTTATCTTCCCGCTTCACCGACCATCGCGCCGTCTTTGTGACAATTTAGAAACAACAAGATGACTTTCAAAATAAATGCGTGACACTTTAAAAATGTCTAGTCTTTAATGTAACCATAACTTAATGAAAGGTAACAACCAAACCTAAACACTCAGACGTACGAAGCTAAACGATAAAGATGTAACCGTGGAGAGAACCAAGCTAAACAGTAAGATTAACCGTACCTCTCGCAACACACACCCAGGACATAACTGAGTTAGGCCACAGCCAATTTTTTCCACTTTGACATTCCTAATGCTAACGCATTAAATATGTATCCGTGCAAAACATGAGCATAAAGAGTACTTACTACAGTTTATTGTTCTCACCTCATCTCCCAAACATTGGCTCATACCCACTACGGGGGATTGGCCAAGAAGCAGGTGGTTTCAACTATGTTCATTAGAATTTAAACAAAAACTAAGTTTGTATAGCAGCAATTTGAAAACTTTGATATAAAACAATTTAGCATAAAGAAGAGGAATAATAGGAATAATTCATATTTCTAGAAATTCAGCAAGGTACTCGATATTTTGGTGTCTGTAATGAAATTGTAAACAGAAAGAAAAGCATCCCTGTGGCTGTGTCCCAGTGAAGTCGCCCCTAAAGAGAGCATGGTTAGCGAGATCAATAATAGCCCAAGTTTTCCAAATGAAATTTTCAATACTTTTCTCTCTTTTAAAAATTGGTGGCAGGAGAGGGGAAAAAATGCTCAATGTATTCAGGTTCATTGAAAGAAGAACATAAAGGGGACACAACAAGACCAGACCTGCCTAAGTAAAAATTTGGAGGCGGTATACGGCATCTCAGTTTTCTAAACGAAACTTCCAATTGCCTTGAAGGACACGAATTATTATTCCTACGGGAAACAAAGATTGTGGAAATCAGAAGACGATGTTAAAATAGATTTTGGGGAATTTTGCGATGTAGAGAAATCTCTGTACCTATAGCCGTGGTTAGACACGCTGATGTCGGCAAAACATATATAACAGGGCCATTAAGGGATGCTCATGCGAGTGAGTCAGCCATTTCATTCAAGTGCAAACCACGATATCTCGGTACCCAAAGCAAGTATACTTGCCGTAAGTGCGAATGAACCATTGAACAAAATGTTCGCAGAATTCTTGAATTTGAAGGTGCTGTAAGTGCTGTGCATACAGACAGTGCATACAGCCGGTTCGTGCTTCAGCATATACCTACTTAAAAATATTTTTTAGGTAGTTGTCGGCTCCATAATTAGAGTACGAAGCCTAAATTTCTAGAGAGCGCCAGAAGTACTTATTTACAGCCCCTTTTACACGACGTGTTCAGAACGCGCAGCAAGCGCAGCGCCAGCTTCGGACGTTAAAGAAGAGGCGCATAAAACATGTCACCAAACGCGGAGGTGGTTGTCACATGTTATCACAAACTACTCAAGAGCCCGCCAGTCAGTCCGGTGAGGTGTCTCATGGCCGTACAATGACCACGTCGCCGAAATCTCTCAAGTCTGCCCTTCCAACTGCGCGCTTTTCCTGAAAACGCACGCGCACACTCTGCCTCCTCGTGTCCCGTCCAGTGCTGAATCAACTCAGCTTTCCGCTGCGCGGTCACCGTGACTGTGTACGCGCCAGTGGAATGTGGTACCACGAGACCGGCACAACAGGTTTCGATGACGTCATGAGTCTCCCTTTTCACGACCGAAGCCGTGTTGCTCTTGGCGCGCGTTTTGAGATGGTCGCACTGAAAGGTATAACACAATTGCTTATTTGTCGAGCACTCAGCGGATGAGGTAGCGTCGATGGCTATCCAATAAAGCAATGAAAGCAAAAGGTAATTTACCTCTCAGTACTCATTTAAGGCTGAGGAGTTTCTAAACGGAGCTGCCTCGCGGGTTAGTGCTTGTCTAAACAGTGCGCGCATCTAATGAGCCGGCAAAAGAAGCGACGTCGAAGCCTCCGGCGAAAAGTGAGGGAGAAAGTTTTCTTCAATAACCACGAGGCGGAGCAAAAGATAAACAGTATTACTGACAGCAAACGCCACCAGCGCCTTTGTCTATCGCGCACTACCTTTTGTTTCGACGCCGAAGGCTGAGAAGCGCGTCACATTGCACGGCGACGGAAGTGCCGAGTCCTTGAAAGAACGTGGATTTCCGAAATCCTTTTGTTGCGTTCGCGACGAGAGCGGACGGAACACTGATGCGTTCAGCGAAGCTTGGATTGAATTATCGACGCGGGCTTCCTCTGTTATGTCGATTTGAGAACACGGCGCGTCTTGTTTTGCATGTAATCACTGCATTCTAGATGCGGCGCCAGACGTTGCCGCTTCATTGTTCTACGGCGCGCAAATTTCGACGCGCGGTTAATAACGACAACTTGTTAGCGCGGGGGAACAACCCGGAAAAGGGCGGAGCGGCGAGGAAAAGGTTTCGCGCGGTTTGCCAGCGCCATTTTCAAGTCAATGACAACGTTCTCGCGCTCTTTTAATTGTTTCACCAATAAACACCGCTTTTACGATGAGTCGGCCCTTCTTTGGTGTCGTCTCGAATGTTAGGCATATTGCAAAGCCAAGGCATTGCCGCGGTTATTACAGCTTCGTTCTGCCAGAAAGCAGTGCCGATCGCTTTGTCCCTGTAAACAGCAGAACGTTCGGAATACTGCTCGGGCGCTCTCGCATGAGCTCGTGCGCGGAACTGAAATATTTGGCGAGACAATTCCAAAGGAGCTGCACACGGGAAGTGCGCAGTTCTCGACGACCACACACAGCGATGCAACATATGGCCGACGGTCTGTACTTCGCTATTTGTGGTTCATGCTGTAATATTGTCTGCACCAATACGTGGACGGCCTTTGATCAGACGTGACTGTCATCGCATACCACAAGGCGACGCTTCCGCTGTGGCTTTGGAATCGTAAAACTCTGCAGCCGGCAGTAGATCCGGTGAAGACACACACACACACACACACACAAACACACACAAAAATAAAGAAGAAGAAAATATCAAGGCAGGAGCACCGAGCACGCCACCCGCTAAAAGTGTGTGCTGTCTTCAAGAGTTTTCCGTGTTCCTGTTTTCACTGAGAGAAGAGCGAGAAATTATGCTACGTCGCCGACTTCACGAACGAGCTCAAATTACCAACACGTGAAATGCACTGCTGGTCAAAAGAACGACTTAATGCCGTCCTGCCGCCTAAACTTTCCTCCCTTCAATGGGTCTACAGTGACGAGACGGCGGTATTCGGAGACTTACGACTCGTGGGGCAGATGCGCGGGACAACGCCACCGCTGTGGTGAGTGTCTAATGAATGCGGCCTAGATACTTGAAGTACACGCTTTTCCTTTTCTCATTTGATGATAAATATATCAAGCAGATATGGCTAGACAAGTTTTACGCATTAGGAGGCCTTCGTCTGTGACAAAACGACTAATCCTTGGACTCGTTCGACACTTTGCCCGTGTCTTTCGAATTCGTTTTTTTTTTTTGTTCCTTACAGTAGTGGAATATAGACTGCAATTCACCAACTTGGCGTCAATTAAGTTGGAGCGTACTGCGGAACATCATGAGCTGTGTGTGTATTGCTTTTCTGGAGGCGAGGCGGAAAACAGGAAAACTTTTGAAAGCAAGCCCCCTGAAGCATAGCGCTTGAATCATTTCCGAATGCACTCCCATAATTACATTTGGTGTATAATTTGGGAAGAAGTAGTAAGGAATTCACAAGGGCTCTGCATCAACTTCCTGCGGAGAGTACGGCTTTCGTACAACTACGCATATAAAGTACAAAAGTACACAAAGATATACACAGGTAATCGGGAAGAAGAGATGTCTCTTGAGTCATCGTTTCAGCAAGTACACTTGCGTTCGTTAGAGTGCTGGTGAATGCAGTACCCTTACCGAAACGTCGGCTCCACAGAAATGTCTTGTCCTACCACTGTTGATCCGATGGAGGTGGTATTCAAGAACGCTGGTGTACCGTGGATACCTTAGTAGGTCAGAATGAATCCCGAGTCCCTCATCTACGGTGTGGCTCATAATCAGATCGTGCTTCACTCACGTAGAAGGCCAAAATTTAACAAGTGTCGATCATTTCAAGTCTTCATCTTCCTCTGAACTGCTGTCTTGTTTGAAATCGTACGGAAGACGCATTGATTTACGGCATCAGACTCGAAACCTGTGAGCAGGGTGGCTCGAAATTTAGTTTGATCATGCACGTAAACATAAAAATTTGCGTATGTGGGCCTATGATTGACAATCAAATGCCTTCTCCGGTATTCTTGCTCGCTAACTGCTCTTGGTGAGCACTTCTTCTCAGGTCCGTCTTATGGAATCCTGTCACATGCCGATCAATTACAACTGAATCTGAATTAAGCTGAATTGAGCTTCCCATTAGCCAATGTAAGTGCAGGTTCACTTATCGGCCTAGTGTTACTGCAGGGGCCATCCTCCACTTCTAACGAGATATGCGGCAAGAATTCATCGCGATTATCTCTTCCAGGTCTAGCTAGTCGCGCATAAAATGGTAAAAAGTGCTCTGGAATTAAGGCTCTGTACGTCCTATTATGTACCTGCATATATGAATGTACGCGTGCAATTCAATTGAAAAGTAGGTTCTGCTTTTTATATTAAAACCAATTTTGCCTGCTTCCTAAAGACCGTGATATCGGAGTAAGAAATTTGTAGATATATGAAAATAACGCAACGAATAAAGAAAGAGCGGTTCATAAATGCCGTGCCTGACAGGGCATGAAAAGACGTCAAGGACCGCCACGGATAAAAACGCAAAAAAAAGAATAAATGAATACATAATAAAAAAAAGCTGCGAAAACAGTTGTTACCATGAGTGTCCCTTTTAGCGAGGGCTTTGCGCCTGTCACCTTAGTTGTCAGTGTGAGGAACGCCGCTTTTAATAAGAAGCACGCGGGAGCGAGGGGCGCGAAAATGTTGCTCATAACGAAGGCAATCACCGAGGACGCCTGTAATAGTTGTCACGGCCTTCGTTAATGGCACAGACTACTAGTACACGCCACGTTTTGCCTTGTTCAGTGGAAGTGAAATTCCATAATTTGCCACCTTTTCTTTTTCTCTTTTTCCCATTTCTTGGAAACTTACGTCCGAGTATCGCGCGAGTGCAGAAAGGAGAAAGCCTTGCGGCTACTCTGACTCGACGTCAGCAGCGTAAAAGGTGATGACGGCCTTCGCCCAAACACGGGCCAACCAGGCCATCACGTTGAGCCGGAGAAACGCGACAAGCACGTTCTCTAGTTTTACATCAGTCATGATATGCTGGCGTACGCTCTAGACAAAGCAAATGAGAAAGCGCCAAGTGATTGCTATCAGCTATAGGAAGTTGTTTATGTATTCATGACGAAATTTAGAGTAATTGTGAGCGTAGAAGGGCTTTTCTGTTCGGTTCTTTTATTGCGCGTTGCGTCACGTAGTATTTCCTTTACGAGCCTGAATTTCACATGTGAGCTTTGGAAAAGGATGCCGTTATTGATGAGGTCATTTAGTGCTTTACATTCTTATTACTATTTGTTTAGGAGATTCTGGCGCCTTTACGAGGCGCCGGCTACTCTATATTATATAGAAATACGTCCAATGAAGGCCCCTACATGAATGGAAAAAAATAACATACAACACACTCAGACTTGCAGTCAACTAATATAGTTAAGTCATACACAGTTAATCTTGAACTCAAGCCACATAAATAAGTGAAACACCCTGAAATCACGTAACAACACCATAGACAGCTCGCAAGAAATGCCGCATTAGAACTATTGAAACGTGAAGTCCAGTCACATAAATACGCTAAAGTCAGAGCACAGAAGAAACCACGGAGAATAAGGTTGTTGTAGTGGGTTTTTTTTTTTTTTTAGAGGCATGGCAATACTAATGTCGGTGTATGTTAGTTACACTGTACGTGGGAATTTCTTGTGCGCAATAGAAGCTTTCGTGTTTTAGGAAATTGTTTTAAGTGCTTTCGGCCCATATCTTTTGGATGCCGCACAAAGCTATGGAAGTAGCGGCAAATATTGTAGAAGGTTTTAGGGTCATGTCAACATCTCTTTAAATCCTCAGGCTGTAAATGAGAATGATGACGGTCTTTTCTAGGCAATCACAAGTAATGCAGCCAAATATGTCCATGGAACACGAAGCAATAACGCAATAGATAGCGCGTAGAAATTTGAAATTAGCCATAAAATATTGTCTCTGCCACACTTATTTCTGTATTAGACGGAAAGTGGCATAAAAACGTAAAAATAACCGACATAGAAAGAAGTGACTGACGATAAAGACGCCGACATAAATTATCTTCGATGACATTTGACCATAGACCACTCAGTTTAAAGAAATTATTGGGCTCATGGCCAAGAAGATTAATGCAAGAATGTGCTTTAACAGCCTTAAAATTTCTTAAAGACAGCGCCATTGTTAAACGTTATTAAAGCATGTAAAAATGTTTTGTATATAAGAGCGTCTTTTTAATTTGTACGGTGACTGCGTATGATATGTGATATCATTAAAGTTCGCATGGTTGCTTCAGTGCTTGCTTCTAATATCGTTGTTGTATGTCATATTGCTCTTATTCGTAATATTGCTTTGAGAGTATTTTTGTAATGTCGTGGTATTATGTTGATTCCAAAGCGATAAAGTTGTAGCGTGTGTATTATATGTTAGCCTGCTTTTTCTATAACAAAGCTATGGGAAAAAGTACGCATATGTATACACGTAACTGTACCCCTTCTTCAAGAGCCACAAAGCAGCCGGCGCCGTAATGGTGTGTTATGATCTCCCCCTTCTATCGTGCCAATAAATGAAAACGACACTCCTACGAAGGCATATAGGACTTATCTTGAGGTCCTAAACATTCGGCAGAAAAACGTTTTTTCTATCTCAAGACATTAAGAATAATCTGTAATAGTGCAGTGTCCGTAGCACGTTTCGACGAAGACAAGCCATTTGAATTATCTTGCTTCATTCTGTCGTTTTCACCCCTGTGAACAAAGTGCGCACTCAGTTACTCCTGTACGTTTGTCAGTAGCAAGCTTTCCAACTACAAAATAGTAGGCGTGATGCACTTTCTACGGGGAAGGTCATGAGCTTACGTAATGCGAGATCTTAAAAAGAAGAGAAAAAGTGGAAATGAGCCTGGTCAGCCTCGATCTCAAATGTGCTACGTGTACTCGTGTGTGCGACCAATGTAGTGTTGTACTCTGACAATAGATGCAAGCTCAAACTGGGCTGATGTTCAACTATTTCACGGAACCCGCATTTCATAGACTTCGGACTTAACCTTTATATAATACGGTGGCAGTAAAAACAACAACGAGTTCTGGCAAGAAAAGAAAAATCTGCATTGCAACGTAACAATTATTTTAAAGGTCTGAATACATGTAAATTACATACGACACACGCCACAACGACGTGAGCCTGAGACCGCAGGAGTCAGTCTCCATTACCGATTGGTGAAGACTCGCGCTCCCGCCGGAAGCCTTCCGCTGTCAATTCACAACTTGTTTTTGTCAGCCAATAAGGAAAAGAATGGAGACTACTGAAATTCTTTATTTCTGGCCAGCTTTATTGCGATTCAGCCGACGCTTACTTTCAGCTCAATGGTCGTCTTGCTCAACGTCTCAATGCAAGCCTCGCGGAATGCGGCAGTTGATGGTAGGTCGGGCAACCGATCACAATGCCGGGGATGAAGACAGGCAGGGAGCTAGCCAACTGTGGACATTGGCTCGGAATGAACCACATTCGGTATGTTACTGCGAAGGAGCGGGGACAAGCGGATCACTATGGTCAGAGAAGAAAACAAACAAAACAAAGCAAAGAACAAACCGAAAGGCCAGGGCGACGAGTGAAGTCGGATTCCCAATCGATTCCTAACAGCCGCCACCTACATAGCAGGTATACTAAACTCCTAGCTCGGCACCGCAAACGACGTTGTTTGTTCGCGTCTCACTAGGACGGCGGAGAGGGGCGAGGAGGGTTGTCGCGGAGAAATTCTTCTCCATCGGATCTCGTGCCGCGCGGCCTTGCTGCTGCTGTACACTGCTGTCCGAGTGCCTCAGCTCAACGCCCCGAGATTCCCGCGCAGATTTTTAGCGCCTCTTCCCAATTCTTCTCTTTTTTTCCCCCCCAAGTATTTCTTTCGCAGCTTCCCTTTTTTCCCTCCTCAGCTAAGGTGGAGAGGAGGCCCATCGCACGAACCCCGTGTTCTTCTCGGAGGAAAGAAGCCTGTGTATGCGCAAGTCGGACCCTGGAGTGCGGACCCTGGTTATACGTCTGTCTGTATAGCCGTTCATGATTTTTTGTTTCCTTCTCTATTCCGTAGCGTTCTCTTGCTATCTTGTATTAGGGATGCGGGGAAAGGGAGTAGGGTGCGTAGGGAGAAGGCCTCGCCGCTGCCCTCTGGGCGTTCCGGGCTGGAATTGCGCCGAGCCAGCGACGCGTGTGAGGATAACCTAATTATGTGCGAGGCTGTCAGAGAACGCGTGAGGCAACGTTTGCCCAGCTGCTTTCGCCTCTGTTTTGTTTATCTTTTGTTCAGCCCTACCCTCTCTCTCACTCACCTTCCCTGGAAAGTTTTGTTTCTGGCCTGATTTCATTTATTTGTTTTTTGCTCTGCTTTTAGCGCGCGTGCCTAGAGAACGTCGAAATGAGCCTAGAATCTGTTCGCGGTTTCTCGAAGCCGTTTTATTATTTTTTTTGTCTACTTTCTTTCTCGATAGAGTGAGACTTGTTTCAGATGGAACGCTGCGGCCAGTCACTCAGCGGGCCGTCAACGCGTCCTTTCTCGGCACAGTAGCAGAGGAGACGAAATGCGGAGAGGTCGGCAGCTGTAAGCCCTATAGACTTTGAGACCTCGCTGTCTGAGGCGCATTCGGTGTTACTTTTGCTATTTCGCGAATTTATTCCTCGAGATAATGCGGGCTTAAGCTCGACGTGGTTTACCCTGGTTTCCTTACACCCACTATTTCGTCTTTATTTTCGGCATCTTCGCCAAAATCCGTGTAATTATTAGCGTTTGATCACAGCACTTCTATACGTAATACATGTTTTAGCTAGCCTCCTCACTACTGTTTTCATTTCTCTTCCTTTCCTTCGTGTGAAAATACCAGTTCCCTGGGAAGAATGTTATCGCGAATTTCACATTGTCAGAGAGATCGCTTGCTGTGGGTTCGTGACGCTGAACTTCGAGTACAACAGCAGTCGCGCGCAGGATAAACAAAAAAAAAAAAGAAAAATCACATTCCAACTCTAGATTAAATCCTTGGTACTCTGTCTGCCATGCGGCTCGTTGCTGAATAATTCTACAAGAGGAAATGTCACAGACTCCGTCAACGAGGCGCAGACGCCGGACCAAATTCCAAAGCCGATTTATCAGCTTCCGAAAATAATCCCACAAAAGCAAGGACAATTAAGAATGGGCCCTCTGGTGCGCCAGCGAACGCCGGTTGCTGTCCAAAGACCGAGTCAGAGCCGAGAGTTGTCAAAGCACAACAAAATATATTCTTCATTCAAGGCAGTTACACACACACACACTTGCACACTTAGGCTAGACACAACACAATACAAATCAGATGGGTATTAACAAACAAAAGCAAATAATTCACGACAAGCACTTAGAGTCCAACTCGTAAATTACAAAATGAATAGGAACACTAAGTGTCCAATCGTATTCACCAGTGTTGGTCTTGTCAGACGATCTCGGCGTAGCTCGGGGCAAATCTCCAAGAAGGGACGTCTTCCGGAAATGCATACGCTCGATGAACTCGTCGACTTGCTTGTCGGCGAATTCCCTTCTTCCGCAGACGGCCAGTCTTCACGTGACATCACTTCACCGGAGCGGCCTGAACTCTACTGACGATTCTCGCACGGCGGTTATATAGCTTCCACAGGCGTTCTCGAACTTTCCTATGGGAGTCGTCATCTCGTAGCATGGCCAAAGCCTGGGAATATTCTTGTCTTTTCTCGCACCTTCGACCGCCGCCGTCGGAGCGTTGTCGAGGGGGGGGTGATGACTCATCCCGTTGGCGCACGCTCACGCTGTAGCAATCTCTCTCGACTCGCCGGGCGAGGACGTGTCTCGGCGCGCGCCTGTGTTCTCTCTCTCTCTCTCTCCGGTTAACCTCGCTTCGTCGATGCTCTTCTAGACGTTTAGGTGCCGTTGTTCGCGTTGCTGTTTGAGGCGTATGCGCTCTCCCCCTCTGTTGAAGTTGCCGCGGGGCCGGCGTGTTCTTTCGCTGGCTTGCGTGACATGCGGCGCGCGCTTTGATTACGCGCTCTTTTGTGACAGGAAGTCATAATTTGTATCTTTAAAGAGAAGCATTTGTACTTACGTCACTTCTTCCGGGACTGGTGTCGGAGTCTCATCTAGCATACGTAGCTGGGGATCTCCCGTACAGCTGTGGCTACGTGAGGGAACACAAGGACATTTACAGGAGACAGGACATTTAGAAAGTAGAAATTGACATTTCCCTATACAGGCTCAGTGGGAGGTTTGAGCGTGCGCATCGGCTCCGTTTCATATTTCTCACTATACTAGCCTGCTAGTCACCTCTGCACTCATTACATATTATGAGGACATCCGAACTTGTGTTCCCATTTGAACAGAAGGTGTAAACAATGACGTAAGTTACAAATAAAACACAATTACGCGTACCCTGTGTCTCTTTCCATCGCACCTCAGCAAAACGATTCGAGGATACATTGCAATCTGAGAATCTAACAAGTGCGTCGAATATGCAATAATTTTTCCTTGGTATTTTTAACTGTGAGCAAATGTTTGCATGCACAGTAACTGTAAGTAACCGGAACTACTCGCGCTAGGTGGTTATATCTAATGATATAAAAGCATGCAACACATTCAAACAGTACACCCCACAGTCATTATTTACCCTTGTCTAAAACTCTACAGGGTGTCCCAGCTATCATGCATCGCGTATTAAAAAAAAAGGTGGGCCATTCTACACGAAGATAACCAAGTGCATACGGCTCACAGGCGAGTAGAATTGCCGGCAGTAATTTTTGTTTTGGACGCCATTCAAATTATGAATTAATTGCAGTTACCTCATATTTTAATTACTGCTCTGAATTCCGAGCTGTGAATGAAAAATTTGTAGAAAATCGAAAGAAACTTAAAGCTGGCATGTTTCCAGCCAGGTAATTTTTTTTCCGTTCATTTTTCCGGCTGATAAAGAATGCCCACGCGAAATGAAAAATATCACGTGACTGACCGTCCGCCCACATCAAAAATCAACGCCCTCAAACAAGCTTCATGGTTTGATGTCACGATCATCGTCACAAGCGAGGCAACATTCGTCGTAACAGGTCCCAGTTGGAACAGGGACGACGTACCGAACTCTGTCTTTGACCGTCTCAAGCAAGATAATGCTGGTGTGTAATCACTCGCGGAGGGATTAGCGAGAAGCAGATCGCTAATTCTATCACTCCAAACGACTTTGCGGTGGCAAGAGACTGCCTTAATGACATTTTGAATATAATACTTCTAGTGAATAGGTGCTCTGCTCTGGCGAATTGGTTTATTACTGAAATTGTTGCAACGGCGGAGTTAGTTGCTTGTAATCATTTAGCTGTTCTCAAGTCCAATTTTCTCCTCCAGAATTGCCTCCGCCACAAGTGCCTAAAAGAAGAAGAAGAGAAAAGAAAAGGAAAATAAGGAATGCGGAAGCGGCACTTTCTTCAATAGCAGAAGCTTGAAACTGCAGCCGCTTACAATCTTGTCATTGCGGATTTCTGCGCTCAGCCACAATGTTTTGTGGAGCAGGTAATAAAAACTTACCTTTAAAATTAATCACCACGAAGAGCAATAAAATTCGATGATTTGAACGCAAAATCTTTGTCGCTCCGAACGACTGTTTCGCAGGAACTCTTTGTTGTCGGCGTATAGAGAGAACAAGCCGAAAAGTGGAAAGGAAATTTAACTGTGGGCACCTCCGGAGTTTAATTGTGGCTGGAAAGAGTTCCCGGCAAAAAGAATAGCAAAGGAAGCGGTTTCCCACTGAGCGAACAGCATGTCACGATCATTTTGGTCGTATTGATGAAAAAAAAAAAAGAAGAAGAAGAAGAAGAAAAAGCACAATCAGCACGAGGCCACAAAGGCAAAGGAAGGGACTAGTAATTGAGGCTGCCACGTGAAAGTGGCTGCCACTCCTGTTAGTTCTCGCGCGCGCTCTCTCTCTCTCTCATTCTCTTTTGTTTTAATTTCGCACGCTCGCACGCATCCGGCGCGGTCGCCCTCGATAGTCAGCCGGAACGGAGCGCCGAGACAGTTTAATTTAAAGCGCTGTCACTTACATCGAACTCCGCTTCGAGAGAGAAAGAAGCTGCGCCCAAATCGGCGCAACAGCGCGTCTCCCACTGCGAGCACGGCCGCACTCTTCGTAGCGTTTTGAAGACCCGCTGGAACCTGTGCACCGCCGCAGCACGTCAGTGCTATGCGGAAAAGCAGCCTTCGTCCCGAGATGCCAGAAGCGACTTGGGTGGAGTAAGCGAGAAGTGTGAGGAGATCTGAGGTGATCGATTTTTTTGTTGGTCACAACCATACGGAAGTAACACGCAGCGAAACCAGAGGAAACGCAGGGGAAGGTAATCGTTATGTTTATTAACAAGTAACGCACGAATAATAAGGTAAAGGAATATTTAAAAAATAATTACGTGTTTTACTTGGCAAAACCACGATTTCTTTATCATGCGCGCCGCAGTACGGGACACCCGAATAAGTTTGACCACCTGGAGCTCCTTAATATGCACCCAATGTATGATACGCAAGCGTTCTTGCTTTTTGCCCCCATATAAATGCAGCTACCGTGACAGGGATTGAACCCGCGACCTTGTGTAATAGGCAGTGCAACGCCATAACAACTGAGCTATCACGGCCGGGTTATATAGAGAAGTGAAAGTGGATTAAAAGAAATAAATTATCGGGGTCTCTTATGTTATCCTTAAGACAACTTGAAGGCGAAAGACCGTGCCGATTCATTAAAGACGGACGCATGACGTACTTTGCTTCACAATCTATGTTTTGACATTCTCCTTATTTTAAGCCGAAAGCCTTATAAGTTTCAATCGTTCAGTCGACCTTCAATGCCTTTGAGCTAAACGCGTCGATGACACGAAAGGTACAGAAACGGCTGACGCTACGCGAACAAAAAAAAAAAAAAGAGTGCTCGGATTGACGTCACATTTCTCAGGTAGGTTCCTGTAAACAAAGTAAACTAGTGGCATTGAAATGAAAATGTGGTACATTTAGGTATGGGCGGTAATCGAACCCGGGCGTCCGGGGTGCAAGAGGAGCACGCTTCCCTGAAACCAGGGCTGCTCCATGGTTCTGGTTTACCAGAGGTGTGCCTAGTGCATGCGTGATTGCACACGTCACGTCGCGGCCTATCTCGCTGACTAAGGGCCCTTTGACACTGGCGACTAGGCGAGGTCGCGCGACCTGATTGCGACTGGCGACCAGAAAGCTACTCAAGACGAAACGATGTTCACACTGACAAATGCGACTGACGAGTCGCTAAACCGAAATGTCTCGCGATATGCCGTTCACGTCTGCTTGAAATGTCATCGCCGCGTAAAATAAGCGTCAGCCTATACGGACGTCCTGTTCCTTCGCATCTGATTGGTTCAACTGTTCTGCAATTGCGGTCACGCGACTGAAAATCGAGCAGTGAGCGACTGGCCCGAAACAGTCGCATTTCGAGAAAAGCGACCATTTGCGAATACTTGCGACTGGTCGCTTTGCGACTAACTTGGTCACGCGACCTCGCCTAGTCGCAAGTGTGAATGGGACCTAAAGGTGTGGCCTACCGCGTGCGTCATTGGACATGCCACTGCCCCCCCCCCCCCCTCCCATCGCCTCGCACCTTGCCTCGCGCGCGAAAGATGACGGCGCGCTTTCGCCCTGCCCTCGACCCTCGCGCGCACGAGATTGAGCCGCGATCATCGGCTGACCCTCGCAAGCTTTCACTGGCATATACAGCGTACGTAGTGAGGCGACGATGTTATCGTGTTTGGACTTTATACGGAACATCACGGCGACGGCAACGGAAGAAATGCGCTTGGAGTGTCAATATAATTTCTGTCGCAATAAAAAGAGAATGTGAAAAAAAAAAGGATTGTGAAACAAAGTACATCACGTGTCCGTCTTTAATGCATCGGCACTCGGGCTTTCGCCTTCAAGTCGTCTTAAGGATAACATAAGAGACCCTGTAAACTTTTTTTTTCGCACTGTTACCTCGACGTTTGCCCTTTCCATTCGACTTGTTGCTTCCTTCGGCTAGTCGGCGACGTCAGAACCGGCGGCTGCACATCTGGTTCTCGCGCCATGGCTCGACGAGCTGCATTCGGTGCTTCTCTAGCTTCCTCTGGCGTTGCAGACTTCCTAGGTTATACCACAGATCACCACTAGGCCCTGGCGTAGCATCAGACGTGGCGCGCTACTCTGTAGACGTCCGCATCACACACTGCTTTCAAAGCAACTGGCGCCGAAAGCAGCCGGCGCTATATACCCGTCCACCGTCGACGTACAAGTTCCTCTTCCGGCGTGCTCAATGACGCATGCCCAGTGACGCACGCACTAGGCCACGCCTTTAGTCAGCAAGATGGCTGTGACGTGACGTGTGCAATCACGCACGCACTAGACAGAACTTTAGTGAGGCAGAACCGCGGAGCAGCCGTGGCCGCGTGCTCGCCCCGCAAACCGGAGGCCCGGGTTCGATTCCCACCCAGACCGAAGTGTAGCGAATTTTCTTTTGAACGCCACTAATTTACTTTGTTCACAGGAACCGCCCTGAGAAATGTGACGTCAATCCGAGCATTTTTGACGTGATTTTACTCTTTGCGGCGCCGGCAATGTTTGTACCCTTCGTGTCATGGACGCGTTTTCGCTGAAGGGCTTTGAAGGTCGACTGAACGATGAGACATAAGGCTTTCGCCTTAATAACTTACGCAAGGTGGGCACCGAACCTTCAACATGCGCATTACGTGTGCGGCCCTGTTATTCTTCGTGCTAATTTGCACAGCGAAGTCGACGAATTTGGAATTTTCGAGGCGGAGTAGTTAAACTGAAAAAAAAATAATGAGAACGAGTACGACGTGGAGGTTTACGGCTAGAGTGAACAGTGTTTAGAAAACAGGATTTTACAATCCACTGACATTCAGTGCACGCGGGTCCTTCTAATTTTATAACGAGCTCGAGCTTTCCGCTATTGTTGATGTTAAGCATGGTCTCAAAACAAAAGCAACATGATATAGCGACCGATGAGAGAAATAAACCTTGAATTGGGGAAGTCAGGTCAGCGGAAGCCCGCTAAGTGGAGGAAAATTTATGAAAAAGAAAGATAATCATCCAATCAACTGTAGCACGAAGCTAAAGGAAACCGGTACGGGGTAGCAGAAATAAAATTTCACGTTTGAAGTAAACTGCCTCCTGATTAGGTTTCTGTACTTAGGTTAGGTTTGTAAACTCTGGTTAGGCTTTTAGGTTTTTCCAAAGAAGATGAATAGCAATACTATTATGCAGTATTTTTATTTTGTTTCTTCTTGTCGAGGAGTGGATTCCTCAAACGTGAGTCTTAGAAACGGGCTCTCTGAGACCGTTTGATGTTAAGTCTCTGTAACCTGCATAGTTTGAAGTGTTTCTATTTTTCTTGTTGTATTTACTATGTACTGGTGTTGAATCTAGGTACACGCCTTGTTTGTGAATCATCATCATAGTATCCATTGTTTTCATGTAAGTCGTATAACCCTTTGTATATTGGTGCATATATGGCAGCTTGAATTGTTATGCATTGTTCTTGTATGCGTTCGCTGACTCCACTACACTCTCGTTTCATGACCCGGGGTGCAAGCCTCGTCAGAAGACGCGCTTTGCCAGATTCCGTGAAGTTATAACTCAAATAGAATTTCATCTGTTTTTCTATAAAAAGACTACTCCTTGTGACCAGTAACAACTCTGAACAAGTTGGTTTAGTCAACCTTGATGTGGAACAGTATTACAGGGATAAAACAATGAGAAAGAGAGAGATAGAAGGATAAATGCAAGGCGGAGGCGTTAATCAAGACTGAGCCAGGTTGGCAACCCTGCAATTTGTAAGCTCTGTGCTCTTGTTTTTTCAAAGCCCAACGGAGTTGCGCAAATTTTTGCAAAGAGATTTGAGTTTCTGATGCAAAAATTTTTTTAATACAATTGGTAGAATTCAAGTTTCACTCTTATATGCAACAAAGTTTACTCAAATCGATTGAGCAGTTGTGTAATGAGAGAATTCATTGTTTTGAGTGTACTTGAATAGCGGAATCGTAGTTGGTGCCGAGTTAACGCTTCCTCTTACCTGCTGTCGCAGTAACGGAGCAAAAAGACAGCGCCACGTCTTGGTTCGCCGTGTCTCGGTGTTCATGTGCTCTATTTAGCCCTACGGTAATATTCCGAAGGCCGCCAGTGCCACATTCTCCTTCCTTCGCTCTTCGAAACAGGATGCTATAAAAAATCAATAGCCCATCCCCTACTGGGAAGAGGGGTGCACGCGAAGCTTGTCCAACCCTAGGGGAGGAGTTTGTTAGTTTTTTTGAGCGTTTCAAATGTTCACGGGCCCGCTGCAGCTGCCGTTCCTTCAACACAGCCTGCTGTTCAGCAGAACTAACCAGACGCGGCCTCCCCCATCTGACTGCCGGGCCTGAACTGGCGGGAAACGGCGGGCGCGAGGTGAGCGAACACGCGATCACACCCTTTCCCTCCTCCGGAGGGAAGGGCCACCTGGTCCTGCAGTAGACATAAATATAGGCTGATGATGATGAAAATGATGATGATGGCGTGATCGCGCGCGCCAGCTGCGGGCGCCGCGTCGACTTCTTCATGCATATGAAACCCCACTTTAAAGTGCGCGTATGGCGAACTGACAGTGAGTAAATTTCATCCAGATGACTGTGCACCTAAAGCATGTTTATGATGGACTTGATGTTCAACCGGACTGGTACCCCATTTTGGTGAGGTGCTTAGCCTTACCACCCTTATAAAGCGGAACAGTGCTTCTTCTGTTTTTCTGCGTGTGACTCATTGTACCCACCATTCTATGACTATGCACAATTAGTGAATGTTTTATTGGATGGCATGTTAATGTATTAAATACCATGAAAGAAAAAAAAAACTGACAGTGGCTGGTACCCCCCGGTAAGCGTGCGGGTCTTGCGACCTGGAGGTCGGTGGTTCGAATCCGCAGCCCGACAAGCAATTTTTATTTTCACGCGGCTTGGGTTTTTTCGTACGCCACCACCAACGCCGACGCCTACACGAGTGAGGCAATACAAGCTTTGCTTAAAGAGAGCAACACTAATTCCCAGCCTGATTATTTTGCGCTAATATGGTACCGAGAGCACCGTGACTCCTTGCCTGTGCGGGAAAAGGCGTGGCTCGTGTGATGCGGAAAGTAACTGATTTCCATGCGGTAATGGACTCGTTCACGTCCTGTGAGCATTCCGAATATTGACGATCCCTGGTTTTAGTCGCAATAGCTGTGATATGATGATGGCGGTTGCACGCAAAAAGAGAAAAGGAAAAACCCTATTTTGCTTTCCACCCAGCGTCCATTGAAATAAAGTGTTTCGTTGGTGATCAAGTGAGTACCGTTGACGAAAAAATTCGTCTGCCCTTCCACATCGTGAAGATGGTTAACCAGTGACACTGAAACGTGCGACCCAGGTGTTCATCACTGCGTTAACCCCGAGGGTTCATTAATGTATTTCTCAATTATGAGGTTACACACACGTTCGGCTGCGACGGAGAGAACGACGTCACTGACACTATGACCGCGGTCCGCCATTATCGATTGCGTTTGATGTCTCGAGTTTGCTCGGCGGCGAGGTTAGCAGCATTCTCCCGCCATTGCCTCGTGTGATTCTTCGAAATTAAATTGCTTCAAAATTACATCTGTCCGTTACGGTACGACAATGAATGGCTCATACCCTCTTAAGCAATGGCTCATACCCCCGTAAACGCGGCCTCCCTATTACGACAGCACAAGAGAAGTGAAATTCTTCGATGGAATGATGAGCGGCAACGCAGCCAGCTGTAGAAGAAGACGTTGACGACGAACGCGGGAGCAGTGACACGAGAGCGTGCCGAGCACGAGCACGAGCGCAACCCGAGGGCTGCCAACGAGCCCGCTGCGGAAGAAGACGACGATGCTCGAGCCATTGCTGATGATGATAGTTTTCTGTACAGTTCTCTGTGCAGTTTACAGCTTCCATTGATTTCTCTCGGCCTGGTGGTCAGCTTAACCTTTGGTAGCTGCTTTGGCCCTAAGGAGCGTGTTATAGATGAGTGTGTTTACCCCTGTACGCATCGTTCGTTATTAGTTTAAGTTATGTGGTTTTACATGCCAAAACCACGATCTGATTATGAGGCACGCCGTAGTGAGGGACTCCCACTTGGGAGTCCCCCACTTTTTGGACCACTTGGGGTTCTTTAACGTGCACCTAAATCTAAGTACACGGGTGTTTTCGCATTTCTCCCCCATAGAAATGCAGCCGCCGTGGCCGAGATTCGATCCCGCGACCTCGTGCTCAGCAGCCCAACACCATAGCCACTGAGCAACTACGGCGGGTCGTTATTAAAGACGATAGTCTTTCTTGGGGAACTTAAACGCTGAAAATTTGGTCTGTCTGTCTGTCTGTCTGTTGTCTGTCTGTCACCCGATTCAGGCACCCGGCCAAAGTTGGACCACTTGCTTACCGCCCACACTACTTAAACTGGTACGGCTGTTCATACTTGTGAACGTTATCGATCACAAAGTAAATATTACGCATATCTGAGGCGCAACATCACTAGGTAAGTATTAGGAGGTGTGTTCCTTTAATAGAAAATACATAGATACGTAACTCTAAAGACCCTAGTTTCTTAAGCTGCGCTGAAAATGCCATGCTATGCGCGCCGACGAACGACGTTCCCCGACTGCACGCCGACGAGCGCCCTCTGCCATGGAGGAAGGAAACCCTCTGCACAAGCTCATGTTACAGTGTACTGAAAGCCCCTTCTAGTACACTGTACTCATGTTTCCCGATGTATTGCCAGATGGCGTCCATGTCTCACGCAGCGCCTCCTCAATTTTATCAATGCCAGCCAGATGCGGCCGATTCAACATAAAGGAAGCGCTGTCTGAGGCAGGGCAAAACATAAATGGCCGCTTGATGAAATAATGCGGTAAAATGAATTTCGACGACATTGGCAGCGAAGCACGCAGATAGGCGGCTATTTTTTTAGTTTCAGAGCACTTCCCTAAAGTATTGCTTCCCGTAGATTCCAAGATGTGCTTTGAATCCGCACATATTTCTTTTAAGTTATGTTAGTTATACTTTACTTAACCACTGGAAATACTTCATTTGCAATAGAATCCAACCCATGGTGTCAACAACCGCGGACGTCAGCTACGTAGAAATACAATAACATCGCATGATTGTCCCAAATGGAACATTGTAAATTAGAGCATAGCCACATTCAGGAAACGAGCCGCCTGCTGCGTGCTGCGTGCAACTAGCGAGGCTGTATCACAGTGTAAACCTGCATGCGCCGGGTTTGCGTCAAAAGCGACATCTGCGAACGACACTGACATGGCGTGATTTTAAAGTTCCGACGTTTCAGCGAATCACTCTCCCGACAACGACGGCGCGACAGGCTCAGCGGACGGCGATGCACCTGAAACGCTTTCCCGCGGTTTCGACACAGAAGGGTGGGCGCTGATGGTATACTTGGGAGAGGGGGAAGGTGAGCTTAAGGCACTCGACGGTTTGATGCGTCCTTTCGGGAGAGGAACACAGGTTTTTGGAAGGAAAATCATTGCGTTCGCCCTGTCATGTCCCGTTGTGTGCAAAGCACTCACGGCGCTAACACTCACATCTCTCCGAAGTGGCGTTGCTTCTTGCGTGTGCTTTTTTTTTTTTTTTCAGCGCACTTTTTGCGACGTGTTTGTTTTCTGGAGAACCCTATGACAGGTATAATAAAGAGCCCGCTGCAAATAACAGAAGGAGAAGTTTATCTGATTAGACGAAGTAGTCGTGAGGCTGAGTAAAAAGCCGTTCCGTTTTTATTTAATTTTGGTCCTAGATAAATGCGCTCTACCTGGCTTCTTGGAACCGCATCTCTTCATGAGTCTTATTATTTGGGAAGGACTTCTTTTTAAAAGTGAGCTTCATAACCATGTTACTACCTAAGGGGTGATGGATAATACACGCTGAGAAGCTGCATAGCCATTGACGTCAGGCGCGCGCGCCCCAGAGTATTGTGCTACCCGCATCTGCGTCTTCTTGCGTTATATCAGCTTTCAATCTGTCCCATTGGTGTGCGTTACTTGTAAACATCCTCATTAACCTTCGTATCCGGCCCAAAGAAACCGCGCCCCTGACATGGAAGGCAGATGTGTTTCTCTTGTGCAGGTGTTTTCTACACAGTGCCGAAGTATAATTCTCCTGCATCAGCAGCATGACCTTAGTAAGAAAGTTTTATTCGTGACCTGTATGTGTGGGTAAGAAAAAAAATAAGTGAGACAAAATAGTGCAAGGTTTAATGCAGTCTTAACGCAGTGTAATGTCCTGGCTACAATTCGGCAGAAGCGGCAAGAAGACATCTTCACACCATCGACACCTTCTTGCGTCGTCTGCGCCTCAGAACTGCTTACAGGTACCAAGCCTTTCCTTTTTTCAAATTACGGATGTGTCCTCTCCAACCTGTTCACGCAGCCGCGATGACGAGGGCGTATACCACCTTCTACAGGACTGTCCCAAGCACACGACACAATGACAACGCCTTGCACAGGAACTGCGTTTAGTTGACAAACATCGGCCTTTCTTTTTACTTGCCAAGGTGTTAGGCCCATGGCCATGAGAAGTACATCACAAAGCAATGAAAGCACTTTGTCGCTTCTTCGAACACGCTGGCATTGCTGAGGAATATTAACTCTACCGCACTGCGTGCAATTGCGCCTCATTGGTGCATGTGCAACTTGCGTACCCCAAACATCCACGGACGTTTATTTCAAAGAGAACTTTTTTGAAGGAGCCTTTTAGTCTTAGTCTGTTACATGTTCTTGTGTTTTATTTGAGTATTACCGAATGCAAGAATTTACATATCTAATTATTTTGTATCCTGCATTATTAAATAAGTGGAAAGAGGTAGCCGCCGCCAGATATCAGCGAGAACTTTTTTTCCTGTTCACTTTTTATCTGAAGGCTGAAGCCGTGGACTTCAGAAGGAGAACTGTTGAGAGCTGCGGAGCACCTTCTTCAGCACTACAATCGCAAGCGGGATAAGCGGATGTAAAAGGCTCTTGTATAGGCGTATCGGCTGTTATCTTCCCAATATGTTCCAGTGCATGCTGCAAACCGAGAGATGACGAAATGAAACACGTATGTGAAGGTGGGCCCGCGTGTTACAAGACACAATATCCTTCAGAAAGCAGTCGCGTACCGCACTTCCACAGCACTTGGACGAAGCGCCAACGTCGACGATGGCGACAGTCCGCACTGTAAAGCACATGCACCGAACTGATGAGTTGAGTGTCCTCGGGTTAACCAGCAGAATATATACAGGGTGTCCCAGCTATCACGCAGCACGATTTAAAAAAAGAACGGCGTTATGCGAAGCCAACCTAGTGCGTATTGTTTCCAGTACAATGGAGTAGCCGCCAGTAATTTTTTGTTACTGAGATTTAATTAATTATTTGTAATTAATTATCTAACTCCAGAAGTACTGTCCTAATTAGCAAAGTGTCAATGAGAAAGTTGTAGAGCAACATGAAAAACTCCCGATACAACTTTCTGTTGCTCAATACGTGCTGCATAAATGTGTTTTTCCGAGTGTGAAAGAAGCCCGCGAATACACGCAGAATTGCCGCACGACTGGCCGCTCGAGGCACTTTGCGTGTATTTGCGGGCTTCTTTCATGCTCGGAAAAACACATTTAAGTAGCACGTATTGAGCAACAGAAAGCTGTATCGGGAGTTTTTCATGTTGCTCTACAACTTTCTCATTGACACTTTTATAATTATAATTATCAGAATGTCAATGAGAAAGTTGTAGAGCAACATGAAAAACTCACCATGGTATTCATCAAACGCTTCTTTTGTATGTGTCCCAGCGTGTCACAGCACAGAATTGTCGACCAGCAGTGTGAAATGCGGTGATGTTGGTGAAGATCGGAAAATGGTCGCTTCCCATCCTGTCTGGGGCCGTTGTCGACGATACGAAAAGGTCTGTAGAATGGATCACGAGGTCTATGGCACTCCATGAATCTGGTGGTCTGAAGAAAGTCAGTTTGCCATCGTTCGCGATACATAAGTCAGCAGCATTCGCGACTGCGACAAGTTCCTTGCCATTTTCCCAAAGCGAATGATGTGCGTTAAAATTATCACAGATTATTCTAGGAGAGGGGCAACGAATGCAAAGGACCTTCATAAACGCATCCACGGAGACCTTCCTGCGTGGACTTATATACACCGACACCACACTCAGTTTTCGGTTTCCTAGGCACACTTGCACAGCGGTGACTTCCAAGTAGGTAGAACAAATGTCTTGCACTGGTAAGGCGACGTGAGGTATTTCTCGCCTGATGTATATCATCGCACTTCCATTAGCAAATGACGGTATACTTGGATTTACATATCTGATGTACCCTGGGATCGTCCTTTCATTAGGGAGACCAGCCTCCGAGAGGGCTAGAATTGGTATAGGTATGTCTCGAAGGAAAAGGCTAAGTTCACACAGACGCTGTTGAATACCGGCGCAGTTCCATTGCATTATTAAGGACACTTTTGGACGACGCAATGCACCAAGTGGGCGAGAAATTGCCATTATGCTACTGAGGGTATGTGGAAGTAGAGCAGAGTATTACTGACTCAAGAGCCAGCACTGCTTCCAGCATATCCGTCGTTGAACTCGCAGGCATCTTCGCGACGTGGGAACGTAGTGCCGTGAACAAAGCGCGCATCACATGCTGGCAGTTTTCCAGCTGACTGCTTCCAAGTGGTGCTTGAGGTCGGTTCACTGCGGCCGCATAGGTGCGCTTGTCGGACTCTTTTGCAACAGGTTTCTCAGCAGCGGTGACCGTTTGCGTTGGCTCAATAACTTCGTTTATCGATGTTAGACGCGGGAAATGAGATGCGTACTCTCTTTCCAAACCAGTTAGTTGTGGCGCGCTGGGCGTCTTCTTCGTGTGCGATGGTGCGCTTGCATTCTTTGGACCCAAAACAAACATCTTATTCCTTCGCTGAGCAGCTGTCCGTGCGAATCGCGTCTGAACCTGGCACGTCAACTTAAATAGATGTACCAGCTGTTCATTGAGAGTACCACTTGGAAATGCATCAGTCAACGGATGTCACTCGTACGAAACATGCCTAACACGTTCAAACGAAAGTGTATATTCGAAGCAGACGGAGCTTCAATTATTTCTGTGCTACCTCATGCCAGGGTATGGACATGAAGTTAAGAACTGACCAGCTTGACGACTATCAGCGATCGCTCATGAAAAAAACCATCTCATAGGTGGCTCTTGCAGTGTCTGCATAAAACGGGCTCCATGCTTACACCTTATTTCATTCGCTCATTTGGCGATGTGGTACCTCAGGTCAAAAAAAGCCTGCCTCGGCCCCTTTGCCATCAATGACTCTATTCATGACATGCAATTCGTGCCCTCGAGCGCTCCGTCACCTACACTAAATAATGAAACGGGCTCTCCTTCTACACCACCTCGGTATGCTTGGAAAACGTTTACAAAGCATACACGACGTCCTTATTTCACCCAACCAACACCTTCACTAATTTCTTCCCTGCTTGCTGCACGCGCAAGAGTTATATTGACGTAACGATTACGCCACACAGCTTGTTCACGTCACGAGGTTCACGTCAACGTCATGTTCACGTCACCGGGCACTCCGACACTTTCATGCCCAAGTACTCCTTTCAGATCAACAATTTCCCAGTCGCGCGGAGTGTACGTACTCGAGCAACCGACCACCGAGGCATTCGCGCCACCTTTACAAAAGTCGTCATAGACGTTCTTTTGCGTTTCTGTAAAATGTTTGTTGCGTTAAAAAGCTTTTTGCTGAAATACACTTGAATTCAGCACACGATTTTTCACAAGAGCGTTTCGTTTCGTGTGCCCCGTCGCGCGATGCTTTGCAGACTCGGGCGGTTCAGTCGTGAGCGGTACGCAGTGAATCGTCATCAATTATCGAAATATAAACGACAGCGCCCATCAGAACGGACGTCAAGACGGAGGCAATCACGTCGCCGCTCGATCTCGTCTCCTCGCTGGCGGCTCTCTGCCGTCGGAGGCAAAGCATGGCGCTCAGCCTTGCCCGCGGGCAGAAGCAGCCGCTCGGCAAGTCCCCTCACACCCTGTAATAACTTTCACGGGTTCACCGTGATCGAGCGGGGCGAGGAGGAAGGGGGGGGAGGGGCTTTCGGGCTCGATCGCGCCGAGAAGGAAGACGAGCGACGGTTAGCGCGGCTAGTTGCGCAAGTGTCTCGCGCGTTCGCGCGCGCGGCGCTGACTTCCAACGAGACTGATTGCTCGCCTCTCGTTTGCGTCATCTAACCCTTCGTGCGTGCCCGCCTTGATGAATGGCGGATTCCAGGATGTGTCAAAATAGGGTTGATAGGGGTCCGTGGGGCTCTTTCCTTTGTTATCTTGCGACGACGCGGCTGTAGTAATAGTTGTATTCGAGAGCAGATTTGCCTGTCTCGAAATTAAATCATGCCGTGCAATTCTGCCATTTGCGTGTGTGAAATTGCGACACTGCGGAGTTAGCAGACCACTTCACGCGACTTGTCCCCCTCGTATTTTAGAAGAGCACCGAAAAACGTTTTGTCACAGCTGTCACCGATTCGTCGTCGGCGCGAAGTCCATCGACGGGGTAGACAAGCCGGTTGGTCGTTCCGTACTCGAGCGAACACAGTGAAGAGAGTCAGAGTCGGGAGTAAACAAAAAAAACAAGATATTTATCGACTGATAAATATACACAAAATAAAAAAATAAAATAATAATAAAAAACACACAAGACACACTACCACACTAGAACTTAATATTGTCGCAACGTCAAAAACAGAGGTCGCACAGCCCTGATCAAGAGGGATAGCAGCAGGTCGCCTTTTTAATACAGCGCGCTACTGCGACTTCTTCTTCTTCGCCGCGCCTTGATAGAAACGCGCATGCCTGCTCGTATAGTCCTCCTCTTCATCGGAGTACAGGCGCGGCATTTGCGTCCCTCCGAAGGAAGCATCGTCCCGATGCGCATATGCCATCCCGTGAGGCCACGACGTTTTTGACGCCAATAATTCAGCGTGTCGCCTTCTCGAAATTATACGCCGCACAGTGAGGGCCCCACGTTTTTGGCGGCCGTTAATTGGCGTCAAAGTCACTCAAAAACTCGAGAAAATATGCCGCTAGTGCGATAGTGCGAATGTTTTCATAGTCAGCTGCCAGTGGTTGCATTTATTTGCATAGCAGTCTGAGCGCGATTCGAGCCTTCAGTGAGTAGCCTGCCTCGTGTAAAGCCCGCACCCGGCGGAAATTCAAAAACAACAAGTGCGGCCTTACACGAGTAAATACGGGACATTTAGTAAATCGCGTCTATCAACCGATTCTATAGGGAGGAACGCGGGGCGGTTGACAACGAACGACTTCCAGTGATCATTGCTTTTTGGAAAGAAACGGTACCTGAAGGCATTATAGTCCAGGACAACCTAAGAATTCAGTACAAGCTCCACCCACTACAAAGCCGCTCTGCGTCTCCACGCTACCAAACATTGTTACCGAGAGACTCCGACATCGAAAGAAGTTAGTCTCCGCCATGTCGTCATCGAAAAGAGCGAGCATTATTGGCTAGTGCATCTATGCAAGTTCTCTTTGATTTGGACAGCGGTGCACTTAATTACCACTGCATTCCTAAGTTTTCCCTGACTATAGCGTGAGCGGAAAGCGTCAAGTTGAGCTCGCGATAAGTCATTGTCCCTAGACCGCTAAATATCTCAGCAAAAGTTGCGCACGACGCGTGCGATTTTCCACTGATTTAGCTATACGGTGGTGGCTGTCCCAGACTCCCCTTTAGTGGGTATAATTGTGTACGTGCACTATAGCTAGCCAACTGGAGGTTCTGGGCTTGACTCCCACCGGTGGCATGTTGTATTTTCTTCCACTCTTCTTTTGCTTTATTATAATTATGACACTCGTTTCAGAATATAATTATTTCTACATTTCATTAAGAAACATCGAATTTCCCGCATGACTTTCCGTGGCTTCATACGATTGTTACCAAAAATAGAGCTCTTTGGTTTTCCGCATTCTTCTTGCCACTTAATGTGCGAAAAACCTCGAAACAATGTTCATGCAGAACCGGCAATTTTTTTTATTTCTTACAGAGCATACAATAGAACTAGAATTTAATCTAAAAATTAAATACCGGGTTGGTCCTTCTTGCTCCATTTCATGCATTCCAAAAAGGCAAGCGCCTGTAGAAATATAAAACTTTGTAATAAGTGTTCTCAATGGAGTCCTTCAGATTAGTAGCTGTATCTCTCCCGCATCTTTTTTTTTTGTTTTTTTGCCCTAAAATTCCAAGAGACGTGAATTTCTCCTAAAGCTTCACGTCATTTGAGATGCGCCCCATCACACACCCCTAACCACAGATTCAAGAAATTCGCTATCTCGAGTCTAGCAATGATGAATTCATTTCAGCACGCCAATTATTCTCTAGGCAAATGCTGCCCGATACAGTGACAGTGAAAGAGAGAGAGAGGAAGTACGAGAGAGGGAGTGTGTGAGAGCCAAAGAAAGAAAAGGCGTTCCCCTACTGCACTTCTCTCGAAATTTGCAGACTGGCTTCGACAGGAGCGAAACGACTACGCCAGGTTCATACCATTCCGGCCTTATTTCAATCGCTAACCCAGCGGGCCACCCTAGTTGCCCATCCAGTGCTAGCGGTGCCAAGAGGCGGTCCACTTAAAGCCCATGCTTTTCCTGCACTATTTATTTCCTCGCTCTTCTTTCTTTCGTCTCTTTTTTCATTCCCTCTCCTTCGCAATCCGCTGCTCCCCCCGCAGCATTGGATTCCTCCTTTATTGGGTTAAAATGAAGGCTGGCATGCCTCGCAGATTCTATCACTGGTGTCGTGGCGGAAATGATTGCTTCTCCGCCGGAAACGGAAACAACTTCGGATGTGTAAGGAAAGAGAAGGCTGCGAGACAGGGCGGCTTTCTGAGTGCGACTCGGAAGAAACCATCTTCGAGGGTGAGCCAGAAGAAAAAAGAAATAGACTGAAAAAACAAGCGAAAAAGAAAAGGGGTGGGTGGGATGTAGTTGCGAGAGAGAGAATGTGCGCTCAAGAAAGTGAGAGACAGAGGAAGAACAAAGAAAAAGGAATTGCTGCTTGGATGGCGAAAAGAAGCCCTGCTAGCAAAAAGGTATCAACCTTCAACTAGGTACACTCTTTGGATACGTGCAATGTGTTGCCGAAGAAAACGAGCCGTCGGCCATTGGTGTCTGCAAAAGTTGGTGGGATTTTAGGTATGTCTAAATGATGCCCCTCTTTTGAAAAGCTGTAGCAATCCTTGCAATGTAATTTTCCAAAATTAGATGTGGGCTATGGGTCACGCCTTTGTGGCGTTTACTCTCAAGCGATAACGGCAGAGGCAGATCATCCGAAAGTAGAATTACGTGCCGCACGGTGATGGGAATTCTGTAAAGAGCTAGGCGAATAGCAAGAAAATTTCCCCAGTAAAGATCAGTGAGTAATCTGATACATGCACGAAACTTTATAAATACAGTAGCCGGAGCAGCATTCGAACACCAACTCCTATTTAGCGTGTCAATAAAAGACAGAACAATGAGTGACTTTGGTGTCATTTCGCGCTTCAACAGTGTTTCGACCATATATATATATATATATTGTTAAGAGTTACTCTGTTAGGAGAGGGTTTATTGGGACACGACGTACCCGACGGTCTTGAGCGCCAGCCTAGGTTGTTGTTGTTGTTGTTGCCTCAAAACATGGCTCGTACCCACGAGGGGGATTGGCCACACTGGATAAAATAAAACATGCACCTAACAACGAACAAAATGGTAAAGGTGAATAATCAAAATTAAGATTTTGGTAACTCCTTAACACAGATTTTAAGATTCCTATACATAAATTAACTAAATAAAAATTAAGAGAAAACTAACTACAAAAATAAACATAAAATAACATGTCCCACGGTCGGTGCCCTAGCAGCGTAACCTTCCGGTTGCTTCAATAAATTTGTGAACAGCAGTGATCATAGAACCCTGACTTGTGCCTAATTGACAGGCCCCAAAAGACAAAATGTTTGGCGTTGTAAGTGCCAAACCCAGATTACTGCTTGGAAACAACAGAAACATTCTACGGAGGGAGGAGAAGCGGTGGCAAGAAAGAAAGAAATGGTCAATAGTCTCCGGTTGATTACGACACGAGCAGAGGTCAGTGATTGATAAACCGGATCTATGAAGATAAAAATTTAGGATCCGTGATCCCTTGGCAAAACGTCCTCTTCTTCGACCCCCCTATCTGTGTCCCACTACAGCGTGTCCCACTACAGCTTATGGCACGCACCCAAATAACACAATACTTTCAGGCTTGTAACACATCCCCCCGCGCAGACGAAGCCCACCGGGCAAGTCAAACAGCATCGCGAGAGGTAAAGTGCTTCAAGCGGGCAACTAGAGTCACTTCAGTCTTTGAAGAGCGTCGACCATTTGAATGGAGGCGCGCTATACGGTAATTAAATTCGCTTATACGCTCTAGAACAACATAAGGTCCAACATAGTGTGCCAGTAGTTTTTCGCATCACCCACGTTTTCTTGTTGGCGTCCATAGCCACACTAAGTCACGTGGATCATATGTGACGTGTCGGCGTCGGCGGTCGTAACGTGCCTTCGAGCGATCTTGTGAAGCAAGAGTGCGCAAATAAGCAAGGCGTCGGGCTTCTTCTGCGCGAGACGGTCTCAGATATGCAGGCATCATCGTGGTTCATAAATGGGAAAATCGTATCAAGTGTATAACGTGGCGGCCGGGCGTAAAGGAGAAAGAAGGGGCTGTAGCCGGTAGTTTCGTGCTGGGCGGTGTTAAATGCATAAGTCACTAAACGTAGAACACTGTCCCAGTTCTTGTGATCTGTTGAGACATACATGGACAGCATGTTCGTGAGAACATGCTGTCCATGGGCCCATATTGGGCCAGTAAAATCTTTCTTGAAGACGGTAAAGCGTTCCCAAATGACCGGAGGTTGGGTCATCATACATAGCCCGCAAGACCGCATGTTGGTGCGTTCCGTAAGGCCGTTTGTTTGGGGATGGTACGGCGTAGAGTGTCGAAAACTTGAACAACATAGACGAAGCATCTCTTCCACGACATCTGCAGTAAACTGTCGCCCACGATCACTAATAACGACTTTAGGAGGCCCGTGTCGGAGAATGATAAATCGTAGCAAGAAAAGGCACACGTCGGCTGCAGTAGCCGATGGTATGGTAGCCATCTCACAGTAGCGTGTCAGGTGGTCAGTGCACACAACGATCCAACGATTTCCGTTAGAGGACCGTGGAAACGGGCCGAGAAGGTCGACGCCGACTTGCTCGAATGGAGTCCTTGGGGGTGGAACAGGGTGTAATCTACCGGGAGGAGTACTTGTGGGACGCTTGCGACGTTGACATTCGTTGCAGCTAGACACGTACTGCCACGTCGTCTGATGCATATTAGGGCCAGTAAAATCTTTCTTGAAGACGGTAAAGCGTTCTAGCTGCTCCCAAATGACCGGAGGTTGGGTCATCATACATAGCCCGCAAGATCGAAGTGCGTAGACTTTTCGGGACCACGAGGAGATATCGTGAGCCTGTGGTAGAATAGTTCTTATATAGGAGCCTATCACGGGCGCAAAAGCGATTGGCTGTTGATGTCTTTTTGGCAGCCAGAAGTTGCTTTAAAGTGTCGTTGTTTTGCTGCTCAGTCTTAAAGGTACTTAGATTAGGAAATGCTGGCTCCAAGGATACGATGTAGTGGTCGAAATTGTCCGCGTCACAGTCCGTCGTGGGAAGCGGTAGCCGCGAAAGGCAGTCTGCGTCAGCGTGCCGTCGACCGCTTTTATAGGAAACGGTGAAGTCGTACTCCTGTAGACGGAGGGTCCAACGTGCAAGTCTACCAGATGGATCACGCAGATTGACAAGTCAGCACAAAGAGTGATGGTCTGTGATGATGGTGAAAGGGCGTCCGTACAGGTATGACCGAAAGCGCTGCACTGCGAAAATCACTGCGAGACATTCCTGTTCCGTGACGGCGTAATTGCGCTCGGGCTTGCTTAGAGAGCGACTCGCATACGCTACGACGTGTTCTTTGGTGTCGAAGCGTTGAATAAGAACAGCGCCGACACCAATACCGCTAGCATCCGTGTGTAGTTCTGTTGGAGCCGCAGGGTCGAAGTGTTTGAGAACGGGATGGGACGTCAAACGGAACTTCAGTTCACGAAAAGCAGACGCACATTCTGGGGTCCAGTCAAATTGAACGCCTTTCTGAAGCAGATGCGTCAGTGGATGCGCGATGTGAGCAAATCCGGGAATAAACTGACGGAAGTATGAGCAAAGGCCCAAGAAGCTTCGCAGCTCTTTTACTGAGCGAGGTTGTGGAAAGGCTTCGACCGCAGCCGTTTTCGCTGGATCAGGTCTTATTCCCTCTTTGTCCACTAGGTGGCCTAGAACCAGCGTTTGGCGTTCTCCAAAGCGACATTTCTTGGAGTTTAATACCAAGCGTGCTTTGCCCAGGCACTCTAGCACAAGATTGAGGCGTGCGTTGTGTTCACAAAACGTGCGTCCGAAAATCACGACATCATCCAAATAACACATGCAGACTTCCCACTTCAAACCACGCAGAATGTTGTCCTTGAATCGCTCAAAAGTTGCGGGCGCGTTACACAGCCCGAACGGCATCACATTAAATTCGAAAAGTCCGTCTGGTGTAACGAATGCCGTTTTTTCCTTGTCTGCCTTGTGCATCGGAATCTGCCAGTATCCAGACCGCAAGTCTACACTCGAAAAGTATGAGGCCGAAGAAAGGCAATCTATAGCAACATCAATCCGTGGCAAAGGGTATACGTCTTTCTTGGTAACGACGTTGAGGCGGCGGTAATCAACGCAAAATCGTCATTTGCCATCTTTCTTTCTGACTAGAATTACTGGGGCTGCCCACGGACTACTCGAATCTTGAATAACGTTTTTCTTTAGCATGTCACGGACTTGGTCATTGATGACCTTGCGCTCCGAAGGGGACACCCGGTATGGCTTTTGTCGCAGAAGCTGGTGAGATCCTGTGTCTATGCGGTGTTGTACACGAGAAGGTGGAAAGGTAGGTGGGGTTTCTCGCTGGGAAAAGTCGAACACCGCGACGTGCTTTCGTAGAATATTCGCGAGCTCCTGACGTTGGTTCGTACTGAGCGATTTGTTTACCATAGCCATTATGGAAGTGTCCGTCGCGCATGCAGCTGAATGGGACTCCGTAGTACGTCGACGTCGTGTACCCCGCACCTCCACCACTCTGTTACGAGTTATTCTGTTTGGAGAGGGTTTATTGGGACACGACGTACCCGACGGTCTTGAGCGCCAGCCTAGGTTCCGCGATCCCTTTGCAAAACGTCCTCTTCTTCGACCCCCCTATCTGTGTCCCACTACAGCGTGTCCCACTACATCTTATGGCACGCACCCAAATAACACAATACTTTCAAGCTTGTAACAATATATATATATATATATATATATATATATATATATATATATTTACGTGGTATGTGATAGCGCTGAAAGGTGCTTGCATGAGTTGCCGACGTATATCTTTACCATAGAACCGGACACAAAGTGCGCGGAACTATTCACCGGCAAGTGAGGGCCATTTCAATGGCAGGAGAGCCGGACATTAGGCAAGCACGATAAAAGCAAGCCTCATGTCGGTCATAGTACGGATCCAAGCCAGCGCAAACGTATGTGATGGTAATGTAGAAAGCCTATACAATGAAGTATACAGACGCTTTCTCTTTTATTGTGAAGAAAGAAATTACGGCTCATGACGACAAAGGTATGACAACAAAGGTATGACGACGACTGTGTGACGAAGATGGCATGACGAGAATCGAATGACAAAGCTGGAATGACGACGATGTGACGAAACCGATGGCATTACCATCACGAACGGGCACATATACATATAGTGGCCTAAGCTATTGGACAACTTGGCCCACTGGGTGAGCGTAGAAGGCGTGACGACGCCGGCACGACGAGTGTTAGATCATGAAGGTGAAATGAGAACGATTGAGCGACCACGTTTGTATCATGACCACCAGCACTCACCTAGTAGCCAAAGCTGGTAGACAACTTGTGGCACTGCTGGGTCGGCGTAAGATTAGATAGATAGATAGATAGATAGATAGATAGATAGATAGATAGATAGATAGATAGATAGATAGATAGATAGATAGATAGATAGATAGATAGATAGATAGATAGATAGATAGATAGATAGGCAGGCCCAATATGGCTGAAATAGACAAAGAATGTTATTGGCATTAAAACGGAGCAAGTAGAGAGAGAGAGAGAGAGAGAGAGAAAGGCAAAGGAAAGATAGGGAGGTTAACCAGAGGATATATACGGTTGGCTAACCTGTACCGGGGAAGGGAAATAAAAAAGTAATCAACGTAAGCGTCCGAGTGTGGAGAAAAAGAAAATATGAAGCGAATAAAATGAGACTAGAGGCTGCATTGAACGAAGGTTGAACTATCGAGAATTGAAGGCGAAGCCGGCAACATAAAATTAGTAAGTCGGCTTACAGAAGCGCGCAAAGTTACATTCAAGTCGCCCCATCTTGCGAAACGATTTCCGTCATTCGTTTGCGCAACATTTGCTTTAATACTTGCCCAGACATGAGAGAAAGCTTCACTTAACACAGATTCCCACATACGCATAGGATCCATCGAATGCGTTATAAACGTTTTCATTCCTTTTTCTTCTTTTTTTTAATTTACTTATAAAAATTTGCCTGTGTTAGTACAGGCCTCTCCAGGTCAGAGATTCGTGGGGTACGAATTGCTTCTGAATAGGGATTGATTGAGTTCTACTCTGGACGTTTCTTTTAGGGTCTGCAGGAGAACACGGTCAGCAGTTCGTGCAAGGAAAGACGCAACGGACGTGATGCTCGTATGGACAACATTGCCGATGCCAGATGTTCCATGGTGTCTCGTGACCGAAGAAATAACAGAGAAGGTGTAAGAAGAAGAAGAAGAAGAAGAAGAAGAAGAAGGCGTAACGAGATGCATACTGAAGATCTTTCGCCGCAACGTTCCGCGAGGCACATTTCGGTCTCCCCTTCACCGCTCGCTAAAGAGTGCACACAGACGCAAACAACCGCAGGCTGCATGAAAGAGCCGGAAAGTGGAGCGAGAGAAACAGTACCTATACGACTGTGGACAGAATAAGTCTACGCGTATGTTCTTGCACGGTCAAATTAAGGTTAACTTGCTTGCTTACCCTTACATGCATTACTATTGTACACGCTCAGGTTTTGCCGGAGCACAGTAAAATTGTGCATTTTCTCTGACTGGTTTAGCGGTTCGTTGCCTGCTCCGGTATTCATGTTTTCGCTCCTCAAGAACAAAGACTACCATCCTAAGTGCACACGTACCAGTGCTGATAGATACCAGTGGACCAGGAGACCACTTGACCAAACTGAAATAAAAAAAACAATTATAGGTTAATATATGGCTAGAGTAGAACAGGGAAAACAGTTTTACATTCTTGAAACTATTAATTATTGTAGGAAGTTTTCTATAATCTTTGAACCACTTTCAAAGCCCAGAGAAACATCTGCGTTTTCTCTTCGCCTCACAGTAAGTCCTTGCCAATACCCTCTTGTTTCTCGAGTGCCAGGAATATTACGGAATTTCTCGAGCTATATATTTCTCTGACAAATATTAAGCTGTATTAGTAAGTTACGTTTCCAGAGCACTGAAAAGGTCACTCATACCGTGAGTGCAGGAAGAGGTGAAGAAGGAAAAGTGGGTGGCGACACCATGTTGCAATTTACGTACTAGCTGCCCTTGACGTGATAAATTTCAATTGCGTCTGTTTGAGTCTAGTTGTTTATCATTGAAGGAGGATGACATCCCGTGTTAAAGGAAGCAACACCTCAACATAACAAGGTCTCACAACGTTTTTGGAGTTGGAAGGGGACAAACACGAAAACATGAACAGATGAATAAAAGATAAAGAGTATTTTAATGACCCGACTAATTCACTGTTTATCTTTAGTATCTCCTAATAGCAGGCGAGCAAGGTAGAATCTGCGCAAGTAACATTCCGTACATGCAGCCGTGATAGTGTATCGGCAAAAAAGGTGTTTCTCAAAGAACCGTGACACGTAGTGCCCACTAGCCCAGTATCGTTGCTAAATAGCAGCGTGTCACCGATGCCTTTCAAAGATATTGTAGTGCGATTGGGCTTATATGTTCCCGATTATGGTGCGCCTGTATAGAAGAAACGCCGCATATAAGGACTGTAACATGAATCACAACACAAGCACCACCATGAAACGATCTCGGATTCTAGTTAGTAACAGCTATAAGGAAATCCTACCATCGGTTGTACACGTACTGCGATACTTGACGCCGTCATGCTAACGTTATCGTTAATATAGCCGGCTACGACAGGTTGTGACACACCGCGAGTACACGTTTCCGCAAAATCATGCCATGGTTTCTGACGAGAAGAAAGTGAAGTTGGTTAGACGACGTAGAAGGTGATTGCCACGTACCTCCGGTATCACCGCCTTAGATGCCGATACTGCATATATGGTGCAAGCGTGCACTTCAAAGAAATACCGACATTAGATAGATTTACAGATCTAGTTTGAAGAACACTATGATCATAGGAAAGACAGACCAGCATGGCTATGGTGAGGATGCGCATTAAATTCATTTTGTTTTTGATGTGCTGTCTATGCTAACTCGAGACTTCATTTCTTTTCAATTCAGTCCACTTGATTTGCGGAACACTTCTGGTTGCATAATTCCTGGGCAGCGCCTGTTGGATGTCTTCAGGGATGCTCGAGACCATTTTCGGAAACGAAGATCGTTGGGCCATGACTGTACGAGTCGCTGGCGCAGAAAGCAACCAGAGCGTTGCTGCAATACTTCAAGTCGATAGGTCTCTGGGGCCGTTTACAGACTTATTAGGGCGTGTTAAGCCGCGAAGTAAAGTGAAATATAAGACCAGCAGACTAAAGAGATTTTTCGCTAATAGCAACTATCTCCTTCGCAATGTGCCACGCACGGTACGTGACATATAACCTCGACGATGAACGGGTGCCGGTCGAAGTGCACGCCTTCTTTAGACGTGTCGAACACTCGTTGGGCCATGCGAAGATGTACGCTCGCTCTTGTCCTAGTCTTATGTCATGTCTTAACACACCGTGATAGGTATGAACCAACTAGCTCAACAAGCAGTAGTAACACGTTTACAGAATTTTTGCACATCGTCACGGGTGCGTGCAACTAATGTTCTGTCTCCAGTTCCTTTTCCCTCTTTTCGTCCTTTTATCTTATTCTGCCAGTGCAGCGTATCAAACGGGACGCGCGTCTGTTTAACTTCCCTATCATCCAACTCTCTCTATCTCTCTCTGGCTCTCTCAAGCGCAGCTTGCCAACCATCCAGCTATTGTTCCTTTGCAGTCATAAGTATTACGCTTCTCTCGCAGTGCAAACCTCGATGGATGTGATGGGCAAAGAGAATGTCTCGTTACAGATTCGCTAAAAGGCACGGAAAGCGGTCAGACCAGCCGGGAGACAACCTCCCAAAAATCACGGAAAAGTGAAGACGGAGGGCCTCGAAGAAAAGTGCCGCGTGCGCACTATGGTGGCCTTCATCACACCCGACGCACTGAACGACGGCAGCGGATGAAGTGTAGAGGAGGCGGGGCATGGGAAAGGGCGAACGTGGGGAGAGAGAGAGTTGAGAAGCGGGTGAAGAAGGGTCACCGATACTGGCCTCCCGGAGAGGCGAACGCATCTACGGACGCACAACGATGAGGATCGCGGCATAGAGAGACAGAAAAAAAAAAAAAACAACCAACTGGGTGAGAACGATCTCACGATTCGACGGTAAAAAACTAAACATGCTCAAAAAGGTCGGCCAAGCAAAAAGTTAAAGATGCAAAGAAAGACGATGTGGGTGGGCAAAAGGAACGCTAAGAACAGAACGTAATGAAGAGGTGCATGAGGGGAGTTTGGGGGAGGAAAGGGGGGCGAGAAGTTCCCGCGTGGTGGAGAGCACGCGGGTGCAGTCAGGCGCTGCTAAAGGGATAACCACTGCCGCATCGATTTCCATTGCAACGCCTGATCACAAACCTCCCGCCGCTACTGGGGAACTGCTGCTGGCTCTTATTTCGCCTTGCCCTCTTCTCCGTCCTGCCATCCTGAGCGCGGATCGGGATCTTCTTCTTCCTCTTCCTCCCCCGGTTTTCTCCGCTCCCCATCTTCCTCGATCTCGGCTTCCTTCTCGGCCTCGCGACGTTTGAGATGTTATCATTTGTTTCCACCCACTTCTCTCCCATTGCCGTGCTAGCCCTGCGCTTGGCTAGTTAGAGCTCCATCATGGACTAAACGAATCCTCGTTTCCAGCTTTGACCCGGTAACAAGCTGCGAATCTCGCTCGCCCGCTTCGGGATCTAACGAGGAGCCGGGTGCCCTCGATCCCCCCCCCCCCCCCCCCCCCGCTTTCCCCTTTACCTTCCGAGCGTAACGCGCCGTTCCCTTGTTTATATGTCAGCGGAGGCCCATTACAACTGTCTTTGCGATGAATCCTTCTTATGAACCTTTTTTTGGACTCCTTAGAACGTAGAGGCTCTTCGCTGGAAACTGCTATTCGATAACACTGGAGCGCGGGCCAGAACCGGCCATTATTTGTAAAGCAACGATCAGCATGCGTATACACTTTGAGTTGTGCAATGAATAGCGACATGGTAACGAAGCGGTGAATACATAGAAGACGCGCCGATCCATAGCTTTTGGTAGAGTGAAATGCAAAGACACGTAAAAGGCCCTCTGAAGCACTGCCGAGAAGTTGTGAAACGCAGTTCTCCGTAACTTTTTGTTTGAGCATAAGTGGGAGGTGCTGCAGTAGGCTGGTAAGTGCTTGCATAACGTACCTTGATATGCTAAGCTCCTTCGCGCTCAGCGTGGCTACCGCATACGGCACGTATATAGAGTGCGTTTAAAAAGCGGTATAAAGCCTGCATCAACGCAGCGTGAATAGTAAAGCCTCTTAAAATACCGACAGCCTCAAACGAGGTGCGGTGCTATTGAATTTTTCAATAAAGCATCGAGAAGATTCTTTTTTGTGTTAAATTTTAGTACACAATGAGAACCGTAACATTTTAGTTAGAGGGGTAGTACGACCTCTCTTTGAGCCAAGGATGACGTAGCTATATATGGAGCGTTATATGGCTGCATGGATACTTGAGGTAGTGTCTCTGGAGATGTTTCCAGAGCCAACATTTCCAACAGAGGGCATGCTTAATCAGGGCCCTCAAGCTTCTAAAGTCGGAGCCTTGGCTCAAGTAACATCTATTTTTCGACCACTTGACAGTAACTGCAATTTATACGAAAAAAGGCAGACGTCTACTTCAAAAAAGCAGGTGGAGCAGCGTATCGTCGTTCCAGCCCGGTAGCATGCAGGGATTTTGTTGTTGTCGTTGTTGTTTCCCATCAAGTTTATCCTTGCTACCCTCTATGGGGATTGGCCAAGAAATGAATGAAATATTCCAATCTATAGTGAGTAATATATTTCCGAATATCTTTGGACTTAGCACTGTAGAATGTAAAATTACCAGTTAAAATAAAATCAGTAAAGTCAGATCGAATGAATAATAATTAAATTAAAAGTACAGAAAGAAAGAAAACATTGAATTTCTTTTTCCTTTTGTGCCTGGCTGATCGTCCTCTTCTTTCTTGGCCATCACGAGCGTCCGATAGTGGCACCGCTACATACTTATATGGAGTTGTTACTTGCTTGTATATTTTAAAACTACGAGTAGTAACCACAGTCATCGAGTGAAATAATTCAGCGCCATAATATTTTACTTGACCTTCTAAGAGGCGAAAACACCCAGGGGTGGTTCTTACAGACTGGTTTCTAGAAGTCTGAAAAGTTATGACCATCTCACGGCACTGTAGGTACCGATCAACACAAAGCTTCTTGTTTTGAGGCAACAACAACAACAACAACAAAGCTTCTCGACAGATTCCGTCACGCTCTCAGTACCAATACGCCATTTACCTCGCGGTACAGCTGTAATTGCGAGCACGGGTGTATGTACAGAGATATGCGAATCGTAACACTTGACGTTTAGCGTACCTACACCCCTTGCGAAGACATTCGGAATCGCACTTCCCCATCGAGATGTTTGAAAATGTGCTTTAGGGGTCGCACCTAACTATACGAACTCGATTTATAAACTTTAAAGCAACGCCACTACGCCAAATTCTTCCTGTTCACTCTCATTCCCGATTACGTCACAGGTGCCCACGGGTGACATCCCGCTACGTGTACTCGGCACCGACGCAACATCAGCAGAAAGAGTCAAAGGAGCCAGGTCCACATGCTGCACCTGAGCGAGTGCAATGTGATATACTTATCACAACCTCCCCCCCCCCCTCCCCCTACCTCCCACCTTCAAATGCACTGCCTCCAAGATCGTCCCGTGTTAGAAAACACACTGAAACCCTGGTTAAGACGCATGTTGTGCGCTGGTGTCATGGTCAGTATTGGCCCACCAGTCTACCACCTCTGATAACAGTCTCTGTCATCGGCCCAGTTTTGATTACATCATCTACAGGATCGGTTCAATTTGCTAGTACACTATTTCTGGGTCAGCCCGTTTTACGTGAAGAAATAGAAACCAAACAGAGACGCACAGGAACGTGGAGACAAAGTAATGAAAGGTGCTTTACCAAGAGTTATGCCTGACGGCAAAGTTTCGACAATAAGACTCATTTTCATACCAATGCCTTTATTGAAACACTGGCTCAAGAAGCCTCCCTTCTTCGAAAGCTGAAAATAGGGTCGACTTTGGGCTAGCTGATTCATCTTAAGCGTGGAGTCAGCGCGAGAAACTCGGCCTGGGACAAGACACCACAAGAAGGCTGACTAGAAACTGGTTTTGTGTATGGCTTTGCGTAACAAATAAGTTCCATAACGACACGCCGTTTGCCAATAGATGTCAGGTTATCAAAAACGCTAAGGAAAGAATGGTATAGGGAAATGAAAATAGTATTGAAAAAGGTGAGCAAAAAAAAATGCTCTTGTCAAAGAGCCACTGCCAAGGTCTAATCTTTCAGGGAACCTCAGCACAGCTAAAATACACACTTTCTATTCTGGTTAAACTAACAGACGGCGTGCTGACATAACTGTTGCCTTTTAAGAACACCAAATGTGCATATAGGTCCCCAGAGGGCTTTAGGTTTCTGCAGTTCTTAACATCCGGTGCCCGCCCACAGGTCAACCACTGTTATTATAGGGCTCCCAGAGTCAAGTTTGCTGATAGACTCCAGTGCCATTCTTCTTCTTCTTTTTCTTTCTGGGGTTTTACGTGCCAAAACCAGTTCCAGTCCTTCGCCCTAGTGGATAGCGGCGTTACCATGTATCAGGTCACCGGCACTGTGAGGCGCTCCTGATGGCCGTGATTTTTGTGAAAAAGTCTTCGCGTCGCCGTTGTGTCGTGTGGTTCGGAGGTCGGGTAGCTAAGGTGTCCGGTACTGTATGTGGTGAACTACTACAACAGCGACAAAGGCATCCGGGGCCTGCAAGCCGCCTGTCAAGTTCTACAGTTGCTCGGCTAAATGGTATCAAAAGGAACGAAGAGAAGCATGGATAACCACCGCCCGCAGAATCAAGTAAATCGGAATGCGAAACTTTGCGATTTTTACTGAATGTTTGCTATTATTCGCGTCAGCGTTGTTGCTTCGCCGTGCGGCTCAGTCATGAAAGTTTGCTCGTGACGATGACGATGTCGCTGAAGCTCTGCTTCGGTGGGCTTTTAGTGACGCATTGAGCGTCGGCTGATTTGCGCGCGCAATGCAGACCGTGCTTTCTCGTGTCTGTTTGACAGCGCGGGCTTGATCGGTAACATTTGTGTAGTAGCAAGTTGCAAGCAGTTGAGCGCTTAAGCAGCGGCTTGAGCATAGGCGTACGATTAGGTAGCCCATTTGTAAAAAGAATACGGACCATAGTGTGTGGCATCTTGACTCGGAGAGTTGCGTTGCTGAAAGACTTGTCAAATTTACTGAGATAAAAGTCACATTTATTAAAATAACCACATACATAAAGACCTAGTATCGCGCGCATGTTTTGCTACATTATTGCTGCACCTTGCAGTTGACGTCATCTCGCGGCATTTATAATGTACTTCAGGACTGCTTTTCGTCGTCGATAGGGAAGCAACTGTGGGAAGCAAATAGAGGGAAGCAACGATAGGGAAGTAAACGGAGATGACAAAGTAACAAAACCTTTGACATCTGGGTATCAGTCAGGGCTAGTCTTTTCTCGATTAACTCGCACGGGTAAATTTTGGGAAGGGTAGAAACCAACGTGCAGACACATATAATAAACTAAAATCGCTCGTAGCGTCTGGGGCGATATGCAGATGACGGAGTCAACCTTACCGTTGGAAATGTGCGCAGCGCACGCACCACTGAAGCTGACGAAGACCAGCCCCTCAATATCCTCAGAATATGGTTCATTCGAATTTCGTTTTGGATGAATTCTGTGCTTGGGCTTACGGAAACAACAACAACCGAGACAAACCTTGATTATCTTTTATCGTTGCAAAAGCGAGCTATACGAGCAATTGGAAATGTTCCCTACACTAAAAGTACTGCATCGTATTTTACCAGATATAGCATACTTCAGATAAAGCAATTGTTAAAACAAAAACTATCTCTGGAAGTCCTACGTCAGTACCGAGAAAACAGAATGAATTTTCAAGAAACCTATCAAGTTAAGCCGTCCCCTTATGAACTACGACAGACCTTAATAGTAAAGACAAGATCACGCACAAATTATGGTTTACAGAGGTTATCGTCACTAATACCAGAACTCCTCAATAAGTATCCTGACATATTAAATGTAATTAATTCTAGAGTTTCTCCAATTCAATTCAAGAAGCAAGTTAAAGCCCTATTACTATTTGAGTAGGTGTCAGATTTTAGCCCCTGAGCCAGTTATCGGTATTATTCTTGTGTATTAAGTTGTATTTCATTGTGTATTATGTAGATTTATTTCATAATGTGTGTGCATATGTATTAAGTTTTGATTCTCGTTCCAACAAGGAACTGCATATCTCACTGTATTTGCATTGATGTTATTGCATCTGGGTCGGCCTATGATGTGTAATCTATATAAGGTTGTTGATGTGCAATCTATGATGTGTAATCAAAATAAGATTTGCTGCTTACGCTGTCAAGGTGGCACAACTTAGTCAGGCTCTCTCGGGGCCTTTTGTTGTGCCTACTGTGCCAATTTGTACGGAATTGTCTCAAAAAAAAGAGAAAGAAACATCTGCCGCTCTTCGTGTTCTCTATAGTATGCTCGTAGTGCACGTAAACATAACCCGCTGAAAACACCTTTTAGATTCATATCATTACTGAAAGTTGTAGCGCAGTTAAAATTTTGCAGATGCGCATAGTGCACTATTTAATACCGTATATTTATTGTATTTAATGTCAGCCTCTAGTAGTCTCTAAAGGACTACGTTTATCTAGGTCAATTACTCACAGGGGACCCTGACCATGAGAAGGAAATTTACAGAACAATAAAATTGGGTTGGAGTACATACGGCAGGTATTGCCAAATCCTGACTGGGAGCTTATCACTCTCGTTGTAAAGAAAAGTGTACAATCATTGCATCCTAGTGGTGCTAACATATGGTGCAGAAACTTGGAGGTTAGCAAAAAAGCTCGAGAACAAGTTAAGGACCGCACAAAGAGCGTGGGAACGAAAAATGTTAGGCCTAACGTTAAGAGACATGAAGAGAGTGGTGTGGATCAGAGAGCAAACTGGGATAGCCGATATTCCAACTGGCATTAAGAGAAAGAAATGGAGCTGGGCAGGCCATGTAATGCGTAGGATGGATAACCGGTGGAACATTAGAGTTAAAGAATGAATACCAAGAGAAGGGAAACGCAGTCGAGGACGGCAGAAAACTTGGTGAGGTGTTGAAGTTAGGAAATTCGCAGGCGCAAGTTGGAATCAGCTAGCGCAAGACGGGTAATTGGAGATCGCAGGGAGAGGCCTTCGTCCTGTAGTGGAATAAATATAGGCTGATGATGATGACGATGATGATTTATTGTAATTGCCAAGTCAGGCCAAAATTTATCATATAGTATATAGTAGTTTAGTAAACATGCCTGAAAAGTTTCCGAACGCTATTAGCGCTGGGAATGGAGCACGTGGTAAATGAAAATTTCTCGCCGTGGAGGTCAGCTCAGATATTGTCTACTGTAAAATGCTTGTCAACTAATTTCCCTAAGGCGGCCCGGAGGGCAGACCTCTGACTTTCGCGTGATGGGCCGTCATACACAGGTGCAAGATCGTTCCGAAGCTCAGGTTCGTGGTGCCTAGTCGCGCCTGAACAAACAAACGCATGCTCTCACAGCGCTTCGTAACTTTCTCGTAAACCACTGACCTCGTGGTATCTTTGAGTGGCGACCACTTATTGTACGCTTTCACAATCTAATGGTGCTTTCCAGTGGTAGACCTGGAGCGACAGCCGAAATCTTGGAGCGTGGGCTCGTATTTCATCAATACGAATCTACCAGCGGAGAGCAAAAATTTATTCTGGGCTCAGTGCAATGATGTTGTTTCTGTTTGTTTTTCTTATGTTCTCGCATAGCCTTGTGAGCCCTGACGTTAAAGTCTTTGTAAAAAGTATACGGGTTACATTCCCTGCGACCGCCATGCCGACTACAGTGTTCTAAAGCCAGTTTGTGTACAAAGGCGAGAAAATATTTAAATACCACGGTTTTACGTGCAAAAAAAAACACGATTTCAATATGACGCATGCCAAAGTGGGGTACTACGGAATTAATTTGACCACCTGGTCAATACGTTTGACCAATACACGGTACATGGGCGTTTTTGCATTTATTCTCCATCGAAATGCAGCCTCCGCGGCCGGGATTTGATCACGTGACCTCGTGCGTAGCAGCGCAAAGCCAAAGTAATGAACAGTGCTCTGCCAAGAGTCACTGTTTTTGACACGGTACTAAGCCACCACAGCGGGTTTGCACATAGGTTTTACATATGCGGCTGGCAATATACGCTGAAATCAAACATTTATGTGCTGCAGATATATTGTGCTACTGACTTTGCAGATATTATATTTTTGCTGAGCTGTCGTTTTATTTCTTCGTTCCTCTTCGTTTTCCTGGTCTTTATTTCTTGTTTCTCCAATGGGCTCCGGAAATCGACGAGGGTGGAGGACATTCCCATCAACTACGCCGTAATACATTACCGACTCGAAAGAAGACAATATCCTTTACCACATCCAAAATTAAGCAAGGAAGAAGCCACCGCCCTCCGCAGACTACAAACGAATACATATGTCCATGGAATTATCATGCACCTGATGCACCCCACTAAATTCTCATATCTATGCCGATATTGTGATGTACCAGACACCCTCCAACACATGGTGTTGGTGAGCCCACAGCGCAAAAAAAAAAAAGAAAATAGTCAACAAGATGCCTCAGAACCACTACAAGCCATCGAAGAAACGTGGGAGGCAATGTTAACGGCACAGAGCCTGGAAGAACAGCGAAGTCTGGTGGACCGGGCCCGGGCTGCGGCATTAGCCAACGGCTTTCTGGACTGAGAGAACCGCCCACCTTGGGTGAACAAAGAACACTTTTTCGCTGTTTCTAACAATAAACGTTCATTCCTCCTCCTCCTCCTTGCTAATTTCTTGGCCTCTGGGATTCACTTCTCAAGTGTTAGGGATAACCGTTTCCAACGCTATTTTCGCAGTCTATATCCGCTCAATAGACAACAACTACAATCCTGATTCACTGAAATGTCTGTGTGCCCCTATACTCTTTTCTCTGCCTTTCATTACTAGTGGGTGGAACACTAAATGTGTTTGTGCTCTCTGACGACTCTGAAGTATTTTTCAGCACTCTTTTGTGTTCAGGGATACATCGTGTACACGCGATGTAACCTTCAACATATACGTCATCATCATCATCATCATCATAATCATCATGATCATCAGCCTATATTTATGTCCACTGCAGGAGGAAGGCCTCTCTGCGATCTCCAATTACCCCTGTCTTGCGCTAGGAGATTCCAATTTGCGCCTGCAACATATACAAGGGACTGCTAATTCTACGATACCCCAAGCAACCTTTACCACGTGCTCTACGAATGAAAGGTGAACCCACGGACAACGCCCATTCAAACACCAACAGAAGATCAGTGTGGAGGTCCAGCTGACAAGCCCAAGTCCTGAGGACCTGCTACGGTTGGTGAACATGCCTATGCTATCAGCACGGGGCCATGACTACCTGGAAAAGGATGGCCGCTCACCTCCGGGGACCAACAGCTTGGCCTCTGAAATATAGTTTCCTCACTCACTCACTCACTCACTCACTCACTCACTCACTCACTCACTCACTCACTCACTCCACTCACTCACTCACTCACTCACTCACTCAATCAATCAATCAATCAATCAATCACTCACTCACTCTTTTGTGCTCACTTTCTTGGCCATGCGACGAGAAGCTGTCTATAAATCACTTGCGTGTCTACTAATCACGCAAATTTCTTCTTTAAATTCGCATTAAATTTAGCAAAACAAAACCGATCCTTCCAACTGACACACGAGCCACTGCTGTGCAACGTCGACAAGGAAGCTTTACGCTGTTTTCTGACCATTCTCTAGCTCTAACCGATTACAATTTTGTTCTGGGCACCATTGGACTCATCGTCGTTATTGGAAAACAATGATTGATCTACTTAACCGGGCACGTATGCAGCCATTCGCCGCAAAGATACAGAAAGGACTGAGCACAATCGAGAAAAATAACGTCACTGTTCTTCTCACAAACCAACAAAATGTACATTCATATTTAGGTACACTAAACACTGGCCTACCTTAAGACTAATACAAACGTCATCGATCTGGCAAGACTAAGAACGTAGATGGTAAGAGGATACAAAGGAGCAATAACAATGGCTCTAATATAGAGCGTATCGCATTTTCTCGGACCGCCTTGTCGAGTTAAGCTGTTTCTCCAGACTCCTTTGTTTTGCAATGCGCCCAGCTGTAGCTCTTGGGTGCTTCTTTTTTCCCCACTGTCTTCCCCAGCAAGAGGAAAAAGAAAGGACATTTCAGAATTTTGTAAAGGCTCTCGTTTCGGATTGCTCGAAGCAGCGCGTGCTTGTCATTCTTATGTCATGTGTTTTCGCTGTTTGGTTTAACATTCATCATCTGCGTTATCTCCAAGCTCTCCGCGTTTCCAACTCACAATATCATACCAGGCTTCGCGAGAGTGCCACTTTTGCAGAATAACGCCCGTTATTTCCTTTTTGTTTTCGTCCTGGTTTCGGATGCGGGAGCAACGTGAAAAAACAAGCATAACCGGGCCGCCGAAGTTCATTCCCAGCCGCTTGTTTTGCGACGCTTAAGCGGATTGTGACGACTTTGGCGACGCAGCACACATGCCCGCTCGCGCGTTCAGCATCGTGTGATCGAGACGCCTGCTTGTTCTTTTTGTTTTACACTAAAGGAAACAGCAGAAAGTTCGGAATGAGGAGGGGTGGAGGAGGTTTCAGAGGACATCACGGAGTGCAGTGCGACGATTTAATTTCTCCTCCCAAAAGTCTTACGAAACCCGGCGTCCCAGTTGTTTTCAGGAAACGCAGAACGCGAGACTCGAATGATGCCAGCTTAAAGGAGGAACGGGGAAAGGCAGGAAGGAGCACGTTAGGAGGAAGATAAAGCCTGGCTTTGTCTCGTTCCCTCGGGGAAGAAGCCGATACGAATCCGGCCGTGTGCTCTGAGACAGGAGCTTGAAAAAGCAAAAAAAAAAAAAACAAACGAACAATCATGAACAGAAGAACCGAGAATGCTTTGCGCTGTGCAGACGGAATTCAAGAAACGTGGCAGGGAAAGCGCGTTGCATTCTTCAGCGCTCAGTTTAGTCGCAAGTAGGAACGACAGCAGAACATATTCGAGGAGAAGAGTTTGGTGGCCTGGCTAGCGAAGAGAGGGCGAGGCTCTACCTGCGCGAGGTAAAGGACTTATTGGAGTTCCGGATTTGCTCGAAGGGGAGCCTCGTGCTGAATGAACCTAAACTTGCCTAAGCGCGTTACTCTTAGAGGCAGAAACAGTGATTGCGATGACTCGTGGACTCGGGAAGCAGACGAAGATAAAAAGGTTGTTGGCTATATTGAGTCACGCGAAAACACTCGTCTCAACTCTTTGTTCTAAATATATCTCCGGTATTTGATTTGTATATGCGTCACGCTTAATTCTAGGTTCCAAAAACGGTCTTTATGAGTGTCAGTTCATTCTGTTCTGAGGGGCCGTTCTCTTCGCTTTTTTCTGGAAAGAACAGTAAAACGAAAGCAACGATGATAGACAAGATTTGAGGTATTATAGCGCATGTACAGAAAGCATTCATTTCAAAGCGACAAATGGCGTGACCGAAACTAGAGCTCGTTATTATGCGACGCTATTACGTAGTTCCACGGGCAGAAGTTTCATGGACGATAACATCTCGGCGCAACTCTCCACCGCGCTCATGCGGACACTCTCCTTAGCCCATAACTTTAGCATCTTACACGAATACGCAACGACACTTACCTCATCGCAATTGCGCATTGGCATTTTCAGTTCGAAAGGCGCTTAAAGGGTGGTCCCGAGGGGACCACACTTTAAGCGAGCTTGTAAGATATGGCGACACTCTCATAATCAATGGGGATACTCCCACTGGGGATATTCGATGCATACTGCCCTTCGAAGCTCATCTGCAAGAAAGGCACTGGTCCTCCGAAAGCCAAACTAGGGAGCCGTAGTCGCGTAAGTAGCATCCACACTGCCGTGCGCAGTGTCGATCGAGCAAACGGGATCGCAAGAACAAGCCTACATCAGAAGCTGCCGAGCTGGGCTCCCCATCAATTTAAATTCCCGCCTAATGAAGCTGCGGCGTGCACGCATATAAAGACACGATTGCCCTTAAAATAAATTTGCGGCCTCCGATGAAACGGGCGGCCCGCGCTGACTCCTCGTTGTCGTCCATATAGTCGCTGCCTTCTCGGCTGGCGTGCTAATTACGGTGCCCCTCTCTTTGTTGCCTCGCCATTTGCAGCCGCTGGGGAGGCATACACGCGTTGGCTCCCCCCAAACGAATTCGAGGAACCGCTTGCTCGGATGCTTGCTTCCTTGCTTGCTTGTGGTCGCCGCGGTACAGTACTACAGCGCGGGCTCGCGATGCCAGCGCGCGGGAGACGGTGGGGGTGAAAGGGGGCACCGCCGCTAGGCCTAACGTCTTTAGCGCGGGCTCGCCCCTCCTCCCTTTCTCTCACCCGTGCCGCACTGAGAAAGCGGCGCCGACGTCGTTCGCCGTAGTGGCCGCATTGTGGACCGCAGCAGGCAATCTGGCAGGGGCGGCCTTGTAATTGGGCCCGCGAGAGATCAGCCGCAGGGATGCAAAGAGCGGGCCAAATATCTCGGCGATGTACATACGGGTGGAAAGGCCACGGACACGGTTTGTACCTACCGCGCATTCTTTCTCTCTCTTTCCCTCTCCATCCCTCGTTTTCTGTTATCTTCTTTCGGCGGGCATGCCGGTAGCCTGCAGTAATAGAGTTTCTCTGAGCAAAGAAACGAAGAGGAGGAGAAACGGCTTTCCTGATTACGCCGTTATTTGGCGCCGGTTTTCCTCCGCTGCTCGAACGTAGGTATAGCGCGGAGAAAAGCACCGCTGGCGTGGTCGAAGAGGCACGGAGGGCCGCGGCTGATCGCGTCCCTTCTCGGAGGACGAGAAGCTGCGTGTGCACGCAAGCAGTCATTGCAGTCAGTATACCTCGGTACCTCAGAGAAGCAACGAATCGTGCATTGCACCAATTCGAAGAAACGAAAAATTAGTATAGCTGAATGTTGAAGAGCACTAGCCATGCGAGAAACATGGCGGGAGCTGCTATATGCTCGAGCACCTCCTTTGTGCAACTTCCGTGAACTTGAAAGTCGTAAGCGATTCGTTCATACCATATTTGCTTCATCCAAGAGCACAAAGATGGCGAACAAGACACGAGGGAAATAATGCGATAAACATGTTATGAACATCGGTTTCCAATATACGCGCTCACCCACTTGTCGTTTCTATGTCCACCGCTGGCGCCAATGGCGCTGGTGTTCACCCGTGACCATCGCAGGAATCCCAAAATGCTCTGCGAGAAGTTTAGCGCAGTGCCCCTGCGTATATTTGAACACAGGCTCCACAGAAGGGCAGTCGGATGTGTTACCTCTCCGCCACTATGGTGTCACTTCAGCATAGAATAATAACGTTTCTGGAGAGCACGGTGACGCCGCTAGCTGATATGATTGGCTGTTACCATGTCATAAATGTTGCCGCGTTCTAGTGTTGAGATGTCCCTACACAAATCCATATCGTCACGTCGTAGCATTCCTTAATGCAGATAGTTATACGTTGTAATGTCATGAAGGGTTGTGTTGTAACGGCAGATATATTTGGTGCTTTTTAGCGTTGTCGTTATAACAGAAATATGCGCTGTCTCTTTACTAGAAAAACTGAAAATAAAAGGCAGTGAGTTCCACGAAGTGAGATCTGTCGAAACAGCGGATCTGTGGTCGTACTGTTTCTGTGATTGTCGCGTATCTTTCTTTTTTTTTTCACTGGGGTAGTCATCGTTTCAGACCAAAGGAATGACCACATATCCGCTGTTTCGACAGATTTCACTGCGTGGAACTGGCTGCATTTTATTAGTGAGACATGAACATTGAATTCAGTGTTTTCGTCCCATACCTTGCAACGTGCTAGGAACACCGTCGCCCGTGGACGCCGACGCGTCCCATACCCCGCAAGTAGCGCCGTTCGGGCCAGCCAAGTGGTCGCGATTGCATAGCTTCGCAGTTCGACCATCTTCACGGAGTGGAAGGGGCGGTGATATTTAACAGCTGCCGTTTTTCTTTTTTTTTTTTTTTGTGCAGCGAACCGTGAAACCTCGCTGAGCTACGATGTCACTGCGTTGCCTAGCAACCTCGTACCAGCTGTGCGGTAGCCTCGCAAGAGTCTGCGCCTAGACACTGCTTAACAGCGGAGCTGTTTAAGCCGGCCGTAATTTGTGCCACGAGCCGCAAAACCTCGCCGAGCTATGACCTTCACTGCGTTGCCTAGCAACGCCATACCAGCTGTGCGATAGCTTCGCAAGACTCCAACGCCTAGCCACTAAGCGCAGCGCGTCTGCTCCTCTTGCCATAAACGTTCCATGTAGCAGGTGTAAAGGCGGGGTTGCTAGTGTTCGGGCGGTAGTAGCTGCCATGGGGAGACCGAGGAAGAACCGCACTCCCGAGGAAGAGCGCGCTTTCGGGAATTACGCCGCTAGGCTAAACAAAAAATGTCACAGTTTCGCCCTAAGGGCGAAGCAATGAATGCGATAGCAACACAGCAATGTCATACGAAGTAAGGTGAGCGGCTTTGGTAGCAACAACACGCAGAACTGTTGTCGACGCCATCGGCGTTTTGCCCGCGTTAGCTCAAAATGCGTGCGGCGTTGGTGACTGTTGCTGGAGCCTCTGATATAAATAGGCACTTGGTGCCGCAGCTAAACGTCGCCTCCCTTCCCTCCCCCTCCCCCACGGCCTCTCGCGCGTCCGAAGAAGGCGCGTTTGCTCTACATATATGGTGATTGTAAAGGAGAAAAGAGACGCCTACTTCTGCAGCCCTTAAGCGAGCACGGCGCAGAACGCGCGTTTGTTCTCCGCCGTGCGTTCACTCCCCGTGAAAGACGCGCCCCTCGCGCCCTTTCACTCGCACATACAGCGTTCGGCGCGCGGCGACGATTTCATCTCCAAATGACGTCATACGGAACCTCACGGCGACGGCGATGGCGACGGCGACGCCGACGGCAGAAATCTGCTTTTGAGTGTCCATATAATTGCTATCGCAATAAAATACAATCGCCGGCGTCCAGCTGATACTGCATAGAGACCGAGGAAGCCTTAGCCAAGCGACGGCGCATAGTCGAAGCTGCGCCTCGCTTCTCCTAGCTCTGGCAACGCTCCTTCGCCGTCGCGCCAGCGATGGCGTCACTGCGCGTTGCATAGCGCAGCTTGCAACACCGACACCGCGCTCCAATGCCGACACCGCGTTCCAGCAGAACCGCTCCGTCAATGCGGTCGCCTAGCAATCACTTACCCAGCTTCGCCCAGCCATATCATTGCTTCACGCCGCAATTCTTCTTTGCTTAGTCATGACAACACTTTGTGAAGCTTGGCCATGACGTCATACTGATTATAAAGATCATGTCACCCAACCCACGTAGGCTTCGCACTGAGTAAATGTAACATGGGACGGCCGAAGAAATACAAGACTCCCGAAGAAGAAGCCGCTCAGCTGGAAGCTCGTCGTGCCGCCAGGCGAGAACGAATGCCGCGATTGCGTGCTAATCCGGAGTATCGCGCCGAAGCCGCTGCTGTTAAACACGCCAAGGCTAGTAAAACCTGATAGAAGCTAGGTCAATCACCAGCTCCGCTGTTTACTCCAGCCTTGCACCGCTAGTGAGAGCTGTCCACCTTTTTTTTTTATACCCCGGTGCCTTTCCTCCTCCTCCCCGGCGTGCGCCCCGATTGGTCGGCTCCTCTCCTCCCGGCGAGCGGGTCACATGACCTCTCCGGCTCTGTTTCTGCGTGACGGCGCCATCATCGACGGTGCACGCTCGACTAAGAACAGCTCCGCTGTTTAAAATGCAGTAGCGCACCCAGGATCTCTGCCAGGGGGGGGGGGGGGGGGGGTGAATTTTTGAGGTGCGGGGGGGGGGGGGGAAAGAAGCACTTTACATAAAATGTAATTTTCTTGCTTTAGCCAGAGGAATCCAGCAGCAAATAAAAGGCCTACTAATTATAACCATCATAACACCAAGGATGTTGACTATGTGTATTTCTTAAGCGTTTTACTAAAGTAACTTAAGAGTGATTGAATAAACATACGACAATGATAGTGTTTTTGTTACTCAGGAAAATTCGACCTCAAGCCACCTCCTGAATGGTAATGACAATGTGAACAGAGTACTGAAGGTAGACGTTGGACTGGTGGGGATGGACGCGTGGGGGGGCGTTACAATCCCCCCCCCCCCCCCGTCGGTGCACCACTGTTAAAATGTGAGCTGTTACAACAAAAAATTCTGTTGCAGAAAATGAAAATTCTTGTTGTCACTGCGTAAGTATCAGTTTTCTTTTTCAACTGGGTTGCGGCAGCTATCGCACCGCTGCTCTACATTATGCGCGACACGGCAACGCTTCAATCTGTCAGTCTCTGTCGCTTCTCTTTCCCTCAAAGACAAGCAATGCAAGCGAATGCGCTACTTTCAAACGCTTTCATTTTAGACCTCGGCAAACCATGCGAGCGCCTTCCATCTATGGTCAGAGATCATCACACAACGAGTTGGTCACTAGCATAGCTGGTGAAAATGGCTTCAAATGGAAAGTGAGCCTACAGGACAACGAAATCGTGCGCGCCTAGGCCAACGACATCAGCGCGCATCACGACGCAAACACAGTTTACCACCGGCCGAAGCTCCGGGCAAAAGCACCGAGCCTCCACAACCTGCGCGCTTTGTGAATTTGCCACGATATCTTGAGGACATTTCGCAGTACCTTGCGCAAACTAAGCCGTTTCTCGAGAAATGATATGGCAGGCAGCACTCGCTGGCTGTAGTATAGCGAAGTATAATGATTGAGCGCTCTGGGCGATACGAATATCGAGTAAACAAATATAGTTGTGACGGCGGCAGGGTAGACGTAACTTTTCTGAGCTCGATGAAAACGTCGCGCGCGCCCTGAACGCCCCCGCGGGGCACATGACGATTTCTCGATCTGTTTACCTATACGCTTTGAATAACAAATGAGGAAGTCGTACTCGCAACACCGCAGAGTCTGCGATCTACGAAGATGTACACCGAGATGGCATCGAGGATTGCGACGCTCAAACTTGCTTACCACACCGCACTTCGAAGAAGACTGCCGACCCACCAATTTCGCGATCGTTCCGGTTATTCCCAAAACTGCCTATGATGAGCTGGCTCAGTTTAATCATCGCTGGGTTTCAGCGTGTTTGAGCTAGAACGCCTCAGGGTGGTTCCGCCTTGTTGACCGAAGTAATAGTGCAACAATCGTGTCCTGGGTCACCGGCGCCGTCTGACGCATGCGCGCGCATGAGTTGTTCTCCCGCGCGTCTCCGAGAATACCAAAAGACGACTGTGCGCGTCGCATTTTGCATCTCAGTACAACGACGCTGATTAGATATGCGAGTGCAGCGGCAGCATTCCAATGGAGGCGAAATTCAAAAATGCTCCTGTACACAACTTTGGATGCACGTTAAGAAAACACCGGGTGGTTGGAATAGATTCAGAGCTCGTCACTACGCAGTGGCAGCGACAACCGAGTGATACAAATAAAAGAAGGCAGCCGACTGGTGGGACCCTCGCCGAATCAAAGCTTAATTTCCAAAGAAGCTGTTTCTTTCGTGCAGTTGCAGTAAGCATTTCTGTGACCTGTAATTAAACCACATCCATGAAAACGTTGCCCTCATATAAAGCTTTTGAGCACTTATTTAAGAAATGTTCAGTAAACGATGTACTTCAGCTATACACATTTCATTTGTCATGCACATCAGCCACAGTGGCCCTCCTGCCTTTTACTTTTAACAAATGAGATATCAGTGGTCGTTATATTTCCGCACGGTTCGTAAAACACGCCTATAACGTTCGGGAGTGCTTGGATACGTAATTTACCGCAAACACTGTAGTTAACACAGAGCCTGACCTTTTCCTACAGATCACCCATTACCTTTCCCCTATCTTTACGGTATATAAGAAAGATGACTAGTTCAGTTCACCGTGGACACCGCGGAAGCATGGTGTCATGCGCGAAAACAGGGAGAAAACGAGGGTTGATTAAATATTTTGAAACCTCCTAATTCAGCCAGAAACATTAAAGTTTCGGCACACATTACACTAAACATGAATCCCATTATCTCCACGGCACACCTAGAGTTACCTCGGGACACTGAGAAAGAGTGGAGATAATGGCCAAATAACGGATTAGAGCACTTGCAGAATATTTTTCTTCTTTCTTTTTTTACGAAGGCTGCAATTTAGTCACACACATTTACCTCTATGTAAACATTGTCCGTAATATTCTCTCCAAGGTCACTATAATTGATCTCTGTAGCCACAGGTCTCCAGGCTAAATTTTGCGCCGTTTGTAAAACACACTTACAACGCTCCGGAGTGTTTGCCTGCGAAATTTACTGCAAAGCCCGTAATTGACCCAGGTATTTCAATTTCACTTGCACATCCCCCATAACTTACCCATTATCTCACCAAACATAATCGCTTCGTTTAGGTCACCAAGGACACACACCAGGGAATTCTCGAACATTCCATAATGCAAAAGAAAAAAAAAGTGTGGAGAGAACAAGTGTTTATTAATTATTTACATAGCTCATCATTAGGCCAGAAAAATTAAACTCTCTCACCGCATCACCCCTAAAATGGCCCCCTGTCCCGCATACGTAAACGCCTGGTACGTTCGCTTGAACAGGCAAAATGACCACATGAGCGCAAGGTGCAGCATACGCACAACATTCCTTCAATAAGAAGTTTCAACAGCCGTAACACACGTTAAATATCCAACGCTCGTTTCACACGAAATGCGTCCTCCCTAGCTATGCGTTACGATCACGCTATCGCGTTGAAAAACGTCTGTGGGGCGATCATCTATACGCTAGCGTCTGGGCGCTTACAGTACTGGTTATGTCCTTCACGGATGTCGTCGCAACCCGGTCATCGTCAGTCGTCGCTGGTTTCCGGCGTCACCGGTGCCCCGGCTGACGTGACGAAGGCACAGTCGCTGAGGAGCTGTCGCGCTCCGGCAGAGCGGGACACTTGCCGGCTGGCGCTCCTGGTGCGCACCGCCATAGCTTAGTTCCCTAGAGGGGACGGTGATTGGCTGCAGGCAGCCTTCGCGCGGCCACGCTCAGCGGCGTGAACGCTCACGTGTCCTGGCGGGTAAGTCCAGGCCAGCGGTAGTCCCTGAGGTGGCGCTCAGCTGCTCGACGAGCCTGGTACTTGGGCGGGACGTCACTGGATTACCTAGATACTGGTGCAGGACCCAGAGTGGCGTTCTCCGGCTGTCTTCTCCTGGAACGCTGCGCGCCAGCCACCACGTCCTTTCGTGCGCGCGCCCCTTCTCCAAGATGGCGTCTTCACGCGCTTCCTTCACTTCTTCTTGGATGGATGGATGGAGAAAGCTTTATTTCGCGAAAAAGCATGTGGCGGACGATTCCGTGTTAGATGGACACCAACTCGTGGTTGACGGCGACCTGGGTGGCCCACTCCACGACGGTGGTCTGAACGACAGGGTCTGAGCTGGCCAACACGGCCTCCCACTGCTCGAGAGAAGCATCACGCATAATATCCGCTGAATGCGGCACTATGCTACATTCCCATAGGATGTGGTCATAGGTTGCCAGTTCCTGGCACCATCTGCATTCCGGCGTAATCTCCTCCGGGTATATTTTGCTCAACACGTAAGGATTGGGAAAAGATCTAGTCTGCAATCTTCTCCATATGCATTCCTGCGCCTTGGTCAACTGCTTGTCCGGGGCCGGATAAATCCTCCGCTCCAGTTTATAATGGTTTGTAATGTCGTGAAAGGACACCAGCTCATCTCTCGTGGACCTCCCTAGAACGGCCGGCTCACCTGCTCGGCTGACGAAACCTCGAGCATTCATGTGAGCCGCCTCGTTCCTAGGATTCCCAGAGTTTGCCAGTACCCAGGCAATTTCCACCTCCCTAGTCCCTCACCTCATGGCCCGATTCAGCAATCGTACCGCCTTGACAGATATTCTGCCCCTCGCCCAATTTTAGATGACTGTTTTTAAATCGCTGAGAACCAGGTCAGATTCAGTATTAGTTATAGCTAGCGCTATAGCCGCTTCCTCTGCAGTTTCTGAGGAGCGGGTTTTGACCAATCCAGAGGCGACCGAGCGTACTGGCCCGTCCACCACCGTAATCACAAATGCGTCCTTGTCCTTATACTCCGCGACGTCTACATAGACTGCCCCGTTGCACTTCCCGTGCTTAGCATGTGAAGTTCTGGCTTTTGCCTTCCTGTCTTCGTCATGATGTAGCGGATGCATATTCTTGGGCAAATGCTTTATGTATAAGGCGTTGTGGAGTTCCCACCGCACCTCAGTTTTCATTTCACCGGTAGGAGCCTCAACCCCAATGCCGGTCCTGTCCAATATGTCCCTGCCCGCTTTCGTTTTCGAAAGCCTAGTGAGCTGCATCATCACCAAGTGTGCCTCCCGTAGTTCTTCCAGGGTGTTGTGCACCCCTAATCTCAGCAGCCTTTCGGTAGACGCATTGCTAGGCAGCCCAAGGGCCGCCTTATACTCCTGCCTAATCATAGCCTCCACCTTGCCTTTTTCCGTCGCGTCCAACTTTATATAAAGCGTCGCAAAAACTATCCTACTCAGCACAAACGCCTGTACTAGCTTACACAATTCCTTCTTTTTTTTTTACCCCTCTCTTACGATTGGCGATTCTCCTGATTAGTCTCACCGTAGCGTTGACCGTATTCTTAAGCATTTCCAAGGCCTCCCTATTCCTCTTAGGTCTGCAGATACAGACCAAGGATCATAATCGTTTGCTCCTCAGCGACCGGTCAACGCTACGGTCAACCACCTGCCCCACCGTTTATGTAACGGTCCCGGAGTTCCTGTATGAATTCTCCAATCGTGCCTTGACATTAATGCACTAATATAGCCATTTGTCCCCTTTGCGCCGACGGATCCAAAAGGTGCCTCAACTAATGCAATGTCTTTTTGCATCCAAAGTGGCCATTCATTCGATCACAGATCTGTCCCCACTGCTTGCACGGCAAATCAAAAGTGTAACTTTCGATTTCTCGTTCTAGCTTGGCCATCCTCCTACGGAGGACCCCAATATGTTTTTGTTTCCTCGAACTCCTCAGGAGACTCGCGTGCGCTTCCCACATGTGTAACAATCTAGAGTCCGCTGTAAAGCACTCCTCTCCTCCATCGGAACCTCTTCCGTGGTACCCTTTACATCCTGCTTGAGCTCCTCAACCCAGGCTTCCAGGTCCTCGATTTCCCCGTTCGCGGTGTCTGCCCTGGTTTTCCGAAATCTGTCCCCATTCATCCCTCTAGGCCCCTTTACCTTGTCTTTAGGCTTCGCAGCACTAAACACCGTGGACAGGATATAGTGATCACTTTCTTTCCTTGTTCCTTTCTTTCTTTCCTTCTTTCTTTCTTTATTGTTTCCTCAGATACAATTTAAGAGGGGGCCGAGGCTAAAGCCGAGGGAGCACCTGACAAGGGCTCCGGCCCCCTTGCACAATATACACAGACAAAATACAATAACAAAGTTCAATCAGGCAGACATCATATGTTCAGAAAGTAGGCAATATTAAAAGGGGACTAGTCACTGCTGGAATATGAAGTTATCGCAGCAAATAATTGTTAGAAAATATTTACATACGCAACATAATTTCTGCAACATAAATACAGAGCACAGCAATTCAGCACGTTCAACACCATCATTCGTAGCGATGGCACTCATCACAAACACTGAGACACAAGAACCAAGCACAATGTCACAGCCGTGTAACAAAATTGCAGCAGCTGAGAGGAGCATGGCGAGGAAGAACAAAGCGCAATTTTTGAGGTAATTTACAGTAATTGAAACATAATTTCGATGTTCACAAGAAACTTCTTACAGCATTTCTTAAATGTATGTACACTTTCAGCAAAGTCTACCTGCATATCTTTTCTGTTTAGAGCAGTGGTTATTTGAAAAGGCAATGCTTGCCTTCCGTAGTTAGTTCTAACTTGCGGAATTTTTCGTTTTGGGTTTGGGGTACTGTATGAACTTGAGCTGGGCACTGTGGAAATATGTAACTTGTATCTATGGATCCATTGCAATAGCTTAAAGTAGTGCACCTGTCCAGCCTTTAAAATGTTATATTTCTTAAATAACGGCTGTGTTCTCAGTAGCTGCTTGTTGCCTTTCAAATCTTCCAGTATACGCAATATATCACATGGACTATTTGATCTGGTGTCTATATGGACGTGTCACCAAGAAGCATGAATGATTTTGTTAGTCTGTAAAGTGCGAAGAGCATTGTCGATGAGAGAGAGAGAGAGAGAGAAATAACTTTATTTTGCCCAAAATGGGGTTAGAGGAGGGGGTAATGACTAGAAGCCTCCCTCGTCCCCCCTTTAGACGGCGACCGGCAGCTCCTGAGCCACGGTGGCGTCTTCAGCCATTTGGATAGCTCTTGCTTGAACATCCGGGTCCGAGCTGAGCAGCACGGTCTCCCATTGCTCCTCATTTTTTATTATTAAACTTGGTTGTTGTGTTTTTGACCAGTTATTGTTATTATATTGTTTCTTTGGGCATGGCCAGATTATGTGTTGAAGATCTGCTCGGCTGTTACAATGCTTGCATATGTCTGTGTATACGTCTGGGGAATAGTGACTGAAGGCAATGGGGTTGGTGAATGTGTTGGTTTGTATTAGCCGCCAAGCCACCGATTGCCATTTGTTTAATGAGCAATGTGCTGCCGGGCATCGAGCCCTGGCTAGTCTGAAATGATCTATGGTTTCCCTAAAGGAAATGAGCCTATCGCTGCCCGACCAGCGGATTGCGAATGCATCCGTGTTGGTGTTGGTGACGTCATCTCGGTCTGCGAAACCTCAAGCCGCGTCATTCACGTTGCCTGGCAGGCCAGAGTGGGCTGGTGCCCAGATTATCTGTATTCCCCTGATTCGGTCTCCGTGTAAACCAGCTTGGAGGATTTTATGCGCCTTTGGCGAGATGCGTCCTTTAGCGTAATTTAATATGACGGTCTTAGAATCACTTATTATAATTTTATATTTGGGAGAAGATGTCATTGCTAGTGCAATGGCGACCTCTTCTCCTATCTCCGACGTTGTTAGGACTGTGCCTGACGCAATTGCATGTCGGTGATTATTGACTACTGCCACTGCAATGGCATCTTGATGTTCGTAGTCGGCTGCGTCTCATAGAGCACGTCTTTAGAATTTTCAAACCTTCTTCCTAATGCTTTGGCTCTTTCTTTTCTTCGTTCTTCGTTGTGCGAAGGATGCATGTGTTTGGGTAACGGAGGGATATATAGGTGTCTCCTAATATCCGCTGGCCTATCTGTTTTGATGTCAGTTCTGGGTTCATAGTTGATGCGCAGTGATTCCAGAATATGTCTTCCTGTTTGACTTTTGGAGAACCTCTCGATCTGGGAAGTTATGTGAGCTATCAATTCTTCTATGGTGTTATGGAGTCCCAGTGCTTCGAAACGTTCATTCGAAGTGGAGACCGGGATTCCCAGAGCTTGCTTGTAGGTTTTCCTGATCATGACGTTGATTCTTTTCTTTTCTTCAGCTTTAAGGTCTAAGAATGGCGCTACGTAGACGATCCGGCTGAGAACAGACGTTTTAATTAGTCTGATCAAGCTATTTTCTTTCATACCGTGGTGTTTATTTGCTATGCGCGAAGTAAGATGTGTTGTCTGATATGTAGCGCTTTCTAACTGTCTGATGGTTTCAATATTGTAGCCATTGTTCTGAATCGGCATACCGAGGATCTTTATACTTGTAACCAGCGGTATGGGTTGTCCTTGGTTTGCGAAGAGCTGTATATTCGGGGACTTCAGTTTTCTTTTTACCTCTTGACGTTGGCTGGTATAGCAGGAGCTCGGATTTCTGCGGGGAGCATCCCAGACCTCTCGACCCAACGTATGTTTCTACCGCATCAATCGCCTTTTGCAGTGTGTTCTGAATATGACCATCACTGCCTCCCGCTATCCATAGCGTAATATCATCGGCGTATAGGTTATGATTTAGATCTTCAATATTATTAAGTATTTCTGGGAGGCCTCTCATGGCGACATTGAAGAGGAAAGGCGAGAGGACAGAGCCATGCGGCGTACCTCTGCTACCCATCTCTAGTTCGTCTTACGCCACTCGTCCTATTGTTAAGATTGCTCTTCTGTCAGATAGAAAGTCTGATATATTCGATGAAGTTGATAAATTTCATTGATTTGCATGCGGGCGGTTGTAGATCACGCCATCAGTGACGTTCGACAATTTGACAGACAGACTTTCAATATCTTGATCACATCTAGTCAGGTCGCTTAGCAGTTTATACTATACGCTTTCCTTTATCAAAATTGCTATGCCACCGCCCCTTTTTTTATCCCTACTAAGGCTTACGCACTTGTAACCACGAATGTGCTGTACCGTGTCTGTGTTTGTTAGCCACGTTTCTGTTAATAATATTAAAGAAAACTTAATGTTTAGGGACTGAAGAATTATTTCAGGACTGTCCACTTTGTCTTTTATGCTTCGCATGTTTATATGTATAACTGAAAATTATTATCTGTTCCGTGTGTGCCTGTTCCGCGTTTACCCTCTTTGCAGCCCGGATCCCCTTCAGAAATGTGAGGTCTGGAGAGACATCAATGCTCACGCTGTTGCCTATCCTCGTATGATCTTGCGGGTTGTTCGAGAGTGTGCACCGCAGGTCCAGGGGTACCTGCAAAAACCGGTTGCCCTTTGGGCTGGCTCGGATGTAACCTCAGTCCTGATGCGGCGCATTCAAATCCCCCAACACTATAAGCTGAGCGCTAGCCGCTAGCCGTTGGGTCTTCGTCAGAGCTGTGGCAAGCCCAACCCATTATCTTTTGGAGAACTATAGACATTAAGTACAAAGAGACTCTTATCATCCTTTCGTTTGGGCACAATCTCTAGCAGGACGTATCCTCCCTGCTGCTATCTATAGTATGCTGAATTGCCGCGGTGTTGCGATGGACTAGCATAGCCGTGAAGACACTCGATACGCCCCCTGGATCAATCCTTGTCGGTGTTAATGCCTTAACTCACGGTAATTTTACCGAGCCACTAGCCTCTTGCAAAGCTATAATGCTCGGCTTACTATCCAGATTTTGTATGTGTAACTGTAGGTTCCCCGTTTGCGACGGAAGCCCCTACAGTTCCACTGCTCAATTTGTTGGCGAGGGGCCATGATGAGGCACTAAGTTGACTAACATTGGCACTTGGCCGACTACGGCAGGCAGTCTTGCCTCCAATAAAGTATGGAGCTGCTGAAACATGCCCATAACCTGTGTTTGGAAAGCCCGAAATTCGTTGGTGAAGGCGTCAAAACGCTCCTCAATTTTGTCTAGTCTGGCTTCGATCCTGTCGACCCAAGCCTCCAACCTATCGTGTCTTTCCTCCAGTTTCCCTACTCTGTCCGCAAGGATAGTCACGTCCGCCTTTAGACTAGGGACTTTAACCACCGGATGCGGCGTGTCTGCCGTCGATGTCTCTGCCACCCTCTTTGCATTAGCTCCCTCATCCGCCGGCGGCGGCGTCTTGACCGGCCCCCGATTCTCCACTTCCATAGCCGCGCTCTCCTGCACGCGAGAAGACACCAGCCTGCGCCACTTTTTGTGGGCCCTGCACCGCCGGTGCCTGTACCCCTTGTCCTTTGACGCTTTTAAGCGCGCGTTCCATCTCTGCCATTCTGGCTTCCATCTTTTTAATTGTCTCACCCTGCTGCTGCACCTGCCTCTTCAGTTCCCTCACTAGAGCAGTCTCATTCGGGGCACCCGTGTTTGGCCAGCTCAACTTTTTTGTCGTGTCGTTTGCACTGTTTGTACTTCTTTCATGACTCGAACCTCGTCCTCCTTCTTTGCCACCCCCGGCTCCTGACAGTGGCGGGAAGGAACGCGACCAGTTCCTGCTCTTGTTTCCGCCTCTCGCCCCACTCGATGACCGCTTCATGGGCCTCGAGAGCCGCTCCTCCTTGCCACATTGGCTCTTATGCCAATGTGGCACTCTGATGCCAGCCCGGCGGCTGCTTGCGGGCTAGACGACACTTGCAGTTCCGGCTTCCTGTATTGTGCGCACCATGGCACACAATGCAGCCTGGCGTGCACGTCAGCGACTGTAATTCAGGCGGTGCAGGAAGGTCCTTCCCGCAACGGCGACACAGATTAGTCGGCGGACGATAGAAAACGTCCGCTCGGTGTCCAACTCGTCTGCAGTTGTAGCAGGTCTCGACCAACTGTTTATACGGAATCACAGCGTACAGACAGTTCCATTAAGAGACTTGCCAGGGAACATGTTTCCCCCCAAACGTGATCTGAATCACCTTCGACTTGCCCAAAGGTCTCGCATCCAGAATTTCCATGCCTTCATTCTTCTTCAGACATCCCGTCCGAATTTCATCTAACGGAAATCTGTCGTAAGCATTGTAAATGACTCCTCGCATGGAGTTCTCCAACGCCGCCACGTACGCCGAAACTGGAAGGTCGCGAACGCCCAGCTTAAGTGTCTTTACACTCGCATATACCCCACTGCGATTTATACACGGCGTGCTCATCATCATCGTGTTGTTCGTCTCTTTGACCCGCACTAAGTCCTCTTCCGCTGCAGTCGCACTCGTCAGCTTCGCTGCCGCTCTCATTGCTCATCCGAGTTCCCTCGGTGTCCCCACACTCAAGTCCCAATTCTTCGGTCTGCAAACAACCTTGAAATCCGTGGCCGGCATCTTCAGAAACAGTCGCCGTTTCTGCCGCACCAGCGCTTTCCCCCGCTTGACTTGCTCCGCTCCGTGCGCCTTGCTTCCGTCGCTGCCCGCCTGCGTCTCGCGAGGCGTACTCTCGGCGTGGCCGCCGTATAGAAACTTCTTGAACCGGCCTTGTGCCTTCAAAACCGATGCTCATTCTCCCGCCTCGAACTCTTCGGGCGTTATAGACTCTCCCTCAACCGAGTACTCCAGCATATTCAGCCTCACAAAGGCCCACAACCACCAAGCACGGCCCCGAAGCCCGGCGTCGCCGGCGTCGGCTCGGCCTACACTCTTAGCACGGTAACGTTTACTAAAGGGGTATATTCTCACAAATTTGTGCACCTATAAAAAAAAAGTTACATAGTAACCTTTATTTAAGTAACCTTTATTGAAGGGTGCACTCTCACCGACGTGTAACCTATAAAATAAAAGGCTACGTGTACCTATACTAAAAGTTACTATATAGTAACCTTTAGTATAGGTACGCGTAGCCTTTTTGTATGTAACCTTTCGTATAGGCATAGTCTTGCAAGGCTTCGCACGTGCGTCCTTCTGCGCATGTACATGAATTTAGGACATATCTCAACTGGAACAGCAATGCATTTTATGGCATGTTCACAGTATGTGTTTTTGAGACTATTCTGTGGCAGAATGCTTCCAGCAACCGGATATGGCGTGCTGATTGACCAGCTCTGCCGTTAACCACGATTGTTTATTTACATGCTAATCAGTCAAACATTGGCGCCATTCGTACTAATGATTATTATTGAAATTCTGTTGCGATTATAAAACTTGTTCAGCAGAAATCAACATTTCGTCTCAAATTATCTTTTTTTTAATATTCATGGACAGACTGGTTAACAACGTATAAACCTTTGCCACCTTGCTATTTTACAGTGCAGGTCATTTACACAAGGCAGCTTGCAGGAATTAGTATAGAATGCACAATGCATCAAGACAGTTGTACGTTTTGAAATAAGCTGGCGCATAATTGGTAATTTTGGATTAAATGTGCAAGACACAAAATAATTTATGAAATACACAGTATGTTGCTTTTGTATACTGGTGAATGCATTGTATAAAGGTTCGTCCCCCACATTTTTCTTTGCTGCGGACCATGTTAAAATTTTTTGCAAAAAAGTATCATGTCGTCATCACATGATAATGAGATTTCTAATAATTATATTTTGCACGAGTGGAAAGCACATCTGAAAAGGCGGCACAATTCAGAATGAATACGCATTTCTGCATGCAACATTTCTTGTATCGAAAAAAAATATATCGGTATGACACGGCAGCACCCACATTCTGAAAATGATGTGAGTAGCACCTGTGAGAAGGAAAGCTGACACAAAACATTTAGTGAAAATGTCATGTTTACTTTATTTGCATATACAAAACAAGGTAACTCAAAGTTCTCCCTTCACAAGCAAAATTACATTTTTCCTTGGTCTGTTTTCTTCTCCACGGCCATGAAGCAGTAATGAAAAAACCTCTGAGTACAGCGCTGCCTGGCATCACAAATTTCTACAGCATCACGAGGAATAGGGCAAAAAAAAGAAAAGCAGAAATGTTGAAGGTTCGTGTACAATATGTTCAAATACAAATACATATAAGTTTTAGACTTCCACGAGGAGGCCGATCTCATCCCTGTTTCGAGCACAATCATGTCTCTTTGCTGTTAGTATGTCAGTTGCTAATTTTCAGATCTCCTTGCTGTGTAGTGGAGCCTACAACGACAGAAAAATAATATTACAATCTCATAGTTATGTGTTAGCGTCGCCCTGCAAACAACAGCTATTAACATGTAATGAAAGAGACATAAATAAACCACAAACAGATGAAAAACTACCACAGAACAAATAATTAAACACGCCTAAGGTGAATATACTCTTCTGTCTAGGAAATGTCGGTAAGAATAAAAAGTAAACATTACAAAACTGAACGAAAATGAATTCTCAAGTCAGTTCGTACTCCCCTCCAGTACAAGTACAAAAAACAACACCGCAATAATGTGACAGTTTAACAGTCAAAATGCAATGTCAAGTGGTTACAAACTGAATATCAGCACAAAACACCAGTTCCGTGCATGAGGTCAATGTTGTGCGTCCGCACAAAAGTGCAACGTAAACTTGAGATTTAAGAATAACCAACACGGTGACTGATAGTGATAAAAAATATTAAAACAACAGTGTTTATGAAGCAAGCAAGTAGTTCACTTAAATAAAACTGAACATTGCGAGCATGAGCAAGAATTGACGGTGAAACATACGACAGACACACACCAGCAAATAGATAGTTGAACAGGAAGCATTGCTTACCTAGGTCACATTTATTGCTGTCTTCGGCATTCATTACAGCAGTCACAACACAAACGATGCTCACCACTCTCAGGTAAGCGAAGAACCTTTACCATTGGCCATCGGCAATGCGTCTCGTCGCAGCGGCCACGCAGCACGCCAAACATGTCCGTGCTCCACGTCCGGCGTCACGGCTTCTTTTCAGCGGCGCGCGAGCCTTTAGGAGTCCTTTTGGTAACTGTACCACTCGTCACGAGTGACTCAGACACACAATACGCTTGGTAAGCGCACGCCACCAAATCGGAGAGCGTAAAAACGTGGGTAAAGCGATGAAACAAAGCGCGACACGACCGTTTTAAAACGACACCACCGGCCATACTCTTCCCGGCATGCATCGCGAGAGCTGCGCAATGGACAAGAGATATGACGGCGCTCATGTGTGGCTGAAGCTGAAGCGCGTTTGATTATGCCCCGCATCTAGCGCAACTAAATATAATATCAAACTACAGTTCCGTCAAAGTATCACAGGACCATATATATCAAGATGCTAATATTCTAATGTTTCAGGATGTTGCTTTTCGTTTGTATTTGTATGTTTTCTCCCTGCTCATTTGGCCGGCCGCCATTGTGGCCTCCCACTGTGAGCGCACGTTCATCTCTCTACGAGACCTCACTGGAGCGGCTGTCGCCTGCTGTCATGTGAATGTAGGGGCGTCTTTCTCGTGTGTTAGTGAGCGGGCAAAATTGGTGTGTGTCTGGCGTTCTCTAATGAACCCAACATTTGCTGTAATTTAGGAACCACTCCCTCTTATACATCAAAATACAAAAAAGAAAGGAAAGAAGAAAAAGAAAGCGCGCTGGCAAAACATTCAGTTGCAGTGTACAAGTAAGTCTGATTACGAAGCATCTTTCTCGCCCTGCAGATTAGTTATTCGGCCTGATCGAAGCTTTGATTCTGTCGGTCGTCGAGCTTTTAGACTACTCTAGCGTGCGCGCACGTGCGGCTTCAGTGTGCGCCCGCTGTTAGTGGGTGTCGCGTTTCAGGAGAATATAAAACAAACGCGAATATAAGGTGCATTGATGCACAAGGGAAAAAAAGAATATTGGGTACAAATATATGTTCAATCACCATAATGCATCTGCTTTTAGGTTTTGTGCAGGCACACAAGTCTATGTTTTATACCACAGCTTAAAATGCCTGTATCGGTAGCGGGGGGCTTTCCACCACATTGAAACGTGTACTGATAATTCATGCCACAACATCGTTTGCCACAATATTCTCCGGTGTATGTTCACTGTTTCTGTGGCTTCCTTTTAGATTATAATGGCACGTATGCAGAAGAGATCAGTGACGAATGAATTGCTGCTGTCTCTCTTGAGCATACGCTCGTGCGAGATTTAATTTTTTTTTACATTGCGAAACCGAAGAACCCTACTGGTATCAATAAAATATTAATCTAGTCCAACCAGTCTCATTCCCTCGGGCGCACAACATATCGTATAGGTTAGTCCCGGATAAAAACACCACATCAGGATAGCAATACCACACAATAATAAGTAAACTTCAAATCCATACAGTAGGTCCCCTAAGCCACGAATGGCAACTCCTTTAGAAGTTACAATCTAAAGGTTACAAGACATTTGGCGTTGCAGTAACCTTTAAAATATACGCTTCGCCACATGTAACCTCTAGCCGCGACGGAAATTCACGAAAACACAAAGATCAAGTTTTTTTAGTCACCGAGTAACCTTTATGTTATACGTTACTTGCAATTATAGGTTACCATAAACGTTACCGTGCTAAGAGTGTAGGGGTTAGGCCTATCTTGCCGCCGCGAGGTTGAGTGGAAAGACCGTAAATATAAACCCTAAAAAGGGGGTAAACTTGCCGACCTTTGGTGTCCGCAGGTGCAGGGCAACTTCCTGAAGATGACTGCACCAAAAGCAAGTTCAAAGTAGAGCGCATTGCGCCGAGAAACGGTCTCATGGCGGGAGCCCATGTGAAGCACGTCCGCACAGCGTCTCGCTGCGACGCCAACCTTTACTTCTTCCTTTCCCGATCTCTTCTTGGGTGCCTTTGTCTCTTTCTCTTTCTTTGTTTGCGCTTGTCACTCCTGACTGTACCCGTGGAGAAGAGAGTGGCCATTATCACCATCGAGAGGAATACGGGGGTTGCCTGCAAGAGAATGCCGTTTCCTATAGTTCAGGCTAGTGCCGTCACCATACATAAATCGCAGGGAGCAACGTACACCGATGTGGTCTACAAATACAACCACAAATATCCACAGAAATTGGTGTACGTTGCTCTCAGTCGATGTACAGACGTGGACCGCCTGTTCCTGACAAACCCAGCAGGAGACTTCAATTCCTACCACGGCAACGAAAATGTCTGTCGGCAGCTGATCGATGAATTTCACCGGTTGGACAAACATCACTTACCCACCATCACCAAATCCGTTCTCCAAGACCTCCGCAAGAACAAAAGGCATTTCATCCTGGCTGAGATGTCCGTTCCCTTCAGAAACACTGTGAAGACATCACGCACGACAACGTCTTATGTACGGCGGATATTCTCTGTTTCGCCGAAACATGGACCGATGTACGTTGTCACCTGGACGGCTTCACGCTCATAGCGAAAGCATCCGACAACGCTCTCCTGCCAGATGGTCTCAGAGGAGGCGGGGTGGCTATATACGCCAAGAGTACCAACACAAACTTCACCGGTTACTCACCGGTACCCTTTCCTGACCTGCCAACAGAAACCGGGGACATGTGTGCTCTGAAAACTCCCAACGGTCTACTCGTCACCATGCTCTACATCAGGCCTAACACATCTCGGTGTGATATACAATACTTCTTGCTGGAAGGACTCTCGTCCATACAATTTCAAGCTACACCTATCATAGTGTGCGCGGACTTCAATGTGTACATTTCTAAACCCACCGGAAAATGGCTTCAAAACTTCATCGTCGAACGTTTCTCCCTCACATGTGAAACCCTATACCCTACCCCACTACTAACAATCGCTCGTGCATTGATTTAACATTCTCTAATCCTCTGTGTAAACTTACCATGGCCAAACCTCTCACAATTTACCATAGTGACCATAAAGCAATCATGCTCACATGTAAACTGCTCTTCTTTTTCTGGGGTATTACGTGCCAAAACCAGTTCTGATTGTGAGGCACGCCGTAGTGGAGGGCTCCGGATTAATTTTGACCACCTGGGGTTCTTTAACGTGCACTACAACGCAAGAACATGGGCGTTTTTGCATTTCGCCTCCATGGAAATGCGGCCGCCACTGGCCGGGATGCAATCCCACGACCTCGTGCTCAGCAGTGCAACGCCTTAGATAATTTAGCCACCACGGAGGGTACATGTAATCTGTAACATACATTACTGACAAAACGTTTCTCGCTGCTTACAGAAATCCTGTCTCCGCTGTGGGGTGGCGAAACTGCCAAAGGCCAACCCTTTGGAACTGTGTATGAAACAGCTCCACCAACCCAACCGACAACGTCAGCCTGCAATCTCAACAATAAACAACCGTTTCTCATTCACCAACAACCATGTCTCTTTATTGTGTCTCAAACATTCAAAAACTAACCAACCCCTTCCCTAGGCTTGGACAAGCTTCGTGTGCAACCCTGTTCCCGGTAGGGGAGAAGTCTTCATTTTTTTTCTTCTTTGGAGAAATAATCAGTCGTAAATAATTACCTACTAAGTTACTTAATATACATCCAAGATATCAATAGGGTGAATTTAGAGAGCATTTGAAAACACCAGTTTCAGTTGTTCGCAGGGCGTTACTATTATCGTAGCTCGTTTTTCCACATTCAAGACAGGCCCAGAAGTTCCAGGTACACACCCCGATGCGGCCTCCCCTTTTTTTTTTTTTCACGTCACAACAGCGCTTCTCTCAAACATTCTGCGGACGTACTAAATGCACTCCGTACATAACTCGGTGGTTGTACTTATTTGGCAGTGTGTTTCTCTTGGAGTTCGAGCTAAATTCCTGCTAGCAGCGAGCCTCCTGTCTAGTCTGAGCTCGGGAAAAATTTGTGACCGGGAAATGAAACCCACGAAAGCCAAGTTTCAGCAAAACCGCGGCACAGGCTATTCACTCGCCGCGTCAACAGGGGCATGCTCCAACAGGGGCGCCGATGTAGCGGTCACCTCGTACAAAGGCGACGTGTCATATTTATTAGCGAGACCGCATTTTGTGAAAGCGGAAATAACTTGTGGGCAGCCGGTTTAAGCGCAGCCTTGCTGAGGCGCGCAAGTGGGAGGCCGCGCATCAGCTCTCTTGAAATGTCGGAGGCTTCAAGACCGGTATAGGAATGTCTACGTTGATGGTTGTACGCTGCAAGCGCTAGGAACCGACGCGTTCAAAATTAGATCTGGCAGCTTCCTGTAAACTTAATGATTAAAAAGTTTGTGGAATGCCACTACCAATTAATTATTTAGGGAGGATGCAAAAGACACAGCTGTGGTCATCGGAGCGACTATAGCCTTCCTTCATGCCACTGGACTCGACGCACGACTCTAGAATGACCTCAACGTGATGAACATGTGTATACGCACCTCCTTATCTTATCATCATCATTCACCGCTCTTTTCTTCCCCCCCCCCCCCCTCCTTCAACAGTGTATAGTAGCAAGCTAGAGCAAACTATCGCTCAGGCCGACTTCTTTCCCTTTCCTCAAATAAACAGCTCTCGCTATCTTTCTCGCATAATAATTTTAAATATTTGTAACAAAATCAATGAGCGATAATAGAGAGAAGAGACGGAGCAGAGTGTAAAAAATATTGACGGTTGGTCGAGTTAGTATTGGTGCCAGAGGAAGCTGTATACCGCTGAAATATGGCTTCTGGCTAGACCTGTTTTTTCTTTATCCTTCTTTATTGAATAAACTCTGTGTGCATGTCATGGATTAATTTTTGTTAAGGATATTCACAAGAAAATGAAGAGACAGCTTACTCTACGACCATTTTTAATTGTTCTTCGACGTCCGGGTTGTGCATTTGGCGAACCTCTCTCCATGCCAGTAATTTTTAACCACTGTCTGAAAATGCTAAAACTGTGGGCTTTAGCATCCCAAAACTACACATTGAATGTATGAGATCCATTGTAGCGGAGGGCATTGGATTAATTTTGACCGCATATTGTTAATTAACGGGCACTCAAAATGCGGTACAATAGTGTTCTTGCATTTCGCCCTCACCACCTTAATGCGGCCGGCGCGGCTTGAAACCTCAACATGTGGCACATTAATCTCCGATATCGAGAATCACAACACTGTTTTTAATTTGCTACTGCGCTGACGGCCAATGACATTGTAAGAGTCCAGGGAATGCTAGCAAGCCCATTTACGAAACTGGTTTGTCTGACAGTTACAGGTATATTAAAAAGAAATGTTACGCTGTATAACAAATTAGTCTTCTACAATAGCCGAGCGGCCGCTTGTACTGTGAAACGGGGTTTGGTTATCCAGACTGGAGGCAAGAATGAAAATCTCGTGATGACAGCCGCCATGAATTTCTCTCTCCAGCTCACTGTGACGACATCAATTTTGATGCCAGTCATCGCGGTCTTCCTAATTGTCCACCGGAACACAAAAAGCAACGCTGCACTTCTAAAGGAACGAAATACGTAACTTAGCAAGTTGTGGGAACTTTTCCTGCTACGAAACGACCCGTGCACAAGAAGCAGCGCTTGTGTTGTGTCCACGTCTTCTTTCGTCTCCGTTTTCAGTGCACTGCTGCTTATTTACCATGAAACAAGAAAATACTTTGGAATCGCACTGACGTCGCATAGCGTCGCACTGACGTACCAGCGCCGAGATTTCGGCGCGCAATTCAGTACAGGGAAGTTTCGCTGTCTTTTTTCCCCGAGTAATAACCAACATTTACCCACCATCTGTGTGAAGATTAGTTTTGAAGAGTACTTTACCACTGAAAACTGATTTAGTTTCTTCTTTAGTGCCTCTACATTGTTGCTGGGTGCTCTCATGCACTTCTATAAACGAGTGAAATCACGGGAAGCGTGAACTTCAAATAATGGGGGGAACAACCACTGCTCATTTTTGCTGCCAGACTGTTATTATGTTTATTATTTTTTGGCAGTGAGGCAGAATAGTAGGTGTGGTTGACGCAGAACAGGAGTAATTGGAGGTCTTTCTGAGAGGCGCTTTTTTTATGATGCGAACCTAAAATAAGCTGCTGGCGCTGATGTTGCTCCTACAGGCGCAGTATTGCTGCAAAAATAACAAATTAGACAGCAAACTTCTGCGTTCCTGTTTATGCTAGTCAAATATATGGTCAGGACTCGTAACAAGGGCAAAAAAGAAAAAGTTTCATTGAGAAAGAGCCACCTAATAAGGGGAACAAAGTGTAGAGTTAGGAACCGGAACACTGGCGGGACAAAAGTGGAATGAGAGCAGAATTAACAGCGAGACAATACAACCTCGTGAAACACAACCTCACGACCTTTCAGGAGTCAACGCCCCAGAGCGAAAAAAAGAAAAAAAAAAGGCCAACATAAATGAAAGCGGAGAGGTTCAACGCAACGAATTCCAGGTATTCTGTCATCGAGAACATAAACCGCCGACAAAGACCGGGTGAGCTCTCAATCCAGGAGAAGACAAAAGCTCTACGTAGAATAACCGCGTACAAAAGGAAAAAAAAAAGAAAACTATAGCTCCGAATGGCTTTACCCCTGTAGCCCAATGAAGTTGCTTCAGCGGCATTTTCTCGGTCCGCTGGTTTCGAGGGAGCACTAGTAGTGGGAACTACCACAAAGCAGCGACGAAAAAAAAAGAAAGCGAAGAAAACAAAGAAATATAGTAGAGGAAAACGCAAGGACTAAACCATCGCTCCTAAAATATATGGCGAAGTTCTTCGCATGCCTGCTCTTTCTGCTCTCTCTCTTCCTTGCTTTTTTTGAACATTCTTTCCCTGCGGTGTCTTCATTCGGCGGCCGACGTTTTCCCATCTCTTTATATCGTGTTCCTCTCCGAGTAGGGAGTACAGGTGGAGCTCGTGAGAGAATTATGTCTTCATTGGGATATGCTCGTCGGGCGGGAACAAAGTGATAGTGCCGAGCAGTGAGAGTTGAGATAAAAAATAAATATTCAGAAACTTTGGGCGCTGACATAGGGGATTCGGGAAAAAAAAGACAACATCGGATCGAGTAGCCTGCGAAATGGCTCATGGGAATAAAGGTTCCTCCGCGTGCGGCGCACGCGATTCATTGACGCACGTGAAAGGTTGGAACAATTCAATGGGTTGCGTAAAACAGTGGTTACGCTGAAGAGTTTTTTTTTTTCGGTGCAAAGCAGAAGCATTCAGAGGCACGCAATTTCTCTCTTTGCGGCAACTGATGTCTAGAGAGCTGTCACTGAAGTACCGTCGCATGGATATATGAGACATCTTATCTAGGAGCCGCTTCGAAAACAAATGTTATAGGATGAAACCGAACTATAAACGTGACGCCACTTCTTCACTTCGACAGGCAGTCACCCTGTTGCCACAGCGGCTTGAAGCCACGGTCGTCTAGCTCCTGATATATAAGTAGATCTAGGCATACCATTCCCAGCGACAGCGTTAGTGTGGTAACACAGTGGGGCGTTTGCGATGGTGGCGCCCTACGGTGTCGCACACCTGGGACAGTGTCCTGCGACATCCTTTGAGCTGGCCGCAGTGAAGCACAACGGAAGTTTCTTTTGGGTGCCGTCTCATTGGGTGCCCGCAAGGTGACCAGCAGCGAGCGATTTGTCGAAGTCGGCCGAACACTTTGGATAGGCGCCATTTATCTGCGCAAACAAATGCTTGGACCCTAATCAAGCCCAAACAGAGATTAGCTATCAAGTCCCCAGGGTATTTTCTCGTGGGCCGTGACTGGATAAATTATTTGGGAAAAGTATAGTTTATAGTTTATATACATTTTACAGCGAAGCTTTATATGCCCAGGCGAAACACTAATGGTCCGACCACAGACACCTTCCGGCGGAAACAAACCTATCGAAAACTTATCGAAAACACGCGTCTCGTTTACTTGGTATGTACCAAAATTGGCATGGAAGGGTACGAATGTATTACTAACATGACTGATAGGTCAGAACATCAATAACATTACATGCTTGTCAGGTACGTCCTGATTAACGATAACACCAGCCCTTCCCCTGTCGAGAAAATGTGGCTAAGTGAAGCTTGTGGGAAGATGACACTGTCGCAGGCGTTCTGCTTCGTTTGCCCTAAACTCAGAGTCGGCGGCTCTTCGCTGACGTTTGCCCTCAACGTCGCGCTCCCTCAACTCGCTGTCAGCGGCTCTTCGCTGACGTTTCGCCAGGGCTTCGGAAGCCCTCACGCAAGAATCGGATGACAAGCTTCGCTTACCGCCATTTGATCGACAGGGCAAGGGCTGGCGATTTTGTCTGTTTGGGTCCCATGCACGTATGACAAAGGTAGTTCAAGGGCGCGTTACAGGTCCCCGAGAGCACAGGGGTATGTGCCATTGAGCTTGGGCCTTTTCTGCACAATCACCAGGATCGGCCCACTTTACAGCGTAACACCACCACCACCACCGCCGAAACTTGTGAGCCTATATGACTTGCGGCCCCACCCATCGAGCTCATAACTTTTCACCCCAGCCCCTTTTCAGTAAAGTTATTCCTCCTCCTCCTCCTCCTCCTCCTCCTCCTAAAAAGCTTCGCTTAATAAAATCACGTGAGGCGCATACGCGTACTGGATATGCGGGTATGAGCTAGCGACACGAAAGAAAGAAAGTAATCACGTGTGGCTCATACACGCATTGGGCATGTGAGTATGAGCCGCCGAGAGCAGGAGCGGGAGAGATCTCGTCGGCGTCGCGCCAACGTCTCGGCAGAAGATCGCGCCCGTGTTGCAATGTGGGGTCGATCCGGCGGTTCGTGCAGAGGAGCTAGACAAAGACGTAACCAATAATTCAAAAAGACTTTAATGAACCGTTGGGATTAACCAAGTGATAAACAGCGGGGCCGCACATTTCAGCTTCGCTGGTTTACCATCTGTACAGGATGCATGGGCGGTCTAATGTTTTCAAATTTTATCTGTGTTTTCAAGGCTGTCCATGTACGTGCTGTTCTTGTCCTCTTATAACCTTTCTTTCTCTATATTTTGTCTGTGATCCATGGACTTGCTTTGTTCGCAGTTGCAGACTTTCGACAAAGGTTTCTACCTTCGATGCCTTTCTTTTTTCTTTTTGTCGTCTTTTCTCAGTTAACGTTCCGGCGTAGCTGGCCCCTTTCGTGGCCAAACTTCCAATGTTTCACATCTAATCAAGAAGAAGAAGAAGGTTACTAGGAGGAGGAGGAGGATGGAACTTTAAATGTGCTTCTCCGAGACGTAATTCCACCGAAACAATCAAATTAAAATATTAAGATTGAATTTGATGACTATTTGCTCTCGGAATTCTAAATTCTACTCTTTCAAGTATTTAAATAGCAATTCGCAAGATTACCTCACACTCGTAGAAACAACTTAACAGCTACTGATGCATCAGTGTGCGATGATAAGGCGTGTGTAGGTGGCGTCTCCTCCATACTTGTGTGGTCATTTCCTTTAACATTTCCAGATTTTACTTGAAGCTGAGCTTTTGGCAATTGTTCGTGCACTGCGTAAACTCCCTTTGCATGCACTGACATCTTGTGAATATAACCGATATATTTCCATCTTTACTTCTCTTACAACTTCATCAAGTTCGCCAGCCTAGAAACGTTACCATCATTACTTCTATCGTGGCATAACAACCGTGACGGAATTCCACAAACTTTACTTAAAATTATAGGTCATGATTACCCGTTTACGTTGCCACATTCCCCCGTTATGCCTATATTTACGCAGGTCTGGTTTGGCGCTATCGCCGCTATGCCAACTCTGCCAGGAAACAGAAAATATTGATCACCATTTTTATTGCGATAGCAATAATTATATGGACACTCCAAGTGAATGTTCACCGTCGCCGTCGTCGTGGCCGTCACTGCCGGTGTTGTCGTGAGGTTTCGCATATATATGCTACATGTCATGCTATGCTATATGCCATGCTGTATGTGCGGGGTTTTATTGATACTATATTTTAGCACTTAAGTTGCTTATACCAGGTCTTACATCCTTGGCTAAATATTTCCTCAGAATTTTGAGAATCGACCACCCATAAACAAATGTCATGAAACATACCACTCACAGCGCACGCATTTTATCTTAAATCTTCTCGAACTATTAAATATTAAAAGTGCAAAACACCATCAGCGATTAAACCAGGAAGTGAGATCATTTTACAGGTGCGCGTCTTTTTACGAGCAGCGTATAGTGGCGCCCGTGCGATGTGATTACAGTCCCTAAACGGCGTGTTAATAAGGTATGCCACCACCTTTTTCAAAAATTTTTTTAGTTTTGAATAATAAATTTTTGTTTCACATTCACCTTATAAAGGACCATTTTAAATGATATTCAAAAGCAAGAAAGAGTGAGAAAATTATACTGACATTTGCTATTGACAAAAAATTTCACAAACTTGGCTGTTACGCAAACATTCACAACTATCGAATGGAGTGCAGGGATTGTAAACTTTTTTTGGCACAGAGGTAGCCAACTAATTAGACTGTGCAACTAACTAGCATCTTTGCCATCTGATAATTGGGAATCAAGTTATAGTAAAAATAACAAAGAAAAGAAAAAAATTATATTTTTTGTCTGCAATTCTTGTAATAAAACATGATTACATCGAAACTTATCATTCGCTTCCCTCGAAATATCTATTGTACTTCTGTTTCCATCATTGAAGTGGCACACAGCACCACATAAACCAAAAAGTAGGATGGGCAGGCTCACGCGGACGTCTTTGGGAACCCGTTGCCAAGTCATACCGTTGATACTCTCGTTACATTTTGGGATTTTCCGTACAGGCACTTCTTTACGAGCTCATCCGTATATAGAAAGGTCAGCATAAACCGGCTTCACTTTCGTTTGAGACGTTTTTCGATTGTTTTCTATTTTTTCGAAAGTGTTGATTGAAACTTTTGTTTCAATCGGCTTTTTACCTTGAACTTGGCCATGCCTTCTTATAAAAACCTTCAGCGTATGTTATTACAGTTGCTACTAAAAATAATAGCTATAAAAATGACGATCCCGGTAGCATTCACAGTGGCAGCATAAAGCGCGCGCAACGTTAACAGAGACGCACTTTAAACGCTTGTAGCGTCATGGATCCCCCTTACGGAAATTTAAAGCAATGTTTTTAAAAAAGGAATCCTTACAAATTGTCTTTGAATAATGTTTGACGTATCAGACTAAAAAATAACAGAAAATTTTCAATATACGTCGCTGATTTTCGCCGAGTTATCTGTTTCTGTTACCACACCACATTTGTTTCGGTTTCGGAACCGTTCACCGGCTGTTAGTAAGTTGGCTATAACTTTTGAACTAAATAAGATAAGAACATAATTCTTTCTGCAGAACATTTTTGAATGTTTTCGGATTCTAGAAATCTAAAAAAGAAAAAATTTTCTTAAAAAACGCTTTTTCAAAGGTGGTAAATCGCAGTTTCACCCGAAAGGCGAAGCATCAATTGCGATAGCAACTTAGTAGAGAGCTATACGGAGTAAGGATAGTAGTTTTATCCGCTGTACAAACTTGGACATGCAGCAGCACCGGCAACACACAGCACTGTTGTCGACGCCGTCGGCGTTTTGCCCGCGTTCGCACAAAATGCGTGCGGCGTTGGTGACTGTTGCCGGAGCCTCTGATATAAATAGGCACTTGGTGCCGCAGCTAAGCATCGCCTCCCTTCCCTGCCCCCCCCCCCCCCCCCCCGAGCCTTTCGTGCGTCAGAAGAAGGCGCGTTTTCTCTACATATATGGTGATTGTAAAGGAGGAAAGAGACGCCTACTTCTGCAGCCCTTAAGGGAGCACGGCACAGAACGCGCGTTTGTTCTCCGCCGTGCGTTTACTCCCCGTGAAAACGCGCGTCCCTCGCGCCCTTTCACTCGCACATACAGCGTTCGGCGGCGCGCGGCGACGATTTCATCTCCATTGAGGTCATACGGAACCTCACGGCGACGGCGACGGCGACGGCAGAAATCTGCTTTGGAGTGTCCATATAATTGCTATCGCAATAAAAACGGTGCGGCCTGCCGCGTGCATCAAAAAATGTCACAGTTTCGCCCTAAGGGCGAAGCAATGAATGCGATAGCAACACAGCAATGTCATACGAAGTAAGGTGAGCGGCTTTGGTAGCAACAACACGCAGAACTGTTGTCGACGCCATCGGCGTTTTGCCCGCGTTAGCTCAAAATGCGTGCGGCGTTGGTGACTGTTGCTGGAGCCTCTGATATAAATAGGCACTTGGTGCCGCAGCTAAACGTCGGCTCCCTTCCCTTCCCCTCCCCCACGGACTCTCGCGCGTCTGAAGAAGGCGCGTTTGCTCTACATATATGGTGATTGTAAAGGAGAAAAGAGACGCCTACTTCTGCAGCCCTTAAGCGAGCACGGCGCAGAACGCGCGTTTGTTCTCCGCCGTGCGTTCACTCCCCGTGAAAGACGCACCCCTCGCGCCCTTTCACTCGCACATACAGCGTTCGGCGCGCGGCGACGATTTCATCTCCAAATGACGTCATACGGAACCTCACGGCGACGGCGATGGCGACGGCGACGGCAGAAATCTGCTTTTGAGTGTCCATATAATTGCTATCGCAATAAAACGGTGTGATCAGCCGTGGCGCCACACGTCGGAGGCTGTTATATGGCATCGGCATAGCAAATGCGTCAGGAACGCGCTTGGAACGCCGTCGCGCGTGCCAGCCGACGGCGTGTTCCATCGCCGATGACTAGCGCCGTTCGGCCTAGCCAAGCGGCCGACAATGCAACTACGGTTGTCACATTCGCTCCCATTGCAACGCGCCCGACGCGGCAGGCCGCACCTTTTTTTTAATCCAGCGGCCGTGACCAAATGATCGCCCGGTGCTTCGCCCACTCATCATCATTCCCTTCGTGGATATGCGGTGATTTTTTAGGGGCGAAGCTCCTTATAGCGGCACCCGTTCGTCCCCGTCGTAGTAGGTAGCCACGTCTAGTTTTATGAATTGCTCAATAGATGGCGTTGTGTGTCCCTATATGTATGTATACCCATATATACATATATATGTATATGTATAGTATAACCGGAAGCCGACTTCCGCTTCTGGTTCCACTTCCGGTTCCGCTTCCGGTTCCGCTTCCGGTTCCGGAAGCCAGCTTCCGGCTTCCGGAGAACGCTATAAGGGGCGAAGCTCCTTATAGCGGCACCCGTTCGTCCCCGTCGTAGTGTGTAACCAGTCTTAACGCTAGTACCAGATGTCGGTATAAACTAAACGTATATCTCTCGTCCGTAGCTGTGGTTTACCCGAATGATCCCCCGGTGCTTCGCCCACTCATCATCATTCACTTCGTGGATATGCTGTGATTTTTTTCTACAAGCGGACACGACCATCGGAGACTGAGCCCTTGAGAGCTTCGCTGTAATACAGCCGTTAACACACTGTGGCGGTAGCGTAAGTGGCTTTATATATATAAGCCGATTCGTCATATGCGCGTGTTTCCAGCGGCGCGAACGCAGGCGTGGAACGCGACCGCAATGCTCCTCTCCTGCCGCAGCGCTCTACAGGTGCCGGCGTTGAGCTGCTCAAAGCTGCCCCATGAGGGAGGGCGGCGGAAGTAGAGGAGGGTTGTCCTTGCCGAGCGCTGTCCTACTGCGTTGAATTCACCTTCGGACGCCATAAAGCCTAGACACGACAGCTCGTGTGTCTCAAGAAACTAGTTGGCCGTTCGGCGACGAACACTGCCCCACTACTCGTTTGCGGGAGAGCATGCGAACTTTTCATTGGAGCCTTGCTATCGTACGTCCGACCCCCGACACGATGATGATGATGATATGGGTTTTCAATGGCGCAGCAGCCACTATCAACCACCGACCGGCGACCGCCCACTACGAAAACGGGCGAAACGTTACATAAAAAAGAAAAAAAAAAGAAAAGCACGCGGGCCTATTGCGTGCGCGCTTTATCCTCTTCCCTTCTCCTGTCTTAAATGCTCTGGAAATATTCAGTAATGTCCTGTCTATGCAGTGTGTTTTTTTTAGCTGCAATACATTAAAAGAAAATGCCTGTGGCACAATTTTAGCCCTTTATCTAAATAACTAGATGAGGTGGTTATTACATCTGGGAAATAACTAGGAGGTGGTTATTACTTCTGGGAGATATCAAAATAGTTAACTGAATAATGAATATAAGTAGGATAAATAACGTTTTGAATAATTACCTGCAAACCTTACCTTGCAATATCACCGGCTACAATTTGTAAACCTATGTGCCATAAAGTATAAGTAATTAAGAATATAATTAGTCCAATTACGTTAATTACACATTTAAGCCTATTATTTGTCGTACAAGTAGTGGCCGCCTCATTGAGTAATTTCGTTCAAGGGTTATAGAATTGTGCTGTCTTCCACGGACAATGCTAAGAAAAATTGATGCAGCTAAAAAAGTAACACTCGGTATAACTATAGCCCAAGTTTCTGGATTGTCCTAATGTCTGCCGCCGAGCGCATTTTTATGCCGCAACAATCAGAAAACGGCCACCGTTGTCTGGCAGGAATCAAACCCTTGTTTTCGTGCGTAACAGCTGAACACCGTATCTGCGTATACACCTGCGACAGGCGAGTCCTTCGGGTACCTCGAGGATGACATTCATGGTAGCGTTCTGAAGTGCGCTTACAGGATTTCCTTACTATAAAGCTGGATACAGACGAAACAATTCCTAATGAAAGGAGTGTTTTCATACATTAACATCGTGGCGTATGAAAAGAATTTCATGGCGCTTATAGCTACGAGGCCGGAGGTTCACACATGCATGTTTACCGCTCAGTATACCTTGCTCTTAGTAGCCAGTGCAGTCCGAACGGGTGTAACTCATATTCTGGTTGAGTTTAAGAAAGACTGGAGTCGGGCAGGTCATGTAATTCGTAGAGCAGGTAGCATGTGGTCCGTTAGAGTAACCGAAATGAAACCAACTAGCTTGCCTCTATGCTCTAAGTATACGACGACATGCTCACAAGTTCAATAATGTCACTGCGAATGAGGTCCTAAAGCAGGAACCACGCAACTCTTGAAGTTAGGCTTATACTCCTTTCAATTTGCGCACCATTATACACACCGATGCGCTGAATGAATATAGCTCTACGTACGAGGCGGCGCTTGGCGTCTGTCCAAAACTTCGAGTGGCTAATTCACCTCGCTGAACTTCTATCTTTTACAGCGAAGCTGTATAGCTCTACTTCCCAATGGGTATGTCGTGTCTGTAGGCAAAAACTAGGGAGGCGCGCGCCGCGTGCGCCGCTGGGTTCCTTGCAGCACCAGCAGATGGGGCTCGCGTCCGCAGCAGCGGCGGCGCCGGCCGTGCGGGGGAAAGCAAAATAAGACAACCAGAAAGCTCACCTTTGCACATAGCGTTCGTCGCAAGCGTTTCCCGGTAAAGATTACGGTTGCGTAAGCTGAAGCTGCCGGGAACTGCCGTAACTGTAGCATACGAAGCAGGGAGTGACGTAACTATGCACTTTCGCATGTAAAAGAAGAACCCGCCTCGACACTGAGTAGTGTTCTGACAGTGCTATGGGAAAGAAGGCCACGTATAGTGAGGACTCCTGAAGAGCAGCATGCTTCCGAGGCGAGGCGAAAGTGTGGTTAAGTGCATTTCTCTTCTCTCTGGTCCTCTCTTTGTAGGTGCACGAAGTAGCGGCGCAAGCCAAGTCGCGGGCCGTTGAAACGTCTTAGGCTAATAATTAGGTAAAGTGCATACGAATGTCGCCATGTGAATAACTTCAAGCTACATCGCAACGGATAATCGTTCAAGTTGTCGTTTACACCTTTGCTGACTAACCACCTTCGAAGCGTGAATTGGAAAGCAATTTTTTTTCTTTTTTACTACAAGAGCGAATTTTCGCATATTACAACAGTTGTAGACGTGCACATGAATTATCTCGTAAATACAAAAATCCGATCCAAACTGTAAAAAAAAAAAACAATGAAAGGCGCCGCAAATACAGCTCACGCGAAGAAAGAGAACATCAAATACATTTTTAATACAGTTTGTGACACCTGTGCACAACTCGCATTGCCCATGGATTTATGAGTGCAGAGTGCAAATTACTGTAGCTTGACAGCAATAAATTTTCTGCCAGAAAGCACGAAATTGCTTTACATATATAGTAGCGATCCACGCATACGTTTTTGATGCACCACGTCTCGCGCAAGCCTGTAATTTTCCTTTCGGTCAGCTGGAGAAATGGCTGAAGAAGGTATATTGTGCTAGAGCGGGTGAAACGCAGTCTGAAATTGTGGACTCTCGAGTGCTTGAATTCGGAGAGTTTCGCGGAGCTGTCCGAGGACGCTGTAAAACAAAGACGGTTGGGAGACGGTATGTGTCAGTCGAGAAAATCGGAGGGCAAGAGTGGAGCACGCCCTGGGACAGCGCATACTGTCCGACACAGGAAATAGTTTTCTTTCTCTTTTTTTTTCTTTTTTAACCGTCTACTGCCAACTTGGTACATACAAAAGAAGGACCTATACCTGCTACAAAAGGACCAGACGCCGTCGTAAGGAACGAATCGCGCGCGTACTTGGTTGGCTAAAATTCCTTGATGACGCACAGCGCCGCCGGAGCCAAGAAGAAAGAACCCGCAAGAACAGTTTTTTCTTGCGTTGCTCGCTCGTTTTCTTTTGCTTTTGCTGCCCCGCGCCTAGTTCCTGAGCGATCGAGGCACGTTCCGCACGTGCGCGCTTCGTATATAGCAATTGTGCAGCTGCCTTATCGGGCCAACTGCAGCTCGCTCTCCCGGTATTGGCTGCACGGCGAATTCCTCCTGCTTTTCAGTGCCTATACCGCCACTGTTCGAGCGGCTGACGTTTCCGAAATAGGGCAGGTGAAATGAATAAACTCTATCGGGGCCAGCAGCCTAAGGAACGAGCCGAGAGAACTCCCTACCGCGCACGGGGGAGGAGGTTAGGACAAAGAAGAAAGGTGTGCAGCAGATTGGGCAAGGGAGAAGGGTGCCCCACGCAACTCTCGGGGGGGGGGGGGGGGGACGCTTCGGGAAGACTATACAGCATATACTTGCGCTGTCGACGAGCTGCATTACGAGGCTTCGCAAGAATGTCCTGGGAAATTGAAAATAGCTGTTTGCTGGGAATGCGCGCGCCTCTGTCGGAGAAGAAAGGTAAGAAAGAAAGAAAAAGAAAGAAACACAAACAAGAGACAGATCAGATGGAACGGGAAGAATGGATGCGGAGAGGAGTTGTAAAAAGCGTCGCTTTCGCTGTCCGGAACGTTTCCCGTGGGCCCGCTTATTTTCCCTGGCATGCATTCCGCGGCCGTTAAAGACGCCGCCGCCCGCCTTCGTCACTTCACCTCTCTCGAAGCTTCAGGTAGACGAGAGGGAGCTACCGTGGCGGTATCACGCTGGTTCATCGCCGAGTGGAGAGATAGCGCACTGGTGTGCAAGGATTGTTTTGTTGGATTCCTTTGTGGACTTCAATATTTTCAGGGGTGATTTTGGACCCGTAGTACGCTTGTTGTAGGAGGTAAACAACATAGCTATTTAAACTGTGCTCCAATCAATAATTGAATACTGTTCAAAACACGTAAACCTTTTTTTTTTCTTTCCTGGAGGTAACAGAAGAACTTGAATGTTGTTCTGAGATTTTACAAGTTATCTTTCAACTCATTTAGTCGTTTGTATTTTATGTATTTTTGAAATTCAAGGGAAGAAACGCTCAACTGTGATTTACTGTTTTATTTTTAAATAATTGCTCACTACTCAGTTCTCGTTTGCTTCGAGGTTAGGCCGGAAACATACATACTGCGTTGTTAACCAGAAGAAAATTAAAAAGGTATACAGCCGCGGATACATTGTCCAATTTCAGTGCCGATTCCGCACACCTGGGCCGGTATTTTGTAGCGATACGTTATGCTTTATTCTATGCTAGTCTTACCATCCACCGCTCACGGCCGGTTGATCTCGTTGATGACATGAGCGGACCGGCGCTCTGACCACTGACCAAGTGTGAAAAGCGCGAAAAGGCATTAGCATCAGAAAGGCATCGCTACAAAATACCGGCTTTAATCTCGCTGCATTCGAAGGTTTCTGTTAAAAATCAGGAACAGCGGGCTGTCCTGAAAACTCCAAAGTACTTCACAAGACAGTAGTTCACAATCAAGTTCGATTCTCAGGGCAAGTTCGATTATCATTACTGCTAACCAAAAGTGCGAAAAGAAATAAAAACAAAACATATGCAAGCAAGCTTGCACGAAAGTACGACAGAGCTGTGGTCTCGCAGGCACGTACTAACGATCAAGTTTGTCTTCTCTTAGACGTACATTATGCACGGCCCAATGGCTCTTACTTTCCTATACTGCGTTTCCCTTTAGTGACGCCACGTCAACGTCGACGTACGTGCGCGCCAGAAAATACAGTCTGGAACACTCCTCGGTCTCTGTGGCTGCATGCCGTGGGCCCTCGTCAGGTCACCGCTTGACGGTATTGGCAGCTGCAGCAATCGATGACACTCCTAACCACCCACACCTCGCACACCTCCTGCTGCGTACGTGAGTGCCAAATCTTGCCGCCTCTCACGCCGTATGTGAGGCACGTGGCTGCGCGTGGCTCGGACGAGACGTCACTGTCGCCGGTGTGACGGATGTCACGCGAGACCTTTTTAATTTTGTAATTCTCAGTACAATCAAGCAGCAATGCCAAGGAAGACATTGCGGCGGTCCCTTGCCTGGAAAGTGCGGTGTTCTCACCGTTACGACATCGACAGGCATACTGAATCTCCGTAGTGTACTAAAATTTCGCTCTACTACTCCAGGTACAAACCTAGAAAACGCCTCGTCCCGTAAATATGACCTTCAAGTTCAGCCAAGTTCAAACTGTGACTTAGCCTGCCACTACCGGCGGCTGCTGCGTACGCCGCATGGGCGCCCATATCTTGATGTCGATAAAGTGCGCGCGCAGGCCTCATCTTCAGAGCGATCTGCGATGTGTACAAAGTGCGCCGAGTGCTGGTAGCTTTGTATACGCAGCGCTTTGGACGCTTAGTTCGCGTTGAAGCGAGACGCAGCATGAAGGTCAACTCGCTCGCTGCTGCTGCCGCGCTGAGCAACGTCTGTGTGTTGTCTTGTGGTGCAATAGATGCGGTAGTTGCTGACGGCGCCGAGCGGCGTCTTCGTACTTTCCTAAAGCAAGCAAAACCATGCTATCGCTCGACAAACTTGGTTTAAACCACGTTCAATTCTGGAAAAAAAAAATGTTTTTTTGGCTATAATAAGCTGCAGTTCATTCATTCATTCATTCATTCATTCATTCATTCATTCATTCATTCATTCATTCATTCATTCTTTTTTCTTTCTTTTTTGTTTCTTCCCGGGAAGTTTCTTAAAGCTCAGGCACATTTCCAGCTATATAAAGCAGTCCCTAACTCCAGGTCTTCAAAAATGAGCCGGCACTCTTAATCAGTACACATTTGAAGCTGTTGCATTCATAATTGTTTCTTTCACGACGCTTGGGAACAACGCGACATCTGTAAAATTAGGCATGCATTCATTATCCTGCATATCACATGCTTCTTTGAAGAAATGGACCATTCAATTTAGAACCACACCGCCAATCATTTTCCCAATGAAAGAGCTTTGGTTATGAAACTCAATGAAGTTGCCTAGTTGGTTCCTGGCTTCTAAACCTTAATTCGGTTACCTTAGGCAGCGTCTGTATTCTTTGTTTTGTTTGAAGTGATTTAGAACGGGCAAACAATAGATTCGTGTGCGCGCTCTTTTTGTATGGTAATTCCTTACGATGGTCGCTCTACAATAGCTTACCTTGCTTCTGCAAAACTGATGAGTGCGAAATAGCAGCTAGATTTTTTTATCATTATAATTTATAAAAGCCTAAATATTCTTTAAAGTCGTACTTCAGACTACTTTTACTGAGAAATGCTTTTGTCTGCTCATTTTTGCACGTAAAAAATTACTTTAAAGTCGTACTTCAGACTACTTTTACTGAGAAATGCTTTGTCTGCTCATTTTTGCACGTAAAAAATTGTAACGTAAACAAAAATTTCACATTTTGCCTACATTGCCGATTACGGAGAGTGAATGTAGAGGTTTGTCCGTTATAATACAGAGTGCAGTGGGCAAAGACGGCAGTGAAAAGGCGAACGTTGACCTATATCCGATACTTATAAAGCCTAAATATTCTTTAAAGTCGTACTTCAGACTACTTTTACTGAGAAATGCTTTTGTCTGCTCATTTTTGCACGTAAAAAATTGTAAACGTAAACAAAAATTTCACATTTTGCCTACATTGCCGATTACGGAGAGTGAATGTAGAGGTTTGTCGTTATAATACATATTGCAGTGGGCAAATACTGCAGTGAAAATGCGAACGTTGACCTATTATCCTATACTAAGAGAGAGAGAGAAAGAAAAGAAAAGAAAAGGCCGGGAGGTTACCCAGGTTGCACCTGGTTTGCTGCTCTACAGAGGTACTGAAATGTTCTTCGGGAACACTGAGCTGGTGTTGGAAGAAAAAAACTATAATAACGACATGGGACATCTTGCACAATAACAAATACATTGTTTAATGAAATAGAAGCATACAGCATTGGAAGGCTTGGCTAAACGTGCTAATTGACTTTTTGTTGCGTGAAATCTTCTGCGCTTGCCAAAGCGCCGTGCAATGCGGTCAAGGCCCCTTCACACAGGCGCCATGTAGAACTGAATCCACAAAGGTGTTTTGCGCCTTTCTTTTTGCACAATACAATATACTTACCGGTTCTTCGCAGTGTGGGCAACTTCCGATACCGTGTTTCCCCCAACTCGAAAAAAAAAATAATTGCTGGGTATTCCGACATTCACCATTTTTCACGAAGAAATAAAATATACTTAAATACCACGGTCGAGACGACGCTTTAATTCAAGAAGGAAAAATGGCGCCGACGCAAAAACGAACACGAGCCGATGATTGATGATGGCTTTGTACAGATGAAGATGATGTCCGCATAAATGCTTACACTAATTTCCCCCGTGGAAGCGGCCAGCCTGGCCGCACGTTAGACTGGGGAACGGAGATGAAAGGGCTTCAGGTGGGAAACGTGCACGATTTCTGTTCCGCGGCAGCATCGGTCAGTTGGGGCATCAACAGGTGTAACGCGATAGTTCACCGGAGAGGTCTGATCTACGACTTTGCAGGGGCCAATATATCGAGACTCAAGCTTCGCACATAAACCGGGTGTTCGTGCAGGTGTCCATAGGAGCACATCGTAAGCAGGGTGGTAGGAAACGACGCGGTGCGAGGCATCGTACCGATGTTTTCGATCGTCTTGGCTTGCTTCAGTGTTCATACGGGCGCGACGACGACATTGGGCAAGACGAGACACAAACTGGTCGCAAATGAATGGTGAAGCGTTGACGGGCCACAGAAGAAAGAAACGTTGAGTGATGAGGTTGGGTGGCGGCCGTATACTAAGAAAAAGTTGTCGCAGTTTCACCTGAAAGGCGAAGCATCAATTGCGATAGCAAATTTGTAGAGAGCTATACGGAGTAATGATATTAGCTTTATCAGCTGTATAAACTTGGCCATGCAGCAGCACCGGCAACACGCAGAACTGTTGTCGACGCGGTCGGCGTTTTGCCCGCGTTCGCTCAAAATGCGTGCGGCGTTGGTGACTGTTGCCGGAGCCTCTGATTTAAATAGGTACTTGGTGCCGCAGCTAAACGTCCCCTCCCTCCCCCCCCCCCCCCCCCCACGGCCTTTCGTGCGTCAGAAGAAGGCGCGTTTGCTCTACATATATGGTGATTGTAAAGGAGGAAAGAGACGCCTACTTCTGCAGCCCTTAAGGGAGCACGGCACAGAACGCGCGTTTGTTCTCCGCCGTGCGTTCACTCCCCGTGAAAGCGCGCGTCCCTCGCGCCCTTTCACTCGCACATACAGCGTTCGGCGCGCGGCGATGATTTCATCTCCATTGACGTCATACGGAACCTCACGGCGACGGCGACGGCGACTACGACGACGACGGCGACGCCGACGGCAGAAATCTGCTTTTGAGTGTCCATATAAATGCTATCGCAATAAAACGGAGAGTATCCGGTGGTTCGTTGAACAGACGTATTGTACGCATCCCAGTTCGCATCCCAGAATTGTATCCTATTTGCGATGGTCAGGTTGAATATACATTGATAGCATGTCGCACAGCGTGTGATGAAATCGCTCAGTTAGGCCATTGGTTTGAGGGTGGTAGCTAGACGTTGTCTTGTGCACGGTGTTGGACGCTTGCAGAACTTCATTAAGAGTGCTTGAAAGAAATGCTTTGCCTCGGTCGCTCAACAGAACGTGAGGCGCCCTGTGACGAAAGTCGATAGCCTGCAAGACGAAGGCCGCTGCTTCTGAGGCCGCTCCTGAACGTATTGAGGCTGTTTCAGCGTACCAGAGCAAGTGGTCAACAGCAGTGACGATCCATCTGTCGCCGTCTGGAGTAGTTGGGAGTGGCCTGAAAAGGTCAATGCCGACGACAGAGAAGGGTTCTGCTAGACAAGGAAGTGGTTGTAGCGTCCCGACCGGAGCAGTAGTAAGTCGCTTACGGTGTTGGCAAAGCGGGCACGAGGCAGCATATCTAGCTATGCTCGTGGAAAGACCTGGCCAAAAGAATCGGCTGCGTATGCGCTCGTCTGTTTTGTGGTAACCCAAGTGAGCTGACGTAGGGTCATCGTATCAGGCCTGCAGAACTTCAGCGTGAAGAGAGCGTGGTAGAACGGGAACCCATCGATGGCCTTCCGGGTGAAAAATGTAACGGTAGAGTATGTCGTCCTCGAACTTGAATAGTTTGAGCTGTTTCCGTAGCCTGGCATTGGGTGGAGATGAAACACCACGGAAGCGATTGATGATACCATGGCAATAAGAATCGGCGCGCTGGTGAGTGGAAAGCACTGAAGGGCTGTTTTATGGAGTCAAGGAAGAAATCGTTGTAATAGACGAAGCGTCCTCCGTGCGGCCAATTTGAAAAGGTGATGGGATGTGCTCCGATGATGGTGGTAATGGGCATCGGGAAAGAGTATCGGCATCTTGGTGCTTCCTTCCGGACTTGTATATGACATCGAAATCATATGCTTGTAATCGGAGTATCCAGCGGCCAAGGCGTCCAGACAAGTTTTTCATTGTCGGCAACCAACATAGGGCATTGGTGGTCGGTCACAACCGTGAAATGTCGACCGTGGAGGTATGGTCGAAATTTCTGAATGGACCAGACAACAGCCAAACACTCTTGCTCGGTTATCGAGTACTCCTTTACCGCTGAAGTCAGAATGCGGATTGCATATGCAACAACCTTTTCGCAAAGGTCGTGGTCGCGCTGCAGCAGTACGGCACCAATTCCTTGACCACTAGCGTCAGTATGCAGTAATGTGGGCGCCTTGTCATCAAAATGACAAAGAACAGGTGAGGATGTTAGTACGCGCTTGAGTTCGTGGAACGCGGCTTCACACTGATCGTTCCAGTCGAAGGAACTGGAACTAGCAAGGAGCTTGTGGAGGGGCGAGGCAATCCTGGCGAAGTTCTGGATAAAACGTCGAAAGTATGAGGCGAGTCCAAGGAAGCTGCGCAGATTTTTTTTTTTTTTTTTGCACGAAATGGGTGTGGAAAGTTGAGCACTGCGGAAATTTTGACCGGATCAGGCTGGATGCTATCTTTGCTAACGGGATGACCCAGGACTTTAATCGTTGTGCTAGCAAAACGGCACTTCTTCGATGTTTAGTTGAAGTCCGGCATTAGAAAGGCATGTGAGCACTTCATCTAAGCGTTGCAGATGGTCAGTGAAAGTCGAGGAAAACACGACGAGGTAACATAGAGAAGTTTTCCACTTGAGGCCGCGAAGAACAGTGTCGATCATTCTTTCAAAAGTGGCGGGAGCATTGCATAGGCCGAAAGACATTACGTTAAACTCGTAAAGACCATCCGGAGTATAAAAGGCGGTCTTTTCTTTTTCCGCTTCGGACATTGGAATTTGCCAATATCCGGAGCGAAGATCAAGACTGTAAAAGTATTGCGCGCCTTTCAAAGAACCAAGGGCGTCATCGATACGGGGCATCGGATATACATCCTTACGGGTGACCTTGTTTAGCGTGCGGTAGTCAACACAAAATCTTACCGATCCATCCTTCATCTGCACTAAAACGACGGGTGGTCACCAACAACAGGCGGAGGGACGTATGATGTTTCTTTTCAGCATATCGGCGACGTTCTCCTCGACGCTTTTGCGTTTAGCCAAAGAGACTCGGTAGGGACGACGGCGTACAATAGTCTGGCCATCGGTGTCGATGCGATTGGAGGCAACGGAGGTCTGTCCGAGTGAGAAAGTATTCATATCAAAGGAGGCCTGATGCTTCGTGAGCAATTGTAGCAACGCTTCACTCTGAGCAGCAGTAGGGTCATGACTTATCACGGAAGCAAGGGCAGATGAAGCAGATTTGCCCTGTTGAGGAAGAGCTTGTGAGGCGGCAAGAGGAAGCAGGGAGACTGGTTGGGTGTCCAATTAATAACAGGTCACTGCAGAGTCTTGAGGTAGGAGGATTGCCTCAGTGGTCGTGTTTAAGGCGATGATTAATGCAGAGCTTTCTTTGAACCGCACCAGGCAGGAAGCGAAGACAATCCCACGGGCAAGACAGCGGCCGTAAGGAGTAATGAACACGTCGCCATTGGAGATGTCCGTAGAGGAGAAAGTTATGATGTGCGCGTGGCCGGGAGGCAGTACAGAATCGGCAGCAGTGAGGAAACACAGTCGTGGCTCATCGCCACTCCCGCTGCAATGAACTGTCCTCGATGATGTGGACTACACGTTGACGGCAAGAGATTAAAGCGGAAGCTGACGAGAGGAATTCCCAACCTAAAATGAGTTCATGAGCGCACGGGAATAAAATCGCGAACTTAATGTGATGACGGATACTATCCATGAAGACGCGTGCTGTACATTGGGCTGATGGCCGAACGATTGCTCCATTAGCCCCAATCAAGCATGATCCAACATACGGCGTCTTCACTTCCTGCAGACGAGAGCACAGGTCCGCACGCATAACAGATATAGTAGCTCCCGTATCAATCAGAGGTAACAAACGCACACCCTCCACGGACACCAATAACATGTTCGACGGACGTTCAGGAGGACTTGTAGCACTTCGCGGCGATGCAGTTTTCCCTCCAAAAACTGCACTGGTTAGTTTTCCGGTCACTGAACATGGAGTTGGGACACAGGCCGAAGTGGCGAAACAGAACGTCGGAGCGGCGATGGGGAGCGGCGTCTCGAGGCACGTGTGTTGTGGGCGGTGTTGGAAAAGTCGGCCGGAGATGGAGATCGGCGAGCGGGAGGATTATCGTCATAAGTGCGGCAGACGCGAGGAGGTGGCTCAGCGTAACCACGACGTTCGTCTTGCTGGCGGCGTCGGCAAAACCGGTACATATGTTCTCGAAAGCCGCAGTAATAGCAGATAGGACTCGACGAACGCCAGGCAAAGTAGTAAGGTGGGTTCGGAGCTCGGGCGACTAAAGGGGCCAGGTGATCGTGAGCAGGCGCAAGCGGTGTGATTGGAGGCGGTGCGGTTGGCATTGCAGCAACCTGGGCCTAAGAAGCCGTTTGTGGGCAAGGAGAAGCGTTGGCATGGCGGGCGTTCTGCAGGGAGGCTAATTCCTTCTTAATATAATGCCACGCAGGTCAATAGAAGCAGGTTGGACGTGAGCGCTGCTGCAAGGAGGTGAGCCATGCGCTTGCAATTCCTCACGAATTATGGCTCGAATGATAGACCGGAGTTCAATACTGTTGGCCAGGGGATATGTCGGAAAAGTCCGGTTGCAAGCAGATTGATTGCAGGGCGTCGAGGCGCTGACAAACGGAGACGACGTCCGACACCGTCGAAGGGTTTTCAGCGGCGAGTGCGTTGAAGGCAGTAGATCCGATACCCTTGTCGCGGGCGGCCAGTTTCTGGCATGGCACTGTCGACACGGCGGCAAAGCGCGAGGATGTCCTCAATGTACGAGGTATACGACTCGCCATAATGCTGGGCGCGCTCAGACAGCCTCTTTTTCGCTACTTCCGAATGAACCGTGGGTGTGCCAAAAACGCTCCGTAGCTGCTCCTTGAAAGACGACCAATCACGGAAGTCTCTCTCGTGTTTCGGGAACCATGTCTTGACTACTTGAGAGACGTAAAATGGTACGTTTTTTACCCTCGATGTGTCGTTCCAGTTGTTGCACTCGCTGACACGATCGTAGTTGTCGAGCCAGTGCTTCTACGCTTCTACAAGCGCTTCTACAAAATCTGACAGTGCCAATTCACGTATTCTGGGGCAATAACTGTGTTTTAATATCTTAGTGCGCGCAAAGAAAGGCTTTAGGTTGAGGCTGTGGCAAAGTCTAGAGCACTGTTATACGCGAGGTAAACATCCGCGTATAGTCGACAAGACGAGTGAACAATTAAGTGTAGTAGTTTCATGGAATCGGTATGCCGCCAGGTGCATAGAAGAGATAAATGCAAGGAATTCATTGCGGATGAGTGCGATAAATCACGATCTTAGCGATGACAAATGAAACAAACTGCCTTAATTTGTACAGATTCAATTTCGTTAATGTCGCATACTTTATTTGGTTTCCCGTCGCATTAACCGTACTCTAATACGGAGCGAATAAGTGTTTTATACATTAGAAATTTAGGGGGAGGGGTCTGGGGGGGGGGGGGGTGATATAAATAATGTTCGACTTAAGTGACCTAATTTTCTTAGTACTTTAGTTGTAATGTGATCAATATGCTGTGACCCCTGCATGTTGTGCGTGAAGATAATCTCTAGGTGTTTGTACACCTGGGCCCAGGAAAATATTGTGTTGTTTAATCTGTACACATGCTGAGAAGGAAAACGGCTGTTCGTAAATGACACTACTAGGATTTTCTTAAGTTAATGGGCATCTGCTATTGCGTACACGAAGTGCAAAATCTGGTGAAGAAATCCTGAAGTCAGGTGTGATAACTAGAAGTAATTACCTGGTATAGGTCGCAATCGTTCGCATAGAGGCGGATTTTTTACTTAATATTGCTGGGAAGATCATTTATGAATATTAACAATAACAAAGGGTCCCAGAAGAGAGCCCTGCGAAACACATTATGTTACATTTGCAGTGGACGACGAAGTGCAATTAAATGAAACCAACTGAGACCGAGAGTTATGGAAGCGAACTAGCAAAAAAAAAAAAGAACAAAAAGAAAACAACGGCAACCCCTCATCTCGTCAATTATGTCATTAATCCTCGGCAATGGGTAACGTATCAGCTCCGTTTGGTGATTACGAGCTCGGTAATCTGTGTAAAGACGGAAAGTTCATTCTTCTTTCGAATAAATAGTTATAGGCGATGCAAACGCTGACACCAACGGTCGACCATTGCGTGTACTTCTGCTTTCAACCATGTCTTCTTTTCTCGCAACGTAATATACAAAGTTCTTCGAACCACTCCTTTGTCTTCGAGGTCGAAAGGAAGCGCACGGTATTTCATTGCTGGAGGGTTATTCTGCGCACCGGCAGAATTAACCTGTATTCATTCAGTTCCGCCTAAAAACGAAGCAAAGAAACCGGGTCTTTTTGATTGGGCTTTTCATGTGAAGAGAGCCAAGCGAATGAAAAAATAAATGACATAGTATCTACAAAAACAAAACAATAATAAATGAGTCGCGGCATAAATGAACCCTCTGTGCACTGCAGCTATTTTCTCTGCGGTTCGCGTCTCTTTCGGAGTCTTAATTCTAAAGAACTGTTTGTTCAACGCCGCCGCGACCGATTCGAAAGAAAAGCCAATTAAATTCTTTGAGACAACAAGCCCTTCCGCTGCTGAAAGAAACACCCTGAAGGCAATGAGCAAGTTGAGGATCTGGTGCGCTTTTTGCGCCCCGTGAAGCCTCTAGCCTACGGCAATCGATCGCGTTCGAAGTCTTATCAAAGTGAAGTGGGTGAAAGGCCATCGTTCGGGGTATCCAGTTGGATTGGCAAAAACAAGTTACTCGACTTAAAAAGAGGCTTGTCATTGCCTGGCCTTGATAGTGGATAAATGGGCTTTATGAGAGACATGAACCTAATGACATGAAGTTTAATTGATGCTACCTTTGGCGTCTTAGAGACAATAAACGAGACCTAGGGACGTTAGCTGAGAAGGTTAATGAAACAACGCCGAACACGCATATTAACCACTATTTTTCCTGCGTGATAAAAATATTGTTTAAAAATTCAGTGTACTGCACAAAGTTTGTTTTATTAATAAAAGGGCGACTGGTGTCTGTGTTATAACGCACTATACATTATCAATGTTCTAATTTCACAAGATTAGGTGTCTTGTTTGTCCTTTTTTCATTCTGTACTGCTCAGCAAGGACGTTCAACTTTATTTTTTGTTCGCCTGAAGGCACAGAAGTGAAGTGTTGAGCAGCTAATTGAACACGACGCTTTTCCGAGAAAAAGGAACATTCTAGTAGAGTAGAGACCTAAGTGCGGCTAATTTATATTTGACAAAAATAACGTTAAGCTTACCGAAAAACAGCTAATAAGTAATTATTTCGTTTTTTTTTCTTTATTGCCGTGAAAATGAAGAATGTAAAGCAAAAAAATGCGTCACCAAAACACTTTCAGGATATTTTGGCCTACGATTTCATCTACCGAGCTGACATGCTGCAATCTGTCATTTGCATTCTAATTCACAAATAAAAACTATACACACTTGCAATTTTTAAAGTGTAAGCTTTATAACGCTACCTCGGGCAGCCGTCGGCGAGTCAACAGTTTTCACCTTGAGAGCTAGAGGTCAAACCACAAGAGAGCATTAAGGCGTGTTTATAAAGCCTCCATGATTGTTCTGGTTAACTTGCGAGTTTTGCAACTATATCAAACTAGTGTTGCGGACAAGTTCAATATGCAGATTGAGCTGTTAAGTACTTTAACCTTGCTTCATATCTTTTCGGCTAACGTCTTAAAGCAAAGTAAATGTACGCCTACAACTGTGCGGTACAAGTGTTTGCTTCTAATTAATCCAGAAAGAACCTGGTGAGATGTCGAAGGTGGGACTTGCTTTAAAGCGACTGACAATCGATTTTTATGGACCCAGTTTTTTATGGCGCAACGAAAAGCTCATCCTTGGTAGTGTTTACCCCCTGCAGTGGTTACTTCCAAAAGTGCGTGGATATTTTGTAAGCAAAATTTTTCTGTCTGAGCAGCCTATAAAAAAATAAGAGTTCCTCCTCTAGCAACGCTGAGAAATGATAGCGATGCCGATAGCCCGCCTCGCAAATTGTGAATGCCGCCCATCGTCCTGCTTTCACTGGAGGGAGTGCAACTGTGGTTAACCACCTATATATTGTCACCTTTACAACCACTTTTAAAGGTAAATAGACTGGTACAATAAGTTTGCATTGTTGCACAGACCTTTCTTATAGTTGTACCGCGTTTTTTCCCAAGTATATGCCTACGTCATGGCTGGCTGGCCCCCGTCGTTGTTATTTAGTCGATAGACGAGCCAAGACAAGTAATCGAAAATGAAGGCGAAGGCAGCGCCACTTTTCAACTCACTACAAACGAAGGCTTATCTGCACATTATAAGTAAGAAAAAAAACTTATACTAGAAAGAATGTTGCCGCATTTCAATATTAATAAAAAGACCAGAAACAGCGTACACTAATACAAGGTCACGTGGTAGACCACATAAATACGTTCATGATTGTGTCGCGTGGGGTGCCAAAGGTCATTTTTCGCGACTTTTTGTGAAGAATTAAAAATATAAATCCACGTTTAAGGAGAAAAACAGGACCTGTTCTAGTCAATACGATAGACGATCTTTCCATCAGCGGGGTTATCTCAATTCATGTTCTGAACGGTTGTCTGTCCCTTTCACACGAAAGTGTATTGAAGCGAAAGCTTCATTACGCTACCTCGGGCAGCCGTCGGCGACTCAACAGTTTTCACCTTGAGAGCTAGAGGTCAAACTACAAGAGAGCATTAAGGCGCGTTTATAGTCCATCGGCACGCGGGCGAGGGTCATCAGACGCGGTGCGCGTCGGAGCGCATTGGTCGCGCGTCCGGTTACGTTGGCGCCGCCAGTACGTCGAACCATCGGTCGAACTATAGCCACTGTTGTTCTGGCCAACGTGACATAACGTGTGCGCACGTTCACGCTACGTCGGACTATATTGAGGCCTTTACGGAGCCCTGAAAGGAGACATTGCCGCCGCTGCCCGAGTAGAGTTGGGCGAAACCACACCTCACCCACAGCCCGACAATGGGCCTAGCCAGGGCAGTGAAGCTTTCGCTATCACCCAGAGTTAACCAAAGCTAAACCACATCAGTTTTTAGATGGGAAGCAGCTTATGCTCGGGGCGATGTCACTCCCTTCATCCCTCCTTCCGCCGTGCGGCGTCCACACCCCTACTGCGCACGTACGCCAAGCTCCGGCTTCCGGAAGCCGGAACCGAAAGCCGGCTTCTGCTTCCACTTCCGGTTCTGTTTCCGGTTCCACTTCCGGTTCCGTTTCCGGAAGCCAGCTTCCGGCTTTCGGAGAACGCTTCCGGCGTTTTGCCCGAATGATTCCCCGGTGCTCCGTCCGCTCATCATCATTCACTTCGTGGATATGCGGTGTTGAGAAGAGGGCTCGAGCCGCTGCCACGAAACTGCAGCGGCGACAGGCCGATCCCGAACTTCGGGCACGCGAAGGCGAAAGGAAACGTCAACGCCGCCGAGAAGCTGCTACTGATGCAACGAGGGATCGCGTAATGGGAACTTGAGTCGACACCATTGCTGCTTCGCATACTACTCAGGTTTCCCCTACGGGAAGATGGTGTAATTTTTTTTTTAATAATATCGCGCGAGCGTCGACTGCACAGAGTGTCAACAGCCTTGCAGCGGTGAGGGGCACTCTTGAAGCGAACGTTGCAGCGTAATACATTCGAACTGGAAGTCGCCTTGCACGCCCGCGCGAACTGGCACCGGCCCCGCCGCCCCTCACTCCTACAAGCCCACTGATATGTCGCGTGGTCGACGCTCGCGTGATATTATTAAAAATTCAAGGGTGTACGTGTAAAACTGCACTAATATCAGCACTGATACAAATTTTTACCAACGCGATAACTATATCAAAAATGAAACAGAAAAAAATATTGCACGGAAGCCATCGACGATGATTGAAACTACAAGCGAATAGCCGAACAGCTTTTAGAAAGCTAATCGCCTTTATAAAGGAGTGACGCGCTTGAAGGCATATACTTGTTACATTGAGGATACTTATGTAGCTCATAATTGTTATTTCAATGCGTAATTCCGTAGTGAGCAGAGCTGTAAAGCACCACATCCGTAGCGGTAATATAGGTGGCAAGTACATATATGCCGAATGCGTCTTATGCGTGTTTGATCTCCAAAGGCACGAGTGCCGGCGTGGAAGGACACTGCAGTCCTCTCTCCAACCGGAGCCCTCATCTGCAGTGTCCACAAGGGGAGAGGGCTGTCCTTCCGGAGCGCTCTACCCCAGCATCTAAACCTTCGGATGCCTAAATGCTATTGTGTGACAACACGTACTTCTAAAAGAGCTAGTTGGCGTTCGTGCGATGAACGAGCCCCTCTACTCTGTTACGCGACAGTGCGTGCTCTTTCCATCAGCGCCTGTGTATACGCGGTTGAAATACCAACCACCGACAACCAACTACACTGACCGCCAACGACGAAAATGTTGGCGGTCAGCACGTTAAAGAACCCCAGGTGGTCAAAATCAATCCGGAGCCCTCCACTACGGCGTGCCTCATAATCAGAACTGGTTTTGGCAGCACGTAAAACCACAGAAAGAAGAAGAAGAAGAAAACAGGGAAAAGAGCCACAGAATTCGCTTTGAAAATCGAATCTGCGAACAAATAAGTGAGTTAGCCGCTTAAGAGGAAGCCTTGCCTCAGGAGCTCCTATCTAAGACATGTAAAGGAAGAAAGTGTTTTACTCGATATTCGCTGCGCAAAATTTGACGAAGTTTATTGCATTTAAAAGAAAAAAAGTTAGCCTAGAGATTGTAGGAAGTGTATTTTTTTACAGAGAAGCTGTTAAGGGCTAGTTCCCCCAGGATTGTGTCCGCGTGTAAAAAAAAAAAAAAACTGTCATAATCAGCATTGGCTCGAACGTCGTCGTCTTCTTCCGCAGCTGGCTTGTTGGCCCCCCTCGGTTTGCGCTTGTGGCGTTGGATGCCATGCCACTGCTCCTTCTCCCGCATTCGTCGTCGTTGTCGGCTTCCACAGCTGGCTACGTTACCGCTAATCATTCCAGCGTAGAATTTCACTTCTCTTCTGTCGTCGTAATGGGGAGGCCGCGTTTAACGGGGGATGAGCCATTGCTTAAGGGGGTATGAGCCATTCATGAGTAACTTGCGACGTCTCCTAACGCGTTTGAGCAATGCCGCCGCGAACGCGCTCGGGAAAGGGCTCGTCGTCGACGTGCCGATTCTAGCATGAGGGTTTGCGAAGCCCAGGCGTAACGTCAGCGAAGAGCCGCGGACCCCGAGTTGAGGGAGCGCGATGTCGAAGCCAAACGTCAGTGAAGAGCCCCCGCCCCTAGTTGTGGGAGCACTATGTTGAGGCCAAACGTCAGCGTCGCCTTGCCCTCCAGGAACCCGTATGCCGAATCGTACGCTGATTCTTGGCGTACGCTCGGCACGTCTCAACGGCGTACTTGAACAGCTCCGCTGTTAAAAGAGTCACAGGCCTGCGCGGCACATCCAGCACAGTCACAGCGTAGGCTGGAGGGGCGGCTAAAAATGCCGCCCAAGCACTCCGTACAGATGGTTAACCAGCGAAACTGAAACGACGCTGTATTGCGTTTCTGAATTATTGCTTACATGTTTGTGTTTCTAGTGGAACGCAAGTGCCAATGGCGGGCGGATGCTGCTAACCACAACGCCGAGCTAACTCGAGATATCGAACGCATGCGACAACAGCGAGCCGAGAAGGATGCGTCGCGGGCAGAGCAGCGTCAACGTGGCAATGGCGGGAACGCGTTCACCGGGGCCAACGCCAGCTTTCGGCGGGAGTTTCTCGAGCAGCACTTTGGCTTCGGCTGCGACGAAACGTTCACGTTGAAATCGCGAAGTGGAACGCAAGCGCCAATGGCGGGCGGACGCTGCTAACCCCGACGCCGAGCTAACTCGAGATATCGAACGCATGCGACAACGGCGAGCCGAGGAGCCGGCATTGCGGGCAGAGCAGGTACGACGCAGAGAACGACGTCACTAACGGCACTGCCAATGGCGCGCGCGCTTGGGTGCAACGTAGAGAACGGTGTAACTGACGGCGCACTATTGGAGACGTTTAGAGAAACATGGGACGAACGGTTTTTCGTTTCGCCTAGCCATATACAGCTTTTGCTGTAAAAATGTCGCAGTTTAACCCGAAAGGTGAAGCATCAATTGCGATAGCAAATTAGTGGAGAGCTATACGGAGTAAGGATAGTAGTTTTATCAGCTGTATAAACTTGGACATGCAGCAGCACCAGCAACGCGCAGAACTGTTGTCGACTGCAGACGATGCCTCTGGGAGCGGTTCGGAAGTCTTCGACGAAATCAGAACGGGACACTCGTCGAGCAGCGTCGGAAGTCTTTACCGCCTCCTCGCCTCGCAACGTTTAATTGCGATAGCAACTATATGGACACTCCAAGCGGATTTCTGCCGTTGCCGTCGCCGTGAGGTTCCGTATGACGTCCAACGGCAATGAAATCGTCGCCGCGCGCCGTATGCCGTATGTGCGAGTGAAAGCGCGCGAAGGACGCGCGCTTTCACTTCGCGCACTTTCACGGGGAGCGAGCAGACGGCGGAGAGCAAACGCGCGTCCTGCGCCGTGCTCCCTGAAGGGCTGCAGAATTAAGCGTCTCTTTCCTCCTTTACAATCACCATATATATGGAGCAAACGCGACTCCTTCCGCCGCACGAAAGGCCGTAGGGAGGCGGGAGGGAGGGATGGGGAGGCGACGTTTAGCTGCGGCACCAAATGCGTATCTATATAAAAACGTTGCGAGGCGAGAAGGTGGTAAAGCCTTCCGACGCTGCTCGACGAGTGTCCCGTTTTGATCTCGTTGAAAACCTACGAGCCGCCCCCAGAGGCACCGCCAACAGTCACCAACGCCGCGCGCGTTCAGTGCGAACGCGGGCAAAACGCCAACGGTGTCGACAACAGTTCTGCGCGTTGCTGGTGTTGCAGCATGTGCAAGTTTATACAGCTGGTAAAACTACTATCATTACTCTGTACAGCTCTCTACTAATTTCCTATCGCAATTGATGCTTCGCCTTTCGGGTGAAACTGCAACAATTTTTTATATAAATATGCATTTGGTGCCGCAGCTATACGTCGCCTCCTCTCACCTCCTTCCCGTCCCCCCACGGCCTATCGCGCGACGGAAGAAGTCGTGTTTGCTCTCCACCGTGCGCTCGCTCCCCGTGAAAGCGCGCGTCCCTCGCGCGCTTTCACTCGCTCCTACAGCATATGTCGCGCGGCAACGATTTCATCGCCGTTGGACTTTATACGGAACCTCAAGGCGACAGCGACGGCGCCGACGGCAGAAATCCGCTTGGAGTGTCCATATAATGGCTATCACAATAAAAGGAGCTCCACTTTCGGCACAACGCATGACAGGGTCATCGCGGCGAAGTCTCTTTGCGCTGTTCTCACGAGAACAATCTGAACTGTCCGCCCGGCGTCGACGGCGAGCTGAGGCTTGTACAGCTCTCTGGACAGCGGTCTGCTGATCCCGAAGTTGCCTGGTTGTAGCCACGCGGGCAGCTCTATGATTAGTTTCTTCAGCTGTGGTTCGTACCTTGCGAGGAGGCGCCATAACGTGTACCGAAGAGGTATGCAGACTACGTGCCGCACATGTCGCATCCCTTGACCTGTGGCACAGTACGTCGCTGTTGTTGACGATGATGATGGTTAATTTCTATCCAATCGAAACGGGGTAGTGACAAATAGTCACCTAGCCTGCTTGAATTAACCAGGTTCAGCTACACGCAGCATGCAAGTGCTATATGCAACTGTTACATGTCGGGACACGTGGAGGAATATAACAGAACCTCCATGCAAATTTTGTACCTATCCAAGATACGCGGCACGCATGTACATCACGTCTAAAATGGCACGATACAATGCTAATGATGATGATGAGTATATATTGTCACGTTTAATAGACAGGCGGCTTCAAAAAGAGGCCGTTAAAGTAAGTCCGAGTCGTCGAAGGGGCCGCGCAGCACCGACAAAAGACCAAGGCGCTAGCTCATGAACAAGACCATCCTCGTCTTCTTCTGGGAGCCAATGGCACAAGCGCGTGGCATTACCCCTCCTCCCAGAAGAGCATCGACTCGATGCTAAACAAAACATTGACAGGCAGAAAGACTTGTCCCAGGAGAAACGTAATGGTCCGGAAACCACGACTATTATGGTGTGCGATATGGTTTTAACCGCACGACGTGCACAATCTCAGGCCGTGGTTGTCGGCGTCGTGCTGGCTGGGTGCCGTCCGGAAGAACTTCATAATTGAGGCCACTCACTCGCCGAAGCACTTTGTAAGGGCCGAAGTACCGACTAAGAAGTTTTTCCGAAAGGCCTTTACGGCGGACGGGGGTCCAAACTAACACATGGTCACCCGGTTGGTACTCAACTTGTCGGTGGCGGAGGTTGTAGTTTCGCGCGTCAATACACTGTTGTTTCCTGATGTTCACGCGAGACAGTTGGCGTGCTTCCTCGGCACGCTGCACGAAGCGCTCGGTGTCTTCAGCACGTGTGTCAGAATTGTCCCATGGCAACATGGCTTCTAACATCGTCTGAACTTCTCGACCGTAAACAAGAGAAAATGGCGTGAAGCGTGTGGTTTCTTGCGTAGCGGTGTTGTACGCAAACGTGACGTACGGTAGTACCTCGTCCCACGTCTTATGCTGCACATCTACGTAGATCGACAGCATGTCGGTCATCGTTTTGTTAAGCCTTTCGGTCAAGCCATTTGCTTGAGGCTGATAGTCGTCTTTCGGTGCGTGGTGTAACTAAGTTGAAAAACTTCTTCAAGCAGCCTTGCCGTAAACGCCGCTCCTCGATCTGTGATGACACAGGAAGGGGCACCAGGACTCAGTACGATGTTCTGTACCAAAAATTGTGCAACCTCAGTAGCTGTGACTTTTGGAAGAGCCTTTGTTTCAGCATAGCGGGTTAAATAGTCTGTGGTGATCATTATCACTTGTTTCCGGAAGTAGACAACGGAAACGGGCCCAGGAGGTCCATGCCGACTTGATCGAAGGGCCCTCGAGGTGGCTCGATAGGATTCAGCAATCCCGCAGGCTTCAAATTCGGTGACTTTTGGCGCTGGCATTCACGGCAGGCTTGGACGTATCGTTTAACACAAGTGGCGAGTTTCGGCCAGTAGTACGATTTGCGTACCCTGGCAAGAGTTCGAGTGAAACCCAAGTGGCCAGACGCAGGCTCATCATGGCATGCGAACAGGATTTCGTCACGAAGCTCTGCCGGTACGACCAAAAGATAGGTTTTGTTGCTGGCAGCAGAATTCTTCTTATATAGGACACCCTGGCGTAAACAAAACGACGGCAAACCGCGGGCAATTTGCGGGGGCAGAGAGACGTTGCGGCCTTCTAGGTGTTCAATTATAGGTCGTAATTCACAGTCTGCTCGCTGCCGTCTCGATACGTCTGCCACGCTTATGGCGCCGAGAAAAACGCTCTCGTCTTCGATGTGTTGATCGGCAGATTCAACAGGTGCGCGCGACAATGTGTCGGCATCGTCGTGTGTGCGGCCTGACTTGTACACGATGGTCACGTCGTATTCCTGCAGGCGCAGGCTCCACCGTGCCAGTCGTCCAGAAGGGTCTCTTAGGTTTGCCAGCCAGCATATGGAGTGATGATCCGTCACGACCTTGAATGGGTGGTCATAGAGGTAAGGTCGAAGCTTGGCAAGTGTCCATACGACGGCAAGACACTCTTTCTCCGTGGTAGTGTAATTGCACTCAGGTCGTGAAAGGGTGCGACTGGCGTAAGCTAAGACCCTTTCGCCGTTCTCCTGCCGTTGTACGAGCACCGCACCCAGACCGACGTTACTGGCGTCAGTATGAATTTCTGTTTCGGTGTCCTCGTCGAAATGCCCAAGAACAGGGGGCGATGCCAGGACATCGGCGAAAGCTGCTTCTTGTTCAGAGCTCCGGATGAACGGCGTGTCGTCTCTCGTGAGACGAGTAAGTGGTTCATCAATTTTAGAAAAATTGCGTATAAAGCGCCGGTAGTATGCGCACAGTCTCAGGAAGCGTCGAACGCTTTACTTGTCGGTAGGAGCCGGAAAAGCAGCTAAAGCGGCAGTTTTCTCGGGATCGGGACAGACGCCTTCCGCGCTCACGACATGTCCAAGGAACTTCAATTCTTCGTAACCGAAGTGACATTTTTCAGGCTTTAATGTGAGGTTAGCCGATCGGATTGCCTCGAGCACTTGCCGCAGTCGCTTAAGATGTCCGGAAAAGCTGCCTGAATATACGACCACATCATCCAGGTAGACGAGACAGGTTTGCCATTTTAGGTCGGCGAGCACCGTGTCCATCATCCGTTGGAAAGTTCCGGAGCAGAGCACAGCCCGAACGGAAGTAGTCGGAACTCGTAAAGTCCATCCGGAGTGACAAAGGCTGTGTTCTCCCGGTTACGCTCGTCTACCTCAATCTACCAGTACCCACTTTTCAAGTCAACGGAAGAAAAATACTTGGCTCGCCGTAGCTGGTCGAGAGAGTCATCTATGCGCGGCAACGGATAAACGTCTTTCCTTGTGACGTTGTTGAGTTTTCTGTAATCAACACAGAAGCGGAGAGTGCCGTCCTTCTTCTTTACTAGGACAACCGGTGACGACCACGGACTGTTTGAAGGCTGGATGACGCCATCGTCAATCATCTCCTTGACTTGTCGTTGAATTGCTTCGCGTTCTTTCCGCGAAACACGATACGGCTGCTGGTGAATAGGACGTGCATCGTCGTAAGTAATTATCCCGTTCTGCGTGATTGGTTTCTGACTGACTTTAGAGATCAGAGGTGGTCATAGCGCTAAATGACAGGGACAAGAAGGAGAGAACAGGACGAGCGCTAACTTTCAACTGAGTGTTTATTTCGAAAAGGGATCGTATTTGTAGGCCCGCACACAGAAAAGGCGCAATCATCGCACATGAAAACCGGCCGCGCTGGATGCGGCCGGTTCTTTGCCTACTTCAGGTATTTTGAGCCTATCTATCTATCTATCTATCTATCTATCTATCTATCTATCTATCTATCTATCTATCTATCTATCTATCTATCTATCTATCTATCTATCTATCTATCTATCTATCTATCTATCTATCTATCTATCTATTCTCTTACGCATACCCGGTGGCTTAAGTTGTTTATCGGCTTGGGCCACTAGCTACGTGCTCATCGAAGTCATGTGCACACAGTCGCCACGCCAACGTCGTCAAGCTTTCGTTTTACCATCGTCATCACGTCAGAAAGGTCATCCCATTTTCGTCATGCCGTCGTCATCATACGCCTCCGTCGTTTTATCGACACCATTCTTTCTTCGCCATTTTATTGTAATCATGCTGTCGTCATTGAATCGTGATTATATATACGGCCATTCTCATGTCATCGTCGTCATTACATCGTCATCAGACAGTTGCCGTCATGCAAGCCTTGTCATACCACCATCGTCATGGCATCATCTCTTATTCGAGCTTCGCGATCCGGTTGTCGATACCAGATTCAGTGTAGGCTGCATGTAGCTGAAACAACGGAAGTCTCAGAATGACCACTACAGATTTGAACTAAACGTGATGTCATCAATACATTGCTTGAATGGTAATCGCATTACCGTCGACATTCACCGTGAGATAGATTCGGCGATATTTTTTTTGGATAATATAGTTCAGAGGCATATCAATGCCTAATTGTTCTGCAGATGTTGTAGGAGCCGTATAATCTATTCGAATAGAACGTTGTGTCGCAGGTTCTGCGCAACAGAACGCAGCAGTTGTACTAGTTTCGCGAAATGAGGCGTCTGTGTCAGCCTTTGCAAAATGTTTATATGTGTCTTCGAGAAGGGACGCTGCCATCTGTCGTATGGGCATTTGTCGCTGTGTCCTTTCGAACCCGTGGCACAAATTACACTAATAAATATTTTGCCGCAATGAGTCTGCATTATGACATTATGCCGCGTGGTAACCCAAGCGAAAAAAAAAGAAGAAGAAAAAGAGAGGTCTGGTGATTGATCATATTGCAAGACTTGCAGCCCGTCATCAAGAACAAACAAATGTAGTGCTGCTAATTTCTGCCGAGTAAGGAATTCTCACGGAATTCGCCCGGATTCCGAAATTGGACTGTTGAAGAGCGGAAATATCGCGGCCTGAGCAGGACGCCCAGTAGTGACTTGGCTGCTTAAGCTCACTGTCGGGCGAGATATCAATGGAGCGATTTCGCGGTTTCATAAGGATGCTCGCTTTATGCTCGTTAGAGGGAGAGGCGTAAATGGTGACGTCATTGATGCGTGACATCTTATATTCACCTTAGGACGTGATTACACGTTTAATTTTGCGTAACAACACGTCTCGGAGGCATGCATGACACACATGAAGCTTCGAACAGCAGGCTTCACGAGCCAGTGGACACACTAAGCTTACTTTGCTATCGCGGGGAAAAGGGAATAATAAATTCTTTTACGAAATAGAAACAAAGCTCCAAGTGTAGTTTTTTTTATGCGGAAGATATTGTTTTATTTAATTATTCACCACGATTAGGAGTAACATTTGAGATTGAAACAGTAAGGATGAAATAAAGTACAGGAAGAGGTGTTTCACCCAAACACTTGGCGAGGTGCCAGCCCTAAGCGCCGAAAAGACGGTGATATAAGAAGTGAGGTGGCAAAGCAGAAAAATGACACACTGACCCGAGTGACTATTAATGCAGTAACGCAGTAAACCTGCTACGCTTAAACTCCTTACCTCGCTAGGACGACGTGAGATAAATGATCACGCACAACCTTGACACTTCCACGAGACCACCTTGACCTGACGACCGGAGAGGGGAGCTTGCTTTACGACGTATACGTCACCGGGAGACGTCGCCCAGATATCGGAGGCACCGCATCGATACGGCACTTCGTTAAAGCTGTCGCGGAGCGGTGGGCTCGGCTTTACAACAAAAACGAAAAGGTCCCAGCGCTCGGTTGCTGCTCACAATTTTTCTTTGTTTCTTTTCTTGTCTTACTTTTTCGTTCTTTCCTTATGCAGAACAAACCGCCGGCGCGTGGACGGAAGAGCGCCTGGGGGCCAAGTACGGAAATCAATTTGACCCCGGCGGATTTTGTTCTTTTGTGTCCATCCCCCCTCTCACCCTTTCTCCCTTCTCCCTATGTTAGCCGAGCGTATCCTTACTCCTCCTTGCCTTATCCCCAAACCACGAGTCTCTTCTTGGCCCCGGGCTGTGTTTCGGCCAAGAACCAATCAGATACGCTCGCAAGGGAGGCGAAGGAAACATGCGCTGCTGGAGGGAGGGCAGCGAAAGGGAGAGCCCTTCGGATAGGGAGCTGCTGGTTGGAGATGACGCGGGAAAAGCGAAGAAAAAAAGGAAGGGGGGGGGGGGGGAGGCGAAAGTATCGCAGCTCCCTAGGAGGGGAGAGCGGAGAATGTGTGGGGTCAGTGGAGGAGAGAGAGGAAGAAACTTTTTTTCTTTTTTTTTGCCCGTAGACGAAGGCATGGACGTATAGCGGGTACTCATTAAACAGGCACGGCTCGGAAGCTACTCGGCTTTGTTTAACTGATACGTTTTCCTTTTTTTTTTCATTCGTAGCTTCCCTATTACTTCGGTCGCCTCCATTCTTCGCTGTATCTCTTTCTCACTCACTTGTTTTTTCAGCCCTCGCATTCATTCGTGTACGCCGTCCGTAGGTTTTCACGCTTCTGCATTTCTGGCATTTCGTCTCCCTGTTTGTTTGTTTGTTTGTTTGTATTATTTCTCGAGGCACGTAATGGTCTCGCGCGTCTTTTGTCTTCAGCGGATGCTCCTTGTTGTGCTCGAGTCACGGCGGCGCCGGTTTTTTTTTTTTTTGGCAAGCAAGCGCACTTAGATTGCTGCTGCTAATGCCGTGTACCGGACCCTTCTCTTCCTCCTCCTAGCCCACGGAGAGAGCTATACGGAGGGAAGAGGAGAAGGAGGAGGGGGTGGAAGCGGGGGTCATAGCACTTGGCCGTGCGTCCTTGTTTGGCTGCGGAGCTTAATTCCCGGGCAAACGCACTCGGAATGGAGCCGCAATTAGGACGCGGCTCGCGTTCGAAAGATGCTCGCGTCCTTCCTAAACAGGCTAGGCCTCGCTTGCTTCAATTCACGGGGGGGGGGGGGGGGGGGGGGGGGCAGCTAAAGATACTCGTTCTTTCGCATCCGTGTTTAACTTAGGTCGAGAGCCGAAAGATGACCCGAGGGAATTTCACCGGGCTTCGGCGAATTGCACAACCATTCAGTTTTTTGTTTGCTCTTTTCCCGGGAGCGCTGGCTTTTTGCTTCGGCTCTTATTTATTTATATTTGGTTCATCATCTCTCGCCTAATTGTAACCTGACTAGTACACAGGATAATCGTGATGTGCTCCAGATGTCAGCCCCCTCATAGGAAAGACGAAAATCACTAAGACACCGATAGCAATGGTTATAAGAAAAAATCAAACCGACAGATATTGCGTGCGAAGGGAAGCGTTCAAATGGTAATCTGGTTAAGAGAGAGAAAGAAAGGGAAAGAAAGACAAGGAGGTTAGCCAGTGTAAATACCGGCTGGCTACCCTGTACTGGGGAAACGGGTAAAGGGAATAAAAGGTGATAGAAGAAACAATTAAAAAAAGTGAAGTAAGAAAATTCGCGCAATAACGCGACCCTACGCGCTACAACGTTCAAAGCAGGTCGCACAATTCACAAGCCCTTAAGAACTTCAGCAGAGCCCTTAAGGCCTTGAGTGCCGAAGCCCGTCTAGACCAGTGTCCTAAAGCTTTTTCTTCTGAGGGGGCGATTGTCCAGTTCACCGAAGGAAAATAAATGCACCGCTCTGAGGCTTCCAGCAATGAAGGCAAAAAAAAAGAAGAACACCTTGCGATAGCGTGCCTTCGACGAATTATCTGACCACCAGAGGCCGCGAACACCGCCTTCCGCGACGCGTAGAAGCGATCGTTGCCGTGCACTGAATAAGCGAAGTCACCGAGGACAAAATTACAGGCAGTTTCTATGCAGTATGCATTGCCACGCATCCTACAGTGCAGATCACTGGTTTGTTCACCATTTGCTTCATTACCTCTACAGCTTCGGCTCGTACTTCTGATTGCTTTTATCAACACTGTAAGTAATAATGTGTCCACAGAAAATGTTCATTTACGTCCACACAACAACAGCCCATAGATTACGAACAGTTAATTATGCACGATAAGTTCTAGAGGCCACTTATACAGCTTCTTCACGAAGAAGAACTGCGCGCATTTATTTGAATAATACGCTGTATGGGAAACCGTGCGATTAAAACAAATAGAAAGAAAGAATTAAGCCATACAAAATGTGTGTTGTACATCGCCACACACATTAATTATGCGTGTAATTCATGACGTTACACCTTATTCCTAGGATCAAAATGCCCAATCAATCCATCAATCAGTTATTTACCGTGCCCAGGAATAGCCATGAGGTCTAAGTGCTGGCACACGCATACATAAAAAGAGAACAAAGAGAACGGCAGGGGAATATTAGTAAGAAGACACAATAAATAAAAAAAGCTGGCAGATCCCACGCCCTGTGGGAATCGATGTTCTGCGAAGCAGTGTGCGGGGAGCCTACCAACTTAACGAAACGACCATGAGAAAGACGTAGGCGGCTGTTTCATGACCTACATGGCACCCATGTGACCTATCATTTATGTTCGTCATACACTCTTGTCATCCTATGCCAATTTTTGTACATACCAAGCTAACGAAACGACCATTTCATTTCGTTTCATTCATTTCTGAAGTGCCCAAGAACAACTCTACTCCCTTAGTATGGGAGCACCTGTGTTACATAAAGGACAGAAGTCAGAAAATGAGCAAATAGAAGAGCTGAAAATATCAAGATCATAACGTAAGGTATTTGTGAGAGCACCAAGACAACACCAAGACGTAGGCTGTTGTTTCATGACCTACGTGACACGCATTTCATGACATTCATGTCGTGACCTATCATTTATGTTCGTCATACACTCTTGTCATACTATGCCAATTTTGGTACATACCAAGTTAACGAAACGAACATGAGAGTACCAAGACGTAGGCGGCTTGATAGATAGTGTCAAAGTGGCAAATGTTGGCAAAGAAATGCTTCGCATTTAATAACAATTTTGAAAGGAAGAGTGTACATACAACAACGCCTAAGGTGAATACAAAAGAAAAAGGAGGAGAAGTGCAGTTGTGAAGTGCAATATGTGTAACTATGACACAACAACGCATAGCTCGGAAAAGAACAATGGCAACGAGTCATGAGAAATATCAATATCATGAAAGTAAGCCTCATATAGACTGTATTCTGTGGACGGTTGAGTGTGGGTGATGACAGGCAGGAACATGGAAAGGTCTGTGTTCTCTGGTGATGTTGCGCGAAATGATGATGATGATGATGATGATATAATAATAATAATTTTTATTATAGTGCAGAACAGAAGTCAACTGTGGCCGTGGAAGATGACAATGGCTGCTAGAGAAGCCTTCGTACTAGAGCCCGCAAAAGTAATACGCAAGACAAATTTCTACAGAGAAGACAAGTGTGGTAGACAAAGGAATGTGAGGTAGAGAAACAAATAAGGAGAAAGAAAGCGAGGAGGTGGCCATAAAATGGAGTTAATCATAAAACATGATTACCTACCATGGTCGACGCCCCCACACCTCCACAAAAAAGTTGCGAGGAGAAGAGAGGCTTAAATTATATTGACAGGGTTTTTACAACGCATTCGCTGGCATACAAGATGGAAGACAGTACACGCGACTTCTGTGAGCGTCGTCGCCTTTGGTACTGTTTTCAGCTTGGTCTCAGGCAGTGCTTGGCAACAATATATCTATAAAACACAGGGGATCAATTCTGAAATATGCCATTGAAGGCAGGATACTTATTACATAGTTTCTGGAGTCGAGCCACGGTACAGTCTTTAATGCAAAAAGCCCGGTCAGGAAATGCGGAATGTCGCCTGGTATACTTGTGCAGCATGGAAAATTCTACATGGTCAAGAAGCTTTGGCAATATATAATGCCACGGACTCATTAGAGATACCAGCAGTCATAGAGGCATTGTGTAATCAAGGAGGACAGGAGGCATAAGTGAATATCTTAGCAAACATCTACAAGGATTCCACAGCTACCTTGGTTCTCCACAAGAAATGTAGAAAGTTACCTATGAAGAGGGAGGTCGGACAAGGAGGCACAATCTCTCCAATGCTATTCACTGCATGCTTAGAAGAAGTATTCAAACTCTTAGACTGGGAAGGCATAGGAGTGAGGATCAATAGCGAATATCTCAACAGCCTTCGGTTTGCAGATGACATTGTCCTATTCAGCAACAATGGGGACCAATTACAACAAATAATTTAGGACATTAATTGAAAAAGTGTAAGAGTGGGGTAGAAGATTAGTATGCAGAAGACAAAGATAATGTTCAATAGCCTGGCAAGGGAACAAGAATTCAGGATCGCCAGTCAGCCTCTCGAGTCGGTAAAGGAGTACGTTTATCTAGGTCAGTTACTCACAGCGGACCTTGATCATGAGAAAGAAATTCATAGAAGAATAAAATTGGGCTGGAGTGCATACGGCACGTATTACCAAATCCTGACTGGGACATTACCCCTGCCGTTGAAAAGAAAAGTGTACAATCATTGCATTCTACCGGTGCTAACATATGGGCAGAAACTTGGAGGTTAACAAAGGAACTCGAAAATAAGTTAAGGACGGCACACAGAGCGATGGAATGAAAAATGTTAGGTCTAACGTTAAGAGACAGGAAGAGAGCGGTGTTGACCAGAGAGCAGACGGGGATAGCCGATATTCTAATTGACATTAAGAGAAAAAAATGGAGCTGGGCAGGCCATGTGATGCGTAGGATGGATAACCGGTGGACCATTAGAGTTACAGAATGGACACCAAGAGAAGGGAAGTGCAGTCGAGGATTGCAGAAAACTAGGTGTGAGATGAAGCTAGGAAATTTGCAGGTGCAAGTTGGAATCAGCTAGCGCAAGACAGGTTTTATTGGAGATCGCAGGGAGAGGCATTCGTCCTGCAGTGGACATAAATATAGGATGATGATGATGATGATGATGATGAATGCGACGGACCACCTTCATCATCGTCATCATCATCATCATGTTTAGAGATGGAGAGCTGCCCAATCTACTGGACGATGATGTCGTGCGATTTTAGTTTTCGTCGGGGTCCGAACAGATTCCCTCAATTACAACACCCGAGCAACAAGCGGAGCATATTAGTGAGGACATGCAATGAACGCAGACTGTTGTCTTCAAGGCACGTAATGGGACTGCCGAAAACTAGAAACATTGTAATGGCACTTTCTTCTTCTTTCTGGGGTTTCACGTCCCAAAACCAGTCCTGATTATGAGGCTCGTCATAGTGGAGGGTTCCGGATTAATTTTGACCACCTGGGGTTCTTTAACGTGCACTACAACACATGCACAGGGGCGTTTTTGCATTTCGCAATGGCACGTTTATTGCTGCAAGATGGAGGATGAAGGGGTAAGCTGTGCATGTGTACATGCACATGCTTTCTGCGTCATATGCCTTGTTTCTGCTTTTCAATATACATTCACAAATAACTGTACATTCTCAAAAGTCATTTAGTGCAAGACACCTAGGTCTACTGAAATGGGACTAACTCAAAAGCTCACGAATTTACCACACTTCTTAATTAAAAATGGGACCTGTAGTGTTGGGCACGAGATTGCAATCCATAATTGGCCTCCGTTAATTCGTAAATGCTTTTATAATGTGGCCGAAACTTCCTACATGCATGCACGGAAATCGCTAGCTTTTCTGCGATTCTGCTCTGCGATACCGATACGAATGCTCACATGCCGCCGCGGTGGTTCGGCGGTTACGGTGCCCGGTTGCTGACCCGAAGACGCTGTTTGGGCACCGGCCGTCGCATTTTGATCGATGCGAAAGGCTAGAGGTCCGTGTACTGTGCGATGTCAGTGCACGTTAGAGAACAACAGGTGGTAGAAACTATCCGGAGCTCTCCACTGCGGCGTCCGCCATAGCCAGAGTCGCTTTGGGGCATTAAACATGATAAACCAATGCGAACATGTACCTAGGGTAGTAAAGCTGCAGAAGTGCACTTGTGCCCCAGATACAAAAAGCATTAAAATAAAACGGCGGCAGCATGGCACCCGCTAAACAATAATTTAAACTCACGTTCGTAGCATGGCGTTCCACGCCGAGGCAAGAAGCTGGATCAGCGGGCAAGCTCGGGGCGAGAGTCGAGCTGCTCTCGCGTGAGTTACACGACATAGGGCCACAACAATCGTGCAGTAGCACTTTTATTATTCCGCATTATACCAGTCCGGCTACTCCACGTAGTAACGTACTTTGGATGAAGTGAGCAGAGCAAATCTGGGAGCTCTTGGTGGGCTGGCACTTGTCCCGGCACCCCGCTGCTATTCAGGCGTTTCCGCGGCAGAGGGTACTAAGAATCTCTGGGTCCGGACAGGCCGCCAATGAAAACTGAACCTGGCAACGTTCAACACGCGCACCCTCTCGAGTGAGGCTAGCTTAGCAGGACTACTTGAAGAAACGGACCACCTTATAGAGGAACAAAAGGTCTGATCTAATACGTCTTGATTTTGGAGCCCCGAGTTGAGGTACATTTGGGGTATATGTCCGCCAAAACGGCTGAAACGGTCCTTGAAAACAATAGCAATTTATTCCGGACGCGTTCAGTACGGTCAAAATTAAATGTGCACATTCTGCCCCTAACTACAGAGGCATAGTCTAGTAGTGGAAGGCTCACAGTAGAAAACAATATCAGAAAGGCAGCAGCGGAATGGAAGGCAAGAAATATGCAATAAATAGTACCAAGGGCTCGAAGGGCACATTGTTCACATATTTAGCGTGTGAAGAGAAAAAATTGCTGCGGCTTAGCTCAGCTAACCCTAAATATGCAAAGCGAAAGCTTGTTTTTTGTTTGTTTGCTTTTTCGTCCGAAGCCTGTCTTTGTCTACGGTTGTGGTCCCGCTTCCGGCGTTTTGCGAGCCGAACGCCTCGCTTTTCCTCAGTCTCCGATGCTAGCTTCGCGCGCTTGGCATTCCGGACCCTCTCCAGTGAAGCAGCTTCGCCAGGCGATATCCGCGGCTGGTCAGACGCCGCTTGCCGACGACGGCTCAAAGTCTCTCACTCCCGCGCAACGCTCACAGAAGACGGCTTCGCTTTGATCCATGACCAAGTTTGCGCGGCGCTCCTCTTAGCCAGGCACGCTGCGAGTCACGTGGTCAGGCGGCGACCCAGATGCGAAGAGCGTATGCGCCAAGCCGGCGGCGGCGGCGGAGCTCGGCGCGGCGGGTCAAGTGATGCATTGCCAAGGCTACGGCGCATCTGCGGTCAAATGAAGGTCAAATTGCTGGCGATGGCGAAACTCGGCTCGACTTGGTTAAAAAATATCGTTTTGTCAACATGTTCAGGAATTTTGGACATTGCCCTTTCAGCTATCTGTCCAAATTCACCGCAGCGCACCACCGTGACTCAATGGGCATCATTTCCCAAATATAATATCTCAGAAAGCCACATGGCAATAACATGCGTATTTACGGCACTTATATATTTTCCTGCTGCGTTATATAAGTGCTATATAAGTGCCCTTAACGCTCTCGCGTTAAAATCAACGCTATGACGATGAACGTAATTTTGTACATGCCTAGAGGTAAAACGTTGACCACTAATATGAATTTGTGTCTGGGCTGTGAGCAATTAGAGATGGTAGATTCTGTTTATATCCTTGGAGTGGATTTTTCAAAGCAACTTACATGGACTGAGCATGTTGATTACATCCAATCGAAGTTGTCAACTGCCATTGGTGTCATTGCACGTATGCGACGCATTATCCCTACTAAGGTGAAGGTAATGCTCTATAATGCTCTGGTGGTATCTATCATGCAGTACTGCATCCTGGTGTGGGGCACAACTGGTGCTACAAATGCACAAGCAGCATTTGCTGCAGAAAAGAGCCTTGCGTTACATAGCTGATGTACATTATACTTACTCCACCGAACTTCTTTTTTCAAAATATGGAATTCTTCCAGTGTTTTGTATGTACAAAAACAGGCTGATGTTGTGTTATATATGTTTCGTTAAATTTGGTACTGATGATGCAATTCACGTGGCAAGACTACACGTCAATACAAGTGTTCGTCAGACCCGACATAAAGTGATATGGTTCTTACCCACCCCTAGAACTTTCTATGACGAACAATCTTTGTCTTACACACAACCTTCGCTGCTAAACACATTAAACCTGCAAGATTTTGATCCTTCCTGCAACTGAACCTGTAATATGAAACGTTTTTGCCATCTTATTTATTTGCAAGACTAGTATATGCCTTCCATTGTCTTCCTGTTCTAGTTGACCGCTGTTGTTCATTATGTTGATTAATTGCATTGCCATTTTTTGCTTGTGCGACTGTTTGCCGTTCTGTTACTTTCATTCTGTATTGCACGTCACTCTCTAATGATTGTACACTTTGCAATTCTTATGTATGACTGGCCGTCATCCTGCTATTCCGCCAACTTGTAAAGGGTCGAGACCTCGTCAAGCTGTTTTAGCTTTTAGTCCCGTACTCCTCCTTTTCAAGGGAAATAAAATACGATTGATTGATTTATATTGAGGTACATCGGTGCATTGCGGTGAAGTTCAACATTTGTCCGCAGGGCGCAATGTCCAATATTCCTGGGTACGAGCACACACCAAGGTCTTTCATTTCATCGGCCCTGCGCAATAGACCAACTCAAAGAGTGTACGAAAATTGTACATGGTGCTTTTTCCGCGTATAACCTAATACCATAATTTTGGAAGCATTGAAGAGCCAGTTGATTGGGGTGTCTGCATCAGTTTGCTGAGTGAAAAAACAATTTTTGGAGGCCAATGCAACCGTGGGCACTGTCGACAGTGTTAATAATAATAATAATAATAATAATAATAATAATAATAATAATAATAATAATAATAATAATAATAATAATAATAATAATAATAATAATAATAATCTTATGCTGCGCCTTTATGCACTCAGAATTCAGTAAGACACACAGCCCTTCACTAATGACAGAAGAAGATGATGTCATCGAAGATTGCGTAAATGGATTAGTGATCGCTTCAACTCCCCGTTACCGCGCTGCATTCACTCGGTGGCAGCTGGGAATGTGTTGGACAAAAAAAAAAACGAAAGGTTCAAACCAAGAAGCCCTGAAACTTCGGCCGAGTTGGACGTATAGTAGCTTTTCTGAGTTCTTCAAGTCCGCGGTCGCACCGAACCGCCGATGATGCATGCGAGTGCAAGGGCGTTCTAGCGTGAAGGTGGCCAGAGGAAAGTGGGTCTGTAGGTTGGCGTGCATGAAAGAGACGATGGGGTTCACCTCCTTGCCACATCGCCCTGAACTGACCTCTCGCAGGCTTCATATAAATCTTAGCCTCGCTCATCTCGCGAGCTTTGCCTTACGCATGAGTTCACCATCAGGGGTTAGTTTCCTTCGATATATCACGAGCCATGTGCGTGCTTCTATAGTCGCGTAAAATTGCATCATCTATCGTTCCCCGGTTCTTATCTCCAGAGGGCGCTTACCATCGTCCACCCGCTCCTTTAAACTATTTTTTATTGTTTTGGTATTAATTGTAGGATCTAGGATGGGAGAAAACACTGTACGTCTTTCCCAAGCTGTAGTGGGCAAGAGGGACGCTGAAGTTGTTTTTTACCTCAACCATTCCTGTCCTTTTCGGAAACGTCTGCATTGTATCGACCGCAAACGTGCGTGTCGTATTTAATTATACAAACGAGGTTAGTCTTGCCCCATTATTATGGCACTGCCTTGGCAATACGTTTCATACTGCGTCAGCGCCACGAGCCCATACGCGAATAGCAAATTACTCCCAGGAGCTGCACCGCAGGCATATCGATTCCCATATCATAGGATCTATATACGTATGGTTAGGACACTTGCCTTGGCTGTAGCTTTAAGAATGCCTCGATAAATATTACGCCTTTTTTTCTGTTGTACCAAAGTTATTTTTCTGACGTTGTTTACTCTTGTCTCTATACAAACGTTCCTCCTCCTCTCCACTCATCCTTCTATACAAACGTTCTTCCTCTGATTCTCAGCTTTCTTATAAGTATGTTAGCCTTACTTTGCTCCGGCACTTTAGTTGCCCAACTTTTGCGCACTTTTTTCTTATCTTCTCCAGCTCCCTCTATCCTAGACCTCATTTACATTCGAAGTACCGCACAAGGGTGCTTGAAAATCAATCAAAGAGCAAAAGTAACGTTTGCCCAGATTATCGTTAGAATCATAACTTATTCTCATTTATTATTGCTTCTTTATGTCGTTTTTAAGCAAAGGCTGCAGGTTACCCTGAAATCAGACGCTACCTTTCGCGCGTCAACAAATTATATTGTTGTGAGTTTAGTGGCAGTAGGTACCGCACTTTTCGAAGTAGCAAGCGACACGCAAGCTTCCAGACATGCAAAGATGGCGCGCAGGTCGCGATCACCCTCTCAACCTTTCAGGGGCTACAGTGGTGCGAGGCGGGAAAAATAATACAAATAAAAAAATTCAGAACAGAAACGCGCGCGCGCGCGCGCGCGATCACGCACTCACGACGGTGCAGCCTCGCGCTATCTGTAAAACGCGCGGGTCTGAGGAAACGCTCGACGAGGAGTGGCAGAGGCGAGCGGCGGCGTGCGCAGTCGTGATTGATGAACCATCGTCGGTGTCTTCGATCGCGACCCGCCCCCCATCGTCGCGCCGTGCGCGACCGCGCGAAAACGCGCTGATAGCGGAACGAGCCATCCTGCGTCGTTCAGTCGGCGGCGGCGAAGACGAACGAGACGGGCCGGTGTTGCCAGCGACGAGGCGTTATTAGGCGGCCCGATGCGCTCTTTGGGCCGACGATGTGCCAGTGCGATCTCGCAGCCGGGCACGCCAACCTACCCGCTCGTTCGCCGTCGCCACACACACACACACACACACACACACACACACACACACACACACACACACACACACACACACACACACACACACACACACACACACACACACACACACACACACACACACACACACACACACACACACACACACACACACACACACACACACACGCCGGAGGCTTGGAGCGCTGTTCGGCCAGTCCCCGGCTAACGCTGCTAACGCTGCAGTCGACTCCCATCCTGAAGACGAGCTCTGCGTTGACGTCCTTGAACGACTCCCCTCGCCCCCCCCCCCCCTCCTTCCTACTACTACTACTACCCGCCCTCCGTTCTACTGGCGTTACGTTGTTTCCCGCCGGCACCGGATACTGACTGGCGCAGGAAAGAGGCGGATGGCGAGCGAAGTGGGCGGGCGGCCGATTTGCGGCTCGTTCGCTTCGAGTGGCTCTGGCGATTCTTCGCACGGCCACTTTCGGACGGTGACGCCGCAGTGACGTCATGCGGAGCCGCCTTATGTATCGGTTGGCCGTTCGATTGTTCGCGTTGCCGGCGATTATGTTCGTCATGGATTCTCGGCGGAACGAAAACCAGGTCTCTCTTACTCGACGAGACAACTGTCACGTCTTTTCGTGTCTTCTTATGCATTTCTTGGCCCGTTCAATGAACGGGGCTTGCGGAGTCCATTCCTTAGCGCATTTAGTAGCTAAGGAAGGTGGAAGCTTAGCGTTAGGTGGAGCAAAAATTTTGATAACTTCGAGCGTTGCAAAAAATGCAGTTCTTAAAAAAATGAAGAAAAAGAAACTAACTTGGTATGCCGAAATAAACAGGGACTTCGATTACGCTGAATTCACAGTGCAAAGAAGACAGCGGGACGACAATGGGCGTGACAAGGGCGGCGTGATGAAAATGGGAGAGCGGTTCTGGAATGAAGACAATTTCATGGCGACGACGATATGACGACCATGAGATGAGGACGCTGAAATTACGGCGACGGAATGAGAACAGTAGGATGACTAAGCTGGTGTGGCTTTGTCTTCGACGTTTCTGCAAGCTAAACAATCTCATATATTATTAGATTACGAAACACTTCAAAACCTGCACAGGAGCTTGGCAACTGCTGTTACATTACAAGTGCGTCACACCGGATGGAAAACGAAATTGCAGAGGATCAAGTAAACGATCGATGACAGCAGTGACTGCACGAGGATAGCAGGCCGGCTCCAAATTTAGCAGATATATGATGATTGAATATGTTTTCTAAGCATGGCAGTATCCACCCAGTGACCTTGCGGCTCATTGTATGGTGGACACTTGAGCTATATTAAAGGAGCCATCAACACTCCGACTTTCCATCTGGGCTTTCTCCCAAGCACTGACCAAACCCAGTGATGCTTAGCATCAGTGACTTGATCAGAAGCGGTGCACTTAGCACTGAATGGCTGATATGTGTCTGCTGAGCAGCACTTGCGAAGATCTACAATATTCCTTCCGTTCATGCGAGCGCCATAGCAGTTGTATCCACTCAAGTAAAGCGACCTCTTCTCACTGCCTATGTTCTTTTCATTCTGTTATTTTGCTTGCTTTGCTTTCCTTGGCGTTAATTTTTCTGCTATTCGTTTGACTCCTGCAGCTACCAGATTGCTTTTGGGGGGCAGCCTTGTGCAGTAGCGTAGCCAGAATTTTTTTTTTTTTTTTTGAAGGGCACGGGCACAGCACTCGAACGGTAACGGGGGGTTGAGGGGGTGGAGGGAGTGTATGGACATGCTCCATACTAACACAGCAATTTATGGGAGGAGGGGGGGAGTTGCGAGAAAGTGCTCGGTGTGCCACTCGCTGGCTACGCCACATGCCTCGTGAATTCAGGCATACTTAGGCTGTCGTTCACTTGCAAGCAGACATCGCAGTGATGTGAGGTCATTGTTCCTTCTCACATAGAATAGGTGTTCACAATTAACTAAAATGTGTTTCACAATATTGTGTTGCTGAAGAATAAGCTGCACCTAGTGTCAGCCAATAACCATTGCGAGTGCGCGAATGCACTTTCCCATCCGTATCAGGCGGTTGTTTGCCCTGTTCCGAGCACGAACGCGAGCGAATTCATGAGTGCGAGAGCGTGCGACGTAGCCCCTTATGCCCGCTAATTGTGGGACTATTTCTGATGCCAGGGGACTGAGGGATCTTCCTTTTACTTTTGATTCTTTTTCCTTAACATGAACACCGCAACACAAACCGGCGTTTATAAGCGACTGCATACAATTCTCTGAAACTGCGCTGTGTAGTTAGCTTTTCCTGCTCAAAGGTCTGCTTGCAGTGAAGCACGCTCTACAGAAAAAGTTCCTATCTCGCGCGCTGCGGGAATAAGCTTTAGTGATGTTTAAACGCAACAGCGTTAAGAGGCCCGTGTCACAGAAAATCCGGCGTCGGCGTCGGGGGCGTTGCCCGGCCAAGAAAATTAACCTGAACCACTCCGACCGTGCAGTCCCTCCGTATGGCGCAAGGCTTAGTGAACAAAAATTGAATTTCTCAAAGTAATATACATGAGAAAATCGTGAAGCACGACTTGAGTTTCAGACATGAGAGCATCGGATTGCAATTTGAATGTACGAGAAACATAATTCTGTTACAAGGAAACTCAAACACAAACTCCTTTTCCAGCATTTCTACCATACAACAGCGGCGCGCCCGGATAGTACACTTGCTAAAACAGCATCCAGATGACGCTCGCGTCCTCAGCAGGTCGAACGGTGACTTAGCATGCCTAATGTGTTTTGGACGTGCGCGCGCCTCGGGGCAACAGCAAACAATTAATAAAGTAAGAAAAAAAGGTCCTAGGGCCTTCACATTTTGATATAAACCTGCTTATATTGCCTCCTGAAAAAAATGTCTTCCCACCAATGCGTTTGTGTTTAATAGTGAGCTTTCCCACGTTGTGTGTTGCAGCGAAGCCTACCCATAAAAAATGCGATGCGAACGGGCCCGATAATGCTATCGCGTTCCACTCTTAAAGGCGAAGCTTAAGCATCCTCCAATTTTTCTTTGGTGTTAGCGAAGATTGCTGTTCTTTTTTAAGCGTCCATTTACAAGTGTAGAGTGCACGACCATTTTTGAATGACGACAATTGCATGACGACACTGGAATCACTACGGCAGTATTATGATCACGGAACGACAAATGATCGCGCAACGACGACGGCGTCATGACATTGGCACGACAAAATAGAATAAACGTTCTGAAGTGATGACAATGGCACGACGACGAGGACGACGTGACGTCAATGAGATGACGAGGCTGGAATGATGATGACTGTGTAACGACGGTGGCGTAAAGACGACGGAACGATGCCAATGTGACGACTAAGCTTGGTGTAGCGACGACGCAGTGACTGCGATGGCATCATGGCGGCGTTTTCACCACAAATACGTGACGATGACTGTATGACGACAACGGAATGACGACAACTCAATAATGACAACGGAATGACAACTTCGGAAGGATGACGATAGTGGGACGAAGGCTTGTCGACTACTTCGTGATTATGACGGCGTGAGACGACTACGGTATGACGGCGATAGACTGACAACAAAGTAATGACAACGGAAAGACGAGGACGAAATGGCAATGACGGCGTGACGACCGTGGCGTGAGGACGAAATGACAACGCAGAGACGATGACAGAGTGAACGTGGTGCAACGGTGACAACGCCATGGCAACGAAGAAATTAGCAAAATAGAGTGAATCCGATGAAACGACTACGACGGCGTGTGTGCTTGTGTTGGAGCTCATGTCAGCGCTTACGTGCGTCACCTCCTGCTCCGGCCTGCCTCGGTTTACACTATATCCGCTGCTTGTTTGCACTACGTCCTGTCCCGATGAATAGTGCAAGACAGCGAGCAGCCAGCATTCGGAACTTAGAAGAGGCAAAGAAGGCATCACTTTAAAAGAAAACATACTGTTGCATTTGTCCTTGGGTGTTTTCATTGCTTTATCTATCCGAGGCTGAAATCCGAGGCTGAATGGCCCGTTCAAATGTCCGACCGGGAACGCTGAGCGAAGACCGCCGGTGCCATCGAACACCGCAGTACTTCACTGACTCTGCGAAGCATTCAATAGAGTCATTCGACTAAGGACTGCAGTGCATTAAAGCCCGTGCCATGGTCCTCACAGCGCCGCTCACTGCCTTCGCAGGAACCGCCGCCGGGAGTGGTGAGCGCATTCGCGAGAAGCCGTTTTAAATTACTGCGTATTTCGGCTCATGCCATGCAGCTCGCTCGCCATCTATAACAACCGCCCTCACCCTCATATGCGCCAAAAGCCTCCTGCATTCTAACCACAAGTCCATATTGAATTCGGTTCTGAAAGACTACGTAATGAACCCGAGACCGAAGAAGGTTATGGAGCTTTTAGTGCCAGTGCGAGATATCTGAGTTAAGAATAAACGAGGCGCTTTCAATAACTGCGATTATAGCACGGGTCAATGAGTTAGTCTCTCCTGACTAGCTGTAACCGCTTGTAATCTCTCAGTAAGCATGCCATTCTAGAAACTGCTTTGAAGCCATTAGTTAGAACTGAACTGAAGTACCTGTGCATTTCCTGTGTGTGGTTTAGTTTTTCCCAAGCCGCTTCGGTGGCGCTGCGGCGATATCTGAAGTGAACCGGACTGAGTGACAGTCTGTGGCATAACGCTGAGAATTTACTTATGTCGACGATTTCAAAGCACAGTAACTCATGCCTTTCTCTCCTCCTTTTATGTTTCTCTCCTCTTTTCACCCCTCCCAGAACAGGGTCGCCAAGCAGGCTCAGTCGTGGTTAATTTATTCGTTTTAAAGCGAAGCTTTATGTGTCTAGGCGAAAATCGTATATGGCTAGGCGAAATCGCCTGTGTACAGAAAACTATCATCATCAGCATTGACTGTAGCGTTGTCGTCTTCTTCCGGAGCTGGATCCGTTGCCGCTCATCATTCCAGCGTAGCATTTCACTTCTCTTCTGTCGTCGTAATGTGAAGGACGCGTTTACGGGAGTATGAGCCATTACTTAAGACGTTATGAGCCATTCACTGTCCTACCTAACAGACAAATTTAATTTTGAAGCAATTTAATTTCGAAGAATCGCAAGCGGCAGTGCTGCTAACCGAATGCTGCTAACCACGCCGCCGAGCAAACTCGGGAGATCGAACGCAAGCGACATCGGTGGACTGTGGGCATACCGTCAGTGACGTCGTTCTCTCCGTCGTAGCCGAACGTGTTTGTAACCTTAGAATTTATAAATACTTTAATGAACCCTCGGGATCAACTAAGTGATGAACACCGGGGCCACGCGTTTCAGCTTGGCTGGTTAACTATCGTCATGGAGTGGAAGGGACGACGAATTTTCTATCTCTCTCAAGTACTGCAAGAGAAGTTGACTTCAAGTATCGTCTTATATACATTGTTGTGGCGTGCTGCAAGCACTGCAGAACGGTTCGAGTTTTGTCCGTCGCACCTCCTCGTGCTGGGGCACATGGGCAGACACACACATGCACTTGTCAGGAATGGACAAATACCTTCAATAAGTTGTACAAAATTGAAAGCACTAAAATAACGATAAAAATTAAGTAAACTCACATTATTTTCGAGCAGAAAAAAGTCAGTGCAGCTTCATTCCTAAATTCCGTGGCAACTTCTTTCTTGGAAAATGCAGCAGTGAGAAAGGGAAGTTTTAAAGAACGAGAGAACGAAAGGCAAAGAAAGAAAGCAAAAAAGAAAGAAACTTCTGATAGCTGAAGATGCTAGCCTAACGAGAAACTTTGCATACTGTTCCATATGTAGTGTATGACGAGGGACGTAAGAAACAGAATGACAGAAAAGAACGCATTCGCATACGAACACGAAACTCGCTAGCACGCCGACTCAACATAATGTTCATAGGCCCACTGAGGCCTGTATACCGCATGAATGCTAAAAGTTCCTCAGTAACGCGCAAAGCAGAGGCGGGCCACTGCCAGAGTCCAAGCACGAGCTCCATTCCAACGTGAGTGTCGTACGCATGTTTAAAGCATCCTTTAGGAGTGTCCTTGAAATTTTAAAACGTCTACAAATGGCAATTAGATTTTATTTACAGTTTACATCCAGCACGTTTCCACGGGCCGTCCGATTCCACGTCCCACAGCTTGAGCTCACCTCATCCCGTTTAAAGCGCCCAAACCAGTCGAAAACTTGTGTGCGGCTCATAAAATCCTCCGGGAAAGCGTCTTGAAGCATTTAGTGAGTCTCCGTTGCCGATTTTTTAAGCAGGAAACAAACTTTCCCACACACTTTTTGTTCTTTCAACGTTCATAATGACTTCGCCAGCGGAACACACGAAAAGTCAGAGAAACACAACGCTACGCCCCGCCCTCACGTTCACCTACACACTGACGCCATCTGCACAGTCGTTTCGTTGATGATGATGATAATGATTTATTGGCATTCCCTTTGAAACGGGGTGGCGACAAATAGTCACCTAGCCTGCTTGATTTAATCAGGTATACTATGCATGTTCTTTATCTGGCATTTTTGTATACCTCTTATTATTCTTTTTCTTTTTGAAAAATATACCTTGTACCGCTACCTATGATTTTAAGCGATCTGCCGGGGCGGCATTCTGTAAGAGTCTACCTAGCGGACTGTCCATTTCGGCGACCGCTGATTGGCTGGCTGGCGTTGAAGACTGGCTGGCACCTTCCTCCACGTCAAGCAGCAGCGAATCAACGGTCGCCGAAATGGACAGTCCACTAGGTAGACTCTTACAGAATACCGCCCCAGGTCGTATCCATCTTTTCCCTGCTTTTTTATTGCGATAGCAATTATATGGACACTCAAAAGCAGATTTCTGCCGTCGCCGTCGCCGTCGCCGTCGCCGTGAGGTTCCGTATGACGTCATTTGGAGATGAAATCGTCGCCGCGCGCCGAACGCTGTATGTGCAAGTGAAAGGGCGCGAGGGGCGCGTCTTTCACGGGGAGTGAACGCACGGCGGAGAACAAACGCGCGTTCTGCGCCGTGCTCGCTTAAGGGCTGCAGAAGTAGGCGTCTCTTTTCTCCTTTACAATCACCATATATGTAGAGCAAACGCGCCTTCTTCAGACGCGCGAGAGGCCATGGGGGAGGGGGAGGGAAGGGAGGCGACGTTTAGCTGCGACACCAAGTGCCTATTTATATGAGAGGCTCCAGCAACAGTCACCAACGCCGCACGCACTTTGAGCTAACGCGGGCAAAACGCCGATGGCGTCGACAACAGTTCTGCGTGTTGTTGCTACCAAAGCCGCTCACCTTACTTCGTATGACATTGCTGTGTTGCTATCGCAATCATTGCTTCGCCCTGAGGGCGAAACTGTTTTTCCACCAGTACTCTAATCGTCTCTTGCTTATCTCTGTGGCTGATCTGTTGATGTTTCCTTCCACTTTAAACCCAAGCGCTTCTGGGAGTTGCACGTTACCTACGGTTCTCGCTGGGCGGATCCCGTCGCAGTCCATTAGGATGTGCTGAGTGATCTCTGGATCTTTACTGCAGCATACACATGCCTCATCTAGTTCCGAATATTTGCTCCGGTATGTTTTGGTCCTTAGGCAACCGGCTCGAGCCTCAAATAGCGAGGCACTGCCCTTTGTGTTATCGTACAGATTTTCAATTCTAATTTCTTTCTTCTCATTCTTGTAAATCTCCATTGTCCTTTTTGTTTCAATTTTTTGCATCCAATTGACCGGTCTCTATTTCTCTCACTTTCTTTCTGATGACTCCTGGTTGTCTATTTACAGTGTCGATTATCCTGTAGTTGGTTGCCAACTTTCTTGACCTCTTCCTCCATTCTGTGTCCACGCTTTTCATGTAGAGATACTTGTGCACTTTAGCCACCCATTTATTTTCATCCATGTTCCTGAGCCTTTCTTCAAATTAATTTTGCGCTTCTCTAGCTTCAAAAGAGGCCCAACCCATGTCACCCTGCACTGCCTCATTTGTGGTATTACCGTGGGCCCCCAACGCCAACCGGCCTACTGATCTTTGGTTGACTTCCAAACCTGACAAGATATCCGATTTTAAGCATAGAATGGCATTTGCGAATGTTAGCGCTGGCACCATTACTCCTTTCCAGATTCCACGCACCACCTCATACTTATTGTGAAGGTCGTGAAGGTCTCTACTAACCCCATCTAGCGAGTGAACTCTGTACTACGTCTACGAATGGCAGCGCCCTCTCAGTCCGTTTTCTTTTTCTTTTTTTTTTGGGGGGGGGGGGGGGGGGGGGGGGGTCCGCTCTTATTCTTGTAGGACAACGTAATGACAACAAGCTTTTCTTTTCGCTTTTGTGAGGCAGCCTTTCCTGAAATTTTCAATCCCGGAACCTATGACTCTCCAGACACTTTCATTTCGGCGTCCCTCATATAGCCCACAGTGCCAACTTTGGAAGATTAATACCTGCAATTTAATCTATTTCTTCGGCATCCCAAACGTAAACGCGTTAGCTGCAGCCGAATTGGCCTTAGAAATGCATTCCGTCGATGTCTGCGTCCGAGCGTCTACTTTTAACGTACGTGGGGCTAAATATGCCACAATGGTAAATGTGGCGCGCTGCCAAGAGAAATGAGCAAGCCGACTAGGCTAGCCCAGCCCCTGGCAAATATATGATGCCTCCACTCCTCCCGTTCCACACCATAATCCCCAAGCAATCCTACAACTTTTTGGCTATTAGTGACTGTAAGACAGCTCAGCACGAGACGAAACACCTCCCTCTTGAAAATCTGGCGCCACTTCTGGAAGACTGCCTTCCACTATAGCGTACGACGCCACTTTGCATTAGATCCCTTCAGGGAGAGCCGTTTTCTCTTCGACAATTGAAACCCGCCGTGGTTGCTCAGTGGTTATGGTGCTGGGTTGCTGAGCACAAGGTCGTGGGATCGTATCCCGGCCACGGCGGCCGCATTTCGATGGGGGCAAAATGCAGAAAACACCCGTGTATTTAGATTTAGGTGCACGTTAAAGAACCCCAGGTGGTCCAAATTAATCCGAAGTCACCCCCCCCCCCCCTTTCACCCCACTACGGCGTGCCTCATAATCAGATGATGGTTTTGGCACGTAAAACCACCTAATTTTTTTTCGACAAATTAAGGACAGTAATGTTTCAATCACCATGATTACTGCAGAAAAAATACGCTGGTGATGTTGACAGGTCCTATCTTGTGTCGCGAAGGCGGAGTTCGCGCTCGCAGCCTGCGAACGCTTTGTACTAAGACGTACTACACACATATAAAAGGTACAACTTTTATGGGGATACGTGAAGTGCGGGTTTCGCATGTGGAAGCACAACGCCCAAATGCACGAATAACGTAGTTCTCTCTTCTCGTGTTCATCCAAAGAATCCGTCTGATTGCAACCTCGAGTGACGTGCCCATCGGCCTTGAGAGACATCGCGGACGATGCTGGACCAACGTCACAGACCGGTGGGAATGGCCCGCAGGCTCGTGGTCGAGACTCGGAAAAAAGAAAGGCTCCCCGCCGCTTTTTCTTTTGCACGGGGCCGAAAACATGGCTCCCGGTGTTCGCGCGAGCAGAGAAGCGCAAACTGTTGGTAGTGCACGAGTCCATTCAGCGTGCTCTGCGGCTGTAACTAATTGAGAGGCGCGCAGGCAGCCGACTGTGTTTGACTTGCGGCCTTCTTGATTGGAGCCAACAGGCAGCAGTGTGCACTCGCTCACGGACTGCTAGCGTGAAGGCTGCGGTAGTGGCGAGTGAAGGGAGAGGGTGAAAGGGCGTGCTTGTTTTAAACGCGCACGTCCGGCGACGTCATTAGTGTGGTGGTGTTGGAGGGGGAGCTGTCGTGCTGCTGCTGCAGCGCAAGGCGGCGTGCAGCACGTAATGATGGCCCGCCCAAGGACGGGGTCACTTTTATTGCTAATTGATCCAATTAGCAGGCACGCGACACGCGGAAAACAACCCCCCCCCCCCCCCCCCCCCCCCGCCTTTCCGCCGAACGCAGACTGCTCGTTGTCGCGCGGCTTGTTGCTGTTTCGGTAGCTATTCGCAATGCTCTTTTGTTTCACGTTCCTCGCCAAATTGCTCGCGCTGCACATTGTGCCACGCACGCAAAAAGTACGTATGCTTCTTCCTTCCTTCCTTTTTTTTTCTCCATTCTGCTACTGTTCCGGTTTACCGATGACAAGGTCCTTGTTTCCGCCCGTCTGTCTTCTTTTAGGCACAGGAACGTATAGTTAATAGCACAAAACACTTTCTTTCATCTGGAACTTGAGCTTTTGCTATAGTAATAAAGGTATTCGCTAACTTTACTTTGACTAGGCGTTTGTAAACTGAGTCCTGTATTTGTCATTTAAAGGGAGTCGTGGAGCAGCATGTTCCTAACCTTTTGGTTGTCATGCCTACATTACCCTTGAACTTGATGCCTGTGTATTCTTGGCCATACTTTGAGGAAGACGAGAAATAAAGCGCCCTTTAAGTTTCGCCATTGTCGACTATTTATGTTAACTGTTTAGAGAGAGAGAGAGAGAGAAAGGCAAAGGAAAGACAAGGAGGTTAATCACAGATTATCGCCGGTTAGCTACCTTGTACCGGGGGAAGGGTAAAGGGATGCGATAGGTGAAAGAGAGAAAAAAAAACACATTAACAGCTGAGTAGAACGGGCGCTGGTGCATGGCCTCTAGGATATTTATTTCGTATTATTGTGAAAACGCGACCTGTAAGGTACACTGTCGTGCGACGTAACAGCGAAACACGAAGCGCCATCAACATCCCTTTCAAGGCCAAAAACGAATCCAGCTCACTCGCTCCCTCGTTATATTTCTCCATATCAGCACAGCTACGTTCCCACCAAGAGAAACGATGATCATTCCTGTCCTGATTTTTTTTTTATCGAACTGCTATTGAATAGTACACTTCTTTATGCCTGACGCTTTCCTCTCCATCTGTAGTGGGTCACAAGTAGTGCCTAAGCCGAAGCTTGGGTGCACAGGAGATGGACTGAGTTCGCACTAATCAATTTTATCAGTTCGGGTTGGACAGGCATAAAAATATGCAAGTATTTTTTTTTGTATTTTTTGTGATCCCCTACATCTAATTGGTCAAACGTTCGCGGGTGATGTTTTTCTTCTTCTTTTTATAGGGATAGGGAAGTACGAATAGCTTTTTGATACCAAAGGGGTTCAGTATTTATTACGCACACTTTGCATATTTAACGTTAGTAAAACGTCTTAACCCCACATGAAACGTGGAACTGTGTCAACTAAATTACATCAACGCTTGAGAGAAAAAAACCGTTAATCATGAAAGATGGTGCGGCAAGGTTTCTCTACGTCGGAGACGGATGAATATCCAGAAGCAAATGCAATAAAATCACGACATTCATGTTACTGAATACATGTATTTTTTCTGTACGTTAGGCACTGTTAAATTCGTTTCACAGTCCATTGGAAGCCAGATGAAATGTTAGAGAGAGAGTGATTCATTATCAGTGAAAAGCTGAGGTCGGCCTGAACTACTATTTTCTAGTCTGCTACTCCACGTTGGAGAAGGGAAAAATGGGAACAAAAGTAAAGGGGAAAACGAAGATGACGATGATATGAAACGAAAAGCCATGAATAAAAAGCAACAATTAACCAGAAACATTTATTACAATCTTATGTCCAGTTCAGCGTCTCTGAAAACAAAAAAGCAAATAAAAAACAGTGGCCTTCGTGGTCTGACACAAGCAGTGTTTTGGGCATGGGCCTAAAGGCAGGCCTTCAAAAAGTGGCCGCTTATCGATGCTTGTCAAATATTCCTCGATTGATTGTCTTTCTCGCGAGTATAGTGGGCACACACAAAGCACATGTTCTATAGTCTCCGACAAGGCGCGTTTCTCACAGTCTGGGCAGTCCGCCCTACCAATGAGATGGTGACAGTGTTGTGTAAAGGCCACTTCAAGTCTCAGTCTGTGTCGAAGTCTGGCGTGGCTTCTTTGTGTATTACATGGTATCCTGAATCGAAGCTCGGGATCTAGTGAATGAAGGTGGAGATGGTGGTGTACTGGCTGAGACCAGTAAGTAATTGTAGTGACGCGCATAATATTTCGGTTAGCATAGCGTTAGCATCGGCCCTTGTAAATGGGACTGAGATAGAATCTGAATTGCGAAGAGCCAACTTCGCCTCTGCGTCGGCCGGCGAGCTCATTTCCGTCAACCCCACAGTGTCCAGAAACCTACTGAAACATTATACGGTGCTCATTTCATAAGGTAGTCTCGTAAAGTTCTACTACTTTGTGAGCAATTTCGCTATAGAGTACTCGTCTAAGCACTTAGTCAATAATCTGTAATGCTAGTTTAGCGTCACAAAAGTCAGTCTGTGTTTGACGGATGGATTGACGTCCCCAGTGGCATGGGCGGTGGCTTTCGCCGTCTCAGCCTTGTCGATTCGTTGAAACTTCAAACTCGGTCCCAAGACAATGTCCACAGCTGCGGAGATCGCTGTCATTCGTAAAGCGGTTCGTTAGATTTCTCAGGAAAGAATGTTTGAATGCTAATCCCACGCTTCTAAAAGGACTTCCACGACGACGCAGTAAATATTTTCAAACCTCATACTTTCTCAAACTATCAGTCCTTTTGTATTGGGCATGTATGGGAGTTTTGTTAGGTGAGTTTATACATCGCATTTTCTCATTTACCGACGCGCGTTGTCTATACGGATCGCATATGACGTTCGCAGATTACGCATAGTTTGCAGCCTGCACGAAACGAACTCGAAGCTCCTGTAGCAGAGAGATGAAAGAAAGAAAAGGCAGTGAGGCTAGCTAGAAAAAAAATGCGGTTTGCTACCCTACACAGGGGGGGGGGGGTGACGCAGAATGATAGGTAGCAGACTTGTTTCTGAGGGAACTGCTACTCCACCTGGTGACATTATAAACAGCGCAGTGACTGACGCAACAGCGTAGGCGATAGTGTCGTATGCGCCTGTGTCGTGTGACCGTCCGTTTGTGTGTCAGTGCGCATTGCGCAAGCGCGTGACTTCGTGTACGCGTTGGCGCTCGTGTTTTTTAACAATGTCTACTGTCTCAAAGACGTTTCTAGCATTCGGTCAGCTACGAAATGCCAGGAAAATATAAAAAAAACTAGTTTTTCTTGTAAAAACTAATCAAGCGGTTTCATTTATTGATTAAGTGATCGAGTTATTGGCTGAATGACTGGCTGACTGACTGGCTGATTCGCCTATAGATTTGGCGTAACATTTCAGAGCTATGCATTGTCTATGACAGACACCATATAGCTGAGTGCTTCGGCTTCTGACCGCATGAAGTTTGTTGAAGCACACGTAAATCAAAAACTGGCCAACTGTATAATCGTTATTTAAGGCAATGGAAAAAGTCTGTTACGAATTTACCCATCAAAAGAATTTGTTTTTAATGTTACAGTTATTTAAATTTTATTGCAACGACGAGCAAAACTAGGCTTGATAAAAAGCCTTGCCAAACAACGGGTTGGATGCTGACAATTTCCGAACTTTCTCCACTCTACTCCATAGTCATAAAGCCTTCAACTTGCTTTCAAATGTTAACATTTTCCTCGTCTGAGAGTTAAGCGCTGTTAAAAGTACTTCATCTTTTTAAAATAGGTTTAAAAGTGGTTCGCATTGATGGCTCAACTCAATTAGCATCCTGAGACGCTTTTTTAGAGCAATGCATGCGTTGACCTAATTTTTTTAAAGCTTTGTGGTGACGCCGCAATAATAATAAAATAAAAGAAAACAAGTATATATTTTTTCCGTTTAAAATAAAGCGAACCTGATATACATTCTGAATTTAAAAAAAAAAATTTGTCAAGTGCTTCATCTCGCTTAATTTTGCTACGACAGCGTACAAGTACCGGCTGAACGCGGGCCATATTTATGGTTTGCGCAACTTCATCATTGTAGTTTTGCAAGGTGCACTCCATTCACCTCTAGAAACAATTTTTCGACACAATAGTTGTGTCGCTTGAAAGGGCCCTGAACCACTTTTTATCAAAGTCGAGAAATGCATTTGAAGTTAACATCTACTATTTCAGAAATACTTTGCCCCCCAAAAAGTTCTTCAACGCGTTCAGCAGAAGCGGAGTTATTGGCAATCAAACGTCCCGTACGCGGTGCTCCCGCTCCTTCTTCAAATGGCTTGCATTGCGAAGGCTACGGCCGAGCGGAGCGTGCGCCACAACGCTCCGCCTACTGCCCGTCATCGCGGCGCGCAGTTCAAATTTTATGTTGGATGTTCACGTAGACGCCACTACTTCCGATTTTGGTGCCTACGACGCGCCGAACGCAGTTGTCCTCAGCAAGCCGCAGTGCGCTCTACGTTAGCTCGCATATCCTGAGAATAACATTTGCTGGGAGCTACGACTGTCTACAATTTATGAAAGCCGGGCATTGGAGACAATTAGGCTTTTCTTTTCTGGTCCAAATAATTAGCAACGGTGATTATCATAAAATGTGCAATAATCGCCTATATAACCTCTTAACTAAATTCACGAATCAACTTTGTAATAGTCTACAAAGAATATTATAGCGCAATTTCGAAAATAAAACAGGCTGGTTCTCAAGGTACGTCCACCTAATGGCCTAAACAGCGTTGAACCACAACCTATTTTGTCTCGTATTTTCAGGTCAGAAATCTCGAAACTGCGATTCTGCCCCAAATCGTGCTCATCAGACATGCCTTGAAGATTTACCGGTATCTTTTACGATTTATGCCCTTTCGAAAGGTGTCCAGTTGGCCTCTTAATCAATGCCAAATTGCAAAACGCACGACACCTATTAACGTATATCACTCATTGCTGCTGTAGGCTAAACGACTTATTGTAGCGTAAAGGCACAATTACACAGAAGATACACAGACACACGCATTTTAGCAATGCGTTAAGCAGCCGTATTGTGGTGCATTGTGCATTACGGGAAAGCGAGCATGACACTCTTCTAAGACGTTAATTGTTAATAACCGCAAAGGTTTCGAACCAAGAAGACAATCGGTGCAATTTATTATACTGTGAAACCCTATAATTTCCCTGCTTCAATTTTCCGCGTATGTGGGACTTCGGGCGTATTCGCGGCTAATACCTTCCATGATTTCGGGCTTGTGTCACACGGCTTACGTTGACTGCAAAAGCTGCTGTACGTTTTTCTTTGTTGTTTTTTTTTTGCACTCCTGCCTTTTCGAAACACTGCAGTTTGTGCTGCCTTCTACGGGGCCCTTCAGTTGCACGTGTTCTCAAGTATGACTTTTCATGCATCACTTCTCGTTCGGGGGACGCATCTGTTTGCCTGCACAAACGTGCACTTTACTTGCATGTTCAACCTGGAACTGAAGAAAAAATTCGTGCATTGGCACGTTGACAGAGATGAAGCAGCCCAATGACTGCGCAGTACCTCTAACGGCCTCACTCATAAAGGCACTGCACGCTTCTGGCTCATCGAAGTACGGTACTACCTGTCTTCAAGTGCGAAGGTTCCCCGTGCTACATTTGAGAGGACTGGCATAGTGCAAGCTTACGTGGCCAAGTAAATCGAGTGCGCCGCGTGTCAGAAGGTATATACAGCCAGCGGCAAAATAGATTTTCACTCTTCAGCATAGTGTTCATATTTCTTTCCTGAAAATTCTTGTGCGAAATTCGCGAAATTTAAGGGTTTTACAGTGCATAAATAGCGCACTGGATATGATCACATAACTTCTGGCGTAGAGCACATTGGTGAATCTCGACATGCAGTAAGTTATTTAATATAGATACCGTGAACTTTATTAACTGGAGGTTATCATATATAGCAGATATAGCCAGCATAAAAGACCTAACAAAACTGGACACATTGCACTTCACAACGGGAAATGGGTGTGAACTTTTTTAAGTGTGGTGATTGCAGCAGGAGGCCCCGCTATCACCTTTTAGCGCACCATTTTTCAAACAGTCTAAAGCGACTAGCTTACGAATACACGAATACAGGTCAAATTGGAGAAAAGTAAAAGAAGCGCGGGCATAAGTTCCAGAGACGCAGGAGCCCACGGAAGCACCACTCATCGGCGATCGCGCTGTTCGGTGGAGCTCCCAAATGACAGGTTTGGGTGTGAGCGTTCGTGACAGGCTATCATTTAGTCCAGATGTGTGTGTCTGAGAACACGACTAGATTTCCCGTGCTAGAGAAGGGGCCATATACATTTGTATATTATACGTGTGTTGCAGTTAATTTGTAGCATGGTATACATTTGAACGTGCGTGTGCTACCGTAATGTCTTCGTCGCAGCTGTAAATACAACGCATTTCGGTAAACAGTTTGAAAGAGCACGCTGGGGTTTCCTACAGACAAGCGCTTTTCTTTGAGCTAAGCGTTAAGAATCGTTAAGAGAGTGCCAATGGGTCACGCACCTATTAACTGCTGCACGCATTATATTCGACAGAGCATTAGAACAAAAGCACGACCACTCTGTAATTCCAGTTCCGCTCCTGCGACGCAGTATTTGTTTATTCACTGGAATGTTCGAAACGACAGAACGATTGTCAAAGCTTTTAAGACATTGCCACCCAGTATGTTGATATTAAGCGCAAGAAATGGAGCTGGGCAGGCCATGTAATGCGTAGGATGGATAACCGGTGGACGATTAGGGTTACAGAATGGATACCAAGAGAAGGGAAGCGCAGTCGAGGTCGGCAGAAAACCAGATGGGATGATGAAGTTAGGAAATTTGCAGGTGCAAGTTGGAATACGCAAGCGCAAGACAGGGGTAATTGGAAATCGCAGGGAGAGGCATTCGTCCTGCAGTGGACATAAAATATAGGATGATGATGATGATGATGATGATGATGTGTATCTAAAGACAAGGTTAGACGCCCTAACGAAGATTATAAACCAATACTTTTTATTTTAAAATTCACCAGCCCTTTCCCTGTCGAGAAAATGGGCGTGAACGAAGCTTGACGTGTGTGCATCTGACCTTCGTCGGGGTAGCGTTCGGAAGCCATTGCCTCGGGATTCTCTGTTCGTCGCTGACGGCGGGCTTCGGCTTCGGAAGCCTTCGCCTCGGGATCTTCGGCTCTTCGCTGACGCCGAGCCTCGGTTAGGGAAGCCCTCACGCTAGAATCGGCACGTCGACGACGAGCCCTTTCCCGAGCGAGTTCACGCCGGCGTTCATCAAACGCAGCTTGCTCCCTTGCAGAGTGCACCAGCCGTGACCTTCCCATCTGTTCGTCGAAACTGATTTGAGGCGAGGGAAGTCCGGAGGGGCGCGCGCCAACCCGCTTTCGTTCCATTTTCCTTGGGCCTCGCGACGCACCAAACGAACCTGATTGGTCGCGCGTGTGTCACGTGATCACGCGTGTAGCATATGCAATGCGGGTGTGCGCAGCATGTGATTTCTTTATTTTTTTCTCTATTTCTTTCTGTCTTCCTTCCTTTCTTTTCTTTTCTTTCTTTCTTTCTTGTCCCTGGTATGTGCCATTAAGCTTGGACCCTTTCTGCACTATCGCCAGGATCGGCCCCCTTTTCTGCGTGACAACACCACCACCGACACTTGTGAGCCTATAAAGCTTCGCTTAAAGATATATAATAAGGCGAACTCTATGTTTATAGGTCGCTGTGAGCTACAGAAAACGTGAGCGAGCTCGCCTCGCGTTCGCGCCACTGCTCGCGCGTTCGTCGCCTTCTTCCACAGCTGGCTCCGACGCCACTCATCATAAAATAAATGGGAAACGGAATGTAGCAATAATTCAACATGGACGTCTTTGGGGGCTACAGTAAACATGAGGCAGTTCATGGAATCTGGAAAGGAGTAATGGGGCCAGCGTTAACGTTTGCAAATGCATTTCTGTGCTAGCATTGCCATACTGCCCCTCGCACTCAACGCCAGAGGGCGTTGAGTGCGCCAGAGGGCGCTGAGGGAAAGGGCAACAGCGGCGCTGGAGAGCAGGAGGGAAATGTCAGCGGCGGCGCCCGTAGAACATTCTTCTGGAAACGGCGGCAACACGCTCGCAGCATGCTCGCGCGCCTTGTATACGTCGCCGCGTGGGCTCAGAGGTTCAATCCACATCGCTAATGACTACCCGCCATGGTGGCGCAGTTAGCTAAGGCGTTGCGCTGCTGAGCACGAGGTCGCGAAAGTTAATCCGGAGCGCTCCACTATGGCGTGCCTCATAATCAGAATTGGGTTTGGCACATAAAACCCCAGAAAGAAGAAGAATGGCTCCAACTGAGCTTTCGCCTTCACATTCTTGGAAAGTTCTAAGCATCCCCGTAATTTTTTTTCTATTCCTATAGCTCTTACACCTAACATTTACATATGAATATATGAGAATGGCAGAGAACTTGACGGCGCGATGAAATTAGACTTTCTTCGGGCGGTCGGCCTTACCGCTCGACTCGGGAGACCTCCTTCCTCTCCTTTCATTCTTTTCACCCCTCCGCTGTGCAGTGCTGTTGAGGTGTCCTCTCAGCGAGAGACAGCTACGGCGCTGCACTTTTCAATTTTCTTCCTTTAAAAGTCACATACTACTGATGAAATTAGGAGATTCGAAGTCATAGGCATACACGTCTATGTATGTCCTCGCGTGTTTCGTGGATGGTTATTTTGCCGTCATTATTATTTATTCAGGATACACTTTTCCTATTCAATACTCATGAATTTTACTATGCCTTGTACCATTCCTGTAATACCCCCCTCATGCAATGTTCCATACCTTGGAACTTGTGAGGTTTATCTATAAATAAATAAATAAATAAATAAATAAATAAATAAATAAATAAATAAATAAATAAATAAATAAATAGGATGGAGTCAGTTGACGCAAGAGAAGGGTAATTGCCAACTGGAAATCTCTCCAGGAGTGGCCTTCATTCTGCAGCGGACTTAGGTAGGCTGATTATGATAACGATGATTATGCTGTTCATATGAGAACCTATGGGGCTTTGTATGAAATTCTATATATTCATGATCATCATCATCATCATCATCATCATCATCATCATCATCATCATCCAATTTTATGTCCACTGCAGTATCAAGGCCTCTCCCATGAATCCTAATTTATCTCTATCTATATATGTAATGAGTCATGATATCTGTGGGTAAGAATTCACATGGCTATATGCGATAGCATTAAGGTCCCCGTATGGTGTGGTATGGCAAAACTTTATTATTGTCCCTCGGAACGCGCGTCAGCACGTAGCGGGCCGCTCCCATGTCGGCACAGAAAGGCCAAGCCTCTCTGCTGCGTCGCGGGCCCGATGGACAGCCCATAGCTGTGTCGCAGGAAATCCGGTGTCGGCGTCGGCAGCGCTGTCTGTCAGAAAAAATCATCCCGAACCATAACCACGCAGGCCCTCCACTTGGCGCACAAGAATTACTTAACTAATTGAATTTCTCAAAGAAAAATGCATCAGAAAATTCGTAAAGTACATCTTACACGCAACCTACAGATATGATAGCGTCGGATTGTAATTGGAATATACGAGAAAACATAATTCTCTTACGCGGAAACTCGCACACAAACCCCTTTTTGCTTGCTATGAGTGTCTGCTTGTAGCCTCTGCCTTACGGGTGTATTAGCGATTGCTCTGCCCTGCACGGCCGCCGGGATCGGCCCACCATGGTATTCTGTCGACGTTACGCCACGAAGAAATCTCGGGATCCTATCCATACACAGCTGCGCTGTAAAAAGAAATGGAGTTGAGCAAGCCACGTAATGTGTAGGGCAGATAACCGGTGGACCATTAGAGTTACAGAATGGATGCCAAGGAAAGGGAAGCACAGTAGAGGAATGGTAGAAAGTTAGGCGGAGTGATCTCATGAGGTAATTTGCACCCTCAAGTTGGAATCACCTAGCGCAAGGCTATCGCGTTCCACTCTTAAAGGCGAAGCTTAGGCGTCCTCCAAGTTTTAACAGTGGAGCTGTAAATGCTCTTGGTTAAGCCGCGTAGTGCGAAACAAAAAATCTGCGCCTGGCGATGACGTCACCGCGCGTTGCCTAGCAACCGCATCACGGAGCGGCGTGTGCTTCGCCTCCTCTCCGTGCCGTGCGCATGTTGCCTTGACATGGGACGTTAAGGAGTGGGAAGGAGAGCATGCGCGCGGCGCGAGCTATGCTCGGGAGAGAGAAAGAGAAAATGAGAGCGAGAGAGAGAAATAAATTGTAGCAGCACCAACGAGGCAACGCGCAGAGCTGCTGCTGACACCATCCACGTTTCCCCGCGTTCAGGCCGAACGCGGTTGCGGTCTCCTTGACTGCAGCAGGCGCCTATGGCGGCGGCTCGGCAGGTTTCGACCAGCCACGCGCCGGAAAGTGTGGAGGCGCAGCTTGGCCGTGACGTCACCGGGGAGATAAAGCTCGGAGCCGCCGCGATGGCGGCAGAACTCTCGTTAACTCTGTGGCGTGTACGTGTACCCTTGACATGGTACGACCAAAGAAGATCCGGACACCCGAAGAAGCCGCCGCTCATCTTGAAGCGCGTCGCGCGGCCAAGCGAGACTCTGCGCGTCGGTGGCGAGCCGATTCGGCAGCACTTAGCATTTTCTAATAAAACTTAGCCAAGCCTAGTAAAACCTGGAAGAAGCTACGCCGATCACCAGCTCCCCTTTACTTCAGCCGTGCACCACTAGTGCAAGCTGGCCACACTTTTTTTTTTTTTAATTTCTTGATAAGGACGACACTGGCCCCGCTTCCCCTACCCTTATGTGGGCGCACCGAACGAAGAAAAGCCTTCGTCGCTTCGTTAAATCCTTTACAAAGCCAGTGTGCAGGCGTTGCAATCTGTTACCCAGTCCCCTTTCAGTGATTTGTTTCGCTTTATTTATTTTTTGTCCTTATTTCTTTTCTTCTTTTTTTTCATTCTCATTTTTTTTTGTGGGGGGGGGGGGGGGGTAGTATTCGTAAATTTCGATGCTGAGAAGTCGCAGCCGCGTTGTCGCTTTCAATCTCGGCGACACAGAAGTAACAAGGAGGAGGAAAAAGACACGAAAAGACAGGAAGGTTTGCCAGTGAAAATACCAGCTGGCTACCCAGTGTTAGATAAAGGGGTAAGAAGAACAAAAGGAGAGACGAGACAGAGATGGAGAAATAAAAATAGTGCGCACACCATCACCATACAATGGGGCGCAATTTTGGACACGCTCACACAGTCTGCATTTCCCAGAGAAGCGGAGCAATGCGTTTGACGCCTTCTGTATTGAATACAGTCTGGGCCCGTGTTCGTGAATTCTCTCCTCTGTCAAGGGACGATCATCCAGTTTCTCAAGCGCAGCCGAGAGCCGCTTATATAACAGGAACAACAAAAGTACAAGGGCCCCATCGTACGCGTTCTGAAGATAGCAGCTGACATGCCCTGTGGCTTAGACATTTTTGATGAAGACTGTGCGTACATGCGTGGGTTAAAGCGAGAGAAAGACAAAATTGTCATTTCGATGTTGGTCACTAACCGCGCAAGTAAAGAACCTCCTCCGAATAGAACCAGCTTCCAGCAGCAGCTGCTGCTATCACGGTACCAACAGTTTTTTTTTTTTTTTCTATTTTGGTGTGTAATATGCCCCTCCCCTCTATATTGTGCTAAACAGGGGGGGGGGGGGGGTAAAATAAATAAATAAATAAATAAATAAATAAATAAATAAATAAATAAATAAATAAATAAATATACGAAAACACACAGTTGTGATAATGCTCTTATCCTGTCTTGTTTAATCTTGCCTTGTCGGTGTCACCTCACCCATTGGTCAGCTTTACCCGATGTGGTGTATCGATCGCTATGGCATTCTCCAGTTGTTGATAACGAGGTCTTGGGTTCAATTCCCAGCCGTGACGGCCGCATTTCAATGGCGGAATAATGTTCGTATGCTCGCGTGCTGAAATTTAGGCGCACGTTAAAGCACCCCGTAACACCGTACCTGCAGTGTTGCTTTGAGACGTTGTACCCCATGAATTAAACAGTTCCTCGTTAGCCAGCTTTGAAAGTGTTTGCGAACGCCGCAAAGTAGTTCACCGGTCCTTAACACTACTGAGGTGATCTTACACTTCATAAATTAAAGCACGTGACACTAAAAGTCGTTGCGTGACGCGCGCAAGAAATTCAGGCGATGAGATTGTAACCTGTGAACAAATTTTAACTGATGACGCCGTCTGCGTAAATCAAGACCTCACATTAGATGTTGTGAGTGACAGCCTGCGACTTCATTATAAAAAGTCAATTTGTTTTTTTTTCCTTTCACGAAGTCCATCGAAGAACATGAGCAGACATGCGAGAGCGTTCTCGTGCGGAATGTTCGTATCGGTGACGCAGCAGAAGTGACATCAGCTCGCAAATCATGTTCGTCCGAAAACGCTACTTGCAGCATCCCAACCCTCTTGTGAGCCGAGAGGTTCGGTAACATCTTCCTTTTCGCGGCTCCTTCGCCCGTATTGATGAACTCCGCAAGACCAAAAGCCATCGGGATATAAAAGAAGGAAGAGCTGTCGCACACAAAAAAAGATCCCCGCAAAAATCTCGCCCGGAAGACAGCGCGGCAGGGTGTGAATCATAAAAAAAAATCTCGGAAACAAACTGCCGACCGTTCGACGGAGTGCGAATCGTGCAGCGATAAGGGATGTGCGTCCTCGGAAGCAACGCCGACGACGAGGAACCGCGGTGCTTCTTCCTCCTCCGGCGTCCTCCACGTAGTCATTCGCTTTCGTTAGAGCTCCCCGCGACACGGCCTTCTCCAGCCGGGCTCTTTCTTCTCCTCAATCTCGGCCGTGTACTTATATTAAACGCCGTTCAATCCCGGCTTCCTTCCTTCTACGAGTCTCCGCCGCCGCCCGCCAGACTCGGCAGTCGCCTTTCTCAATCTCCTTATTTTTATTACCTCCATTACTCAGAGTTGAAAAACCGTGCGTCGCTTCCCCCTCCCTCCCTCCCCACTCCCCTTTTGCCGCCCCCAACCCGGCACATACTCTGCCCTTTCCGTTTATTTCGTTCTCAGTCGCTTATGATTAAACCGCGCACGTCTCCACGCTTTCTCACTCCCTGCCACTCTTCTTCTGCTTCTTTTTTTTTTTTTTTTTTCGAGTCAGGGCAAGCATATGTTGCCCGAGAAACGAGGCATCCTTAAGAGAAAGGCCGTGCTGGGCGACAAAAAAGAAAACTATACATAATATAAAACGAAGGGGCCCGAAAGCAGTGAGGGACGGTGAGGGTCGAAGCAGGAACGAATGATGGCCAGCGGCGACTCTTCTTCGCACAACTTTGGCAGATGAAGCACGACGCGTGCTGCTCGCGCTGTACCCCCTCCTCCTCTCCCTTCTTATTCCTCTTACTTTTGTTGTTGTTTTCTTTTCTTTCTTTTTCCTAGTCCCGTAGTTGTCTTCCGCTTTCTTCTTCGCATCACTACAGGAGAGCGAAGAGAACGAAGGAGAGGTGAAACGAAAAAAAAAAACGATGAACAAGAAAAAAAAAACGAAATGGCTCTTTACACGCCCTGTCCGCGTGCGCCATCCCTCTTTTTTCTCAAGCTATCACCCTCTGGTAAACAGAAGCGACGCTAAAGAAACGCAAAGGAGACCGAACGAGACTAGGCAATGAGCGCCGCCTCGCGGGCCCTATACGTGAAGGACCGGGTTGGGGGCGTTTTCGGAATGACAAAAGTTAGAATCAAATAGAGGCTGTGAAAAACTGAAAGAAAGAAAGCAAGTAAGAAAGAAAGGTGAGCTGTGAAATGGCAGACGGTGTGTAAAGAAAGAGATCCCTGGGAACGGCCGCCGTAAAAGCAGCTCTCTCTCCCCCCCCCCCCCCCCTTCCTTTCCAACGTTTTCCCGCCCCCTCCGCAATTTGAAAACAGGAAGGTCCCTTTCGAGGGAGTTCATTAATGCGCCCAAGAAATTGAGAGCCGCTTCGCGCGCTTTGGCGCGATACCCGGCTGCTTCGACGTGAAAGAGCCGACGTGGTTTGTGAAGGAGCTATGCTGTAGTGTGCAGCGGGATCAAACGCGGTGCACACACAGGTCCGAGCGTGAATATATAGGACGTCCCGAATGAGTGCACAGCTGCTCATTTGAAGGACCGCCATTGAGGCACGCGCTGCTCCTTTGAGCGGACAATGCAAGCGGCGGCGACGACCCCCTTCGGAGAGCAGCGGAGTGAAACCGAAGAAGGGGACGGCTCAGCCAAGAAAACGAAAAACGTCTTCTTTTGTGTTATGAAAGAAACTTTGTAAAGGTAAGCCGCCGCTAACCTGTAGCGGTCGCGAGAGTAATTACTCTTCGGCCTTTCCGACACTGCGTGCGCGCTGGGGCAAGGAACGAATGTAAAAGCGGCATCGCGGAGGAAAAGGAGCTGCCCTGAATGGCGCGACGGCGAAAATGAAAACTTTTCACTTCGCAAACTCTTGCACAAGGCTTGTATAGGTTCTTTTGTAACATGCTTGGTGCCGAAGCTAAATACGTTGGACCTGGTGATCCAGGGCGCTGGTAGTAGCTTTATAATATTATAGAGCATAGCACATTGCAACTTAGTTCTGCTGCCCGTATGTAAAAGGGTAAGTACTACAACAAAATCAGCGTTGCCTCTGCGTGGGATAGGTGGCAGAAGCAAGGTGTCCACTTTTTGAAGTCTTAAGCACGCAAGAAATATTACGCATTCAGCTTCGGCCTGTCACCCAAGTTGAGAAGTATTAACGCGATAGCGTTAAGGACCCCGTGTAGCAGAAAATTCGGCGTCGGCGCCGGCGTTAAGCATAGGTGTCTGGCGGAAATAATCATGCTGAACCATACCACCCCGACCCACCCCGAGCGGCGGGCCCTTCCCGTGGCGCAAGGCGTTAGTGAACAAAAAATGAATTTCTGAAAGTAAAATTCGGCATAAAAATCGTAAAGTACAACTTAACCACAACCTAAAGACGTGATAGCGTCGGATTGTAATTTGAATATACGAGAAAAAAAACTTATAAGCAGCCAGGGATCTTTGTATGCTATCGCGTTTCACTCTTAAAGGCGAAGCTTAAGCGTCCTCCAATTTTCATGGTGTTTCGCTGTACTTTGGTTCTAGACAACATTGAGGGGAGTGTTGAAAACCGTGCCTTTCTAAATTTTGATCGGGTCCCATGTCGCAGAAAATACGGTGTCGGTATCAGCGTCCACGGCGTCCAATAACGCTATCGCGTTCCACTCTTAAAGGCGAAGCTTAAGCGTACTCGAAGTTCTTTTCTTGGAGCGCATAGCTAAAACCTGCGCTAACTCGAGCATTCGGCAGGCCATCGGAGGGATATCTGTCCCCATTACTGCAAAAGTGCAGCAGCTCATGCCTTTCAATTTTCCTCCTCAGATCTCTTCCATGCAAGTCGTACTGCCCATTCCCTGTATCATCACGTAGAAAACCATGCCACAAGCTGAGATTATACAAATCTACCTAGGTCCCATCGCCAAGAAATACGCTAGTTCTTCTCATATCTTCCTCAATGGCTCTTCCTCTCAGTAGAGTTCATCGTGCGGCTCGTACGCATCGTGTACTGGTCACTGCTTCTCTAACCGTCTTGAACGGCTAACATCAAGCACTCCAGCTGAACTTTATGGTCATAAAGCAAGCCATTTTTCCCATCATTCGGCAACCACCAATACGATGAACCATCCTCACAGGCTCAAAAGTGCTATGTGAACAGTGCTCGTAGCTAACGTCCAGTGACCCGAGATATCGTTTACATTCATCATATGGCCAATGTCGCTGGCCACGCTGTCATGTTTCTGTGGATTCTCGGCCACAACGGCATACGTGAAAATGAAAAGGCGTATCTAGCTGGCCACAGAGGCATACATTAAAAAAAATCCGGCGGATATATATTACAAACTCTGACGTCTCAACAATGGCAAAGAAATACGCCGACGCAGAAACGAATTGCCTTTGGAGTCTGTCGCGTCAACATAGCTTTCTCCACTCAGTTGAACCCGTCTCAAAATCAAGACTTCCACTTCAGCTTCCTGGTCTCCTTCAGACAGTGTACTTGTAATCGACTTCGTCGGAACACCGAATTCATCAGTATCGTGAATGCCTCAGTCGTCTAGTTTACATCAATGAAGCGCCGTGTTAATGCGGTGTGCCCATGTTTGGCGGACAAATTTACGTATAACACTTATGGTACATAGGTTGGTGCCCTGACGAAGACATTACCCCCTTCTCTAAATATTTGTTCCATCGACATTTCGTGTTCTACCACTGCTAATTAATCACATATACATCTACGTATTTGCGTACAATGTGATCCTCCCTGTTCATTAGGAAGGAGAACAGTTCACCTTCCTTTTGTTGACTGTCCCTTGGAGACGTCGGCTCATTAACAGGTTCCCCTTTCTATTTTTCACCCGCCGTGGCGGCGTAGGGGTTTTGGCATTGCGCTGCTAAGCCCGAGGGGGCGGGATCGAATCCCGATCACGGCAGCCGTATTTAGATGGGGTTGTAACTCAAAAACGCCCGTGTACCGTGCATTGGGTGCACGGTAAAGAACCCCAGGGTGTCAAAAATAACCCCGGAGTAACCCCGCTACGGCGTGCCTCATAATCATATCATGGATTTGGCGCGTAACACCCCAGAATATACTTTTATATAGTTTTAATCTTCATTGCAGGGAAGCAAACCAGACGCTCGTCTAGTTGAACTTCCTACATTTTCTACCCTTGCCTTCTCTCTATCGCTCTCTTTTCACCACGCTTCAAGCGACCGCCACTACGTCCCAATAGAGAGGTTGCAGGTACTCACGCTGCCTACCTGGGTAATTTACCGGCGGCGACCAGCACGCAAGCTTTCAAAGCTCCGTGAACACACAACCTGCCTCGCTAATTGTGTCGGATATAAGACCGCCATAAAGCACGCTAGCGAGAATTCACTGCCGCACGTCCACGTTCCTCATGTATGAATTATGTAGAAGAAGAAGTGCGCCACGCTGTAGAAAATAAATTTATAAACAAGGGCGGAAAGACAAATCGGAAAAAGTTAGCGCGACGATGGGCGGATGTTGTTTCGGGGCCACGGAAACAGGGTGTTGCGATAAGCGTGCTTTTTGAAAACGCGTTTAGAGAAGCGCGAGCGTAGCGAGCGGGCGATGAAAGAATGCTTTGGATGCGGAGACGAGCGGGAAGAGCGGGAGGGTGTGCGATATACGTATAGCGCCGCGTTGTCGTCGCCGCCGTTGTAAGCGCTTTAGCGTCCCGCGGCTCCCTCGCACTCTGTTTAATGAGGTCGCTATCGTCCGGTCATCTCGGCTTCGGGCTTGGCCGGGCTTGGCCAGTCCCGGCGCGCGAGCCGCAGCCCTGGCCGCGGGCTGCCCGGAGGACCTCCTGAACTCGCGTGTTCGTCGGGCGAACTGCCTGATTAATGGCCGGCCGGCAAAAGGCACTGTTTCCGCGTGCGCGCGCGCCGCCCCACTCGATTGTTGTGTTCCCGGCGCGTCGACGAAGTGAGCGGAAAGGCAGAGATGCGAGCGACCGAGCTTTATTGAGTGTCGTAGCATCCATCCTGTACACGCACCACCCTGCCAGTTAGAGCCGCCGCTTTCCATAACGGATCGATTGCGTTGAACGCAGGGTTTACATAATGTTTCGCGCGAAAGCGTTCAGCTGTTGCTCGTCGCGCGCAATCGCGCAGAGAGTTGAGCTGATGAAAAAAAAAAGAGCAACGTTGTAAAACAAGACGCGGCTATAAACATCGGGCCGTCCCCGTCTACTATACGGCAGTATTCTGCTGACGAGAATCGGAAGTGGTTAGTATTTTCCGGCAGCTGAATCACTCCGTCTCTGTTCCGGGAGCGAAGAAGCTTTGGAAAATTGTGTCAGACAAAACGGCATTTTAAATCCGAAGACTCAACTGGCGAAGCAGTTATGAAACAATGCAGTGGAAAGCTTCCGCACGCACGGTTACTACGAGACGAGTGAGCGAGAGGGAGAGAACGCAGAAGAGAAAGGTAGGGAGGTTAACCAAGGACGTAACCGGTTGGCTACCCTACGCTTGGGGAGAGGGAAAGGGGAAGAATAGATAAGAAGGAGCGAGAAGGAAAATAATAAAGAGTCCGTCATTCACAGAGTCCATCGCAGAGGAAGGTCCGCTGTCACAAGCGTTCACACAGTCCTGTCTCCTTCAAGAAGACTGAAAGCCTGCATAAAGCCCGCAAGCTGACTTATCGAGCAAGGTCAACTTCAATATCACTATTTACTATAAATTCTGGTCTCCTCATGCGATTGTTGGAAATGCCACTGCCTCATCCAGAATTTTTCTGCTCCTTCCTTTTTAACCTACCAACATGTAATAAAATGTAAACAAGAATTTTAGGTGATTAGGTGATACATTGCAGACTACTTGTAGTGATGATTTTAATTGTAGCTCTTCGGAGGCCGTTATAAAACGACTTCCAAGCGCATTGGTCAATTTCGGGCATTAAACCTCCACGCACTCATTACTGAAAAAACTGTTGTACAAACTATATATCATTTTGAAGACAGAAACATCACTTTTTTTCTTCTCACGAGGGTTTCGAAAGGAATTCAGGGTGCAGGCTTCTTTCCCAAGCGTATCACCCCTGAAAGATGCCGAACGCCAGGCCGGGGTACGCTTGTGCCCATTTGAAGCAGTGGGTGCCCGGCGGCGGTGGGAACCTTCCGCAGCCGAGGCGGGCGCTGAACCACTAGGCCGCACCTTCGGGAGCACGTTCGGGAACACGAGCATGATGAGTGCGTCCACTAGTACGCCCGAACTGCATGTCGAGGCACAGTGACTCAAAACTCTTGATGCATCAAGAAGGGACGTAACAAGCGTCAGTATACCTTCAATACCAGACGGCCAGAGGTCATCGGATACATCATCAGCCTATATTTCATATCCACTGCAGGATATGAAGGCCTCGATGGTAGGACGGTAGACTTCCTATCGAAGGATAGCAGACTTGATCCCTGGCTTAAAGAAAAACATTCTCGCGCTATTTTCAAATAACCACGTGAATATAATTTTTGTAGTACTTTTAGACGATCCAGAAATTGAATCTGCTGTGCCGAAACCATCTATATGCGCTGCACGCTAAGAAATACTGCGCCAGTCTGATTGGCCATGAACGGCATGTGTTGCACGTCCTTGTTTATCTTTGGTATCTTTTATAAGTGAGCATTCGCACTTCGGTTGCTAGGCAACGGGTCAGCTCGCGGTGTGGCTAGCCACCGTAGTGCGGCCACTGGCCACAGCGAAACGGCGAGAATGCGTCCAATGTAGCTCTCGCGAAAAAAAAAAAACTCTCATTGGCCGTATGCTGTATGTGCGAGTGAAAGCGCACGAAGGACGCGCGCTTTCATGGGGAGCGAACGCACGGCGTAGAGCAAACGCGACTTCTCCCGTCGCGCGAAAGCACGTGGGGGCATGGTAGGGAGGGAGGGGAGGCGACGTTTAGCTGCGGCACCAAACGCCTATCTTGCGACTGGGCGCAAGGGGAACTGGCGACTCAATCACAATCTGAGAAGATTTAACATAAGAGGCATGCGCTGCGGTGTTTTGTTTCATGACATTTGTTTATGGGCTGTCATTCTCAAAATTCTGAGGAGCCGTATAAACTTGGAGATGTAGCAGCACCAGCAACGCGCAGAACTGTTGTCGACGGCGGCGGCGCTTTGCCCGCGTTCGCACCGAACGCGCGTGGCGTTGGTGACGCGTTTATGAAGAACGTGCCAACCTTTGCCATTCACCCTATGGCGGTGTACCATAGCGACCATAAGGCCATTGTCACTGCGGTTACTAAATAAATGAAAACCACCGGATTATATATATTTCTCATTCTTTAATAGTTCAAATAACTACTTACACTATCATGTCTTAATAGTCCTAATTGGAAATACATAATTCCCACCATAGTACAGCTTCGCTGGTCTCCCATCTCCACCCCAGTGGAAGGGCTGACAGCTATTTTTTTTTTGTACGTGTGCAGCAGCATGGACATTTCATACAGCGGGCGTTGAGGCTGACGCAATTAAAGTATAGTATATTGTAATTACTACAAAATTCCGAAGTTAGAGAACTTTCTGGTGATACTCGTTTTTCTGTCCCTGCTGTTCTGTTCATATGAACTCCGATTTATTTTTATGTGGCACGGCGACACCGCTTACAAAATCCTTCATATATTAATTACTGATAGCTGTTACTCATAATTTGCAGACACTACTTTGTGTCATTGCATGTGTCCTCTAAACCACGTGCAGTGTTGCCCAATAGACAGTAGTTAACCTCTCTCTTTTTCCTTCTCTCAATTTTTTTTCTCGCCTTGTAAGCTAACTACTCGTCGTTGCCTCAAAGGAAGGCGATCACGCCGCTGCCGTCCGAGTCTTCTCTATGCAAACTACACAAAGTGCTTAAATTGCTACATAACGCGCTTGGGCGATAGCTCATCGCTCAGCGCACAGGGCTCCCAGAAACACTTCGAGACGATTGTCTAGGTACCCTCTCACATGCCATTCGACAATAAAGTTTTTTTTTTTCTTTCAGTCGTTTTACAAATGCGTGATTTGCGTTGGCTTCATTTGCACTTACTTTGAATTTTGAGCAACTTTTCTTAAGCTGCGAATTGCTCTGCCGAAAATTATCACAATGAGGAAAAAAAAAGGAGGGCTTTGCTCTTAAGGAATACAATGTCCCGCGAAGACTATTTCCTGGCGCACCGCACACACAACACAGGTAGCGACAGCAACAGGTACAAGCCGGTGGTATATTAGAGCGACGAATACGGTGTATAGAACACGTGGTATACGAAACAATCACATCTAATGTCGTGAATAACCAAGGAAGCAGGTAGTCATAGGTATAAAGGCAAATCACAGGCACAAGTACATTAAGCAACCCGAATACTGCAAAAGTACGCCAAAGACAGAAGCGACTAAACGGTCTCGGGTCATATTTCGCACAGGGTGCATGAGGTTCATAGGTGAGCAGCCCAATACCCCGTCACCGCAGGAGGATTTAGCAGAGCAGGCCATTGACTTCAGTGTAGTATATACTTCATTTCCATGGCGACGGACACATCGAGACGCTAGCAATGAATGGAAAGGCACAAAACATTCTTTGCGGCCACAAAGGCCGCACGATATGAAATGAAGGAACGAAAAAAAAGGATATGTCTAAAAAAATACCACAGTGTATCTCAGTCAGTTTTAAGAACTTGCGCGTGCCGCACAGGCTACTAAAATAATAGTTTAAGATAAAATGTTCTGAATATAACAGGCCACAGGTCGTACCCACTATCCATAAAAAAGATACAACTATTCATTCCTACGTTGACGCTAGATGAACGAGACTGCTCGCATCATAGTGTTTTGACAGTAGCGTTTGAGAGCGCTGGTTTGACGGCCACAACCCCGAATAGATCGAGTAGCGAAAATCAATACGTGGAACACCGAGCAGAGCACAGCTAAGTAAAAAGAAAACAACGAACAGTGCACTTTTGGAAAACGATGGGACCTCCCGCTCAGCAGGTACGCGACAGCGCTTCGGCGATCGAAGGCAAACGAGGCAGGCAATGCCCCCAGAAAACGAGCGCCGTTAGTGGAAAATGGCAAAAATGAACATAATAAGCGCACGAGAAAATGCAGGCGAAAAGCGCCGCAAACGCTCGGAAAGGAGGGGGTGGGGGGTGGGGAAGCGAACGCACGAACACGAGGAAATAATGCTTGGACAATTGGCATGCCGGGGCGAAGCTTGAGTCGATTTTCAGTTTCGATGATAGGCAGCGAGCTGCTTTGTTTTCCTAAGCGTTGCTACGGAGCCTCTGAGGCGACGCATCCCAGCATGCGTAAAGGAAGTCGCAAGGAAAATGAAGCGCTGTATAGGGAAGTGGCAGCAGGGATACGTTGGGAAAGTAAGGTTCTCGGATGGGGTTGGGAGAGACGCTGCTTTCACGTACCTCCTTCCTTCCCACAATGGCACCGTATTTTATATTTTCTTCCCGCACATGCCTCTGGTGTGCACTAAGAAAGGGGAAAAAAGGGAAGAGCCGAGAGAGCACAGGGCGTTATCTCCGCGGAAATGCGTCTTGATCCGCTTTCTTCTCGCCCCTTCGCCTCGTCAACGATACGATCGCTCCTTTCTTCCTCGTTTGGCGGAAGCGAGAAGTGCTCGTCGTAGGTTGACGCTGCGTTTTATTCAGGGATCGCTTGCTAAGTACACCAGCACGTGCGCCTGCCGGAGCGACTACTTAAGAAACCATTGATGCTTTCCCGCTCTCCACCCCCCTTTTCCACGAGTGGTGTCCCGGTTCCTGCTGTTCACTCAGGCCTGTCCTTTCTTCCTTCTTACTTGCGCTCCTCAACCGTCGCTTTTTTCTACGCAGCCGCGCTTGTCACGCCTCCCGTCGAGGAATCCTATTTAGAGGGGAAAACAAAATTCCATTCCCGGGGCGCATCGTTTGTTCATCACCTCCCACACGAAGCTCGTCACTCCTTCTACGCCCTTTCGTGTCCTTTGCGCTTCTGTTTTTTTTATTATTATTATTCTTCCGCGCGGGTGAGTCGCCTTGGAGTAAACAAGTCGCTCTGAACAGCGTTCGTTCTACCTGTGCCTCATCGAGGTTGTGCTTATATACCCCGGCGGCCTGACGCAGGGAATCCGAACCAACGGAGGCGGCTGCTCAAATCTCAGCCGAAAAAAAAAAACGTAGGAGAGAGGGGGGTGGGGGCTAAGCTGACCTGTTGAAACTGGGCGAAAGGACGTCGAGCTTATAGCAGGGGATACCCCGGATGTTTTGAGACGATAACGAAGCTCAACGATGACATTTTGGAGACCGCTCTCGTGACCCGGGCTTTCGCGCCCTAATTCTTGTTTTATTTTTTTTTCTTCTCTCCTCAGAAACAGACAGAAACGTAAGAAATGGAAACGGAGTCGGATTTGCTGTTCGTTAATTCGACTGCGCAACACGATAAACAAGCGATGACTAAGACTCTCCTAGAGCTGCCAATTTCTGCAAGTGCGATGATAAGACAGCTGATTTTTGTTACATTAAAGAGTGAGACGCTCTGAAGTTATTCAAAACACGACACCTGAAGTCTCTGAGCAGAACGTGCCTAAACATAAAGATCCCCACATAGAACCTTTTTCGAAGTTATATCGTACATACTTCTCCCTCATAAAGGTCAGGCGAATCATTTCATAACGAGATAACCAGAAACTAGCAGCAAAACTTAATCTACTGAGCTTCACATTATTGGAGGATGACTTTGCTTCGCATGGAAATGCAAATAAGGGTAAAGGTAGAACCGTTTTATTTGCGACGTCATACGTGGGGACAGGTGCTCAAATAAAAATGCATATCGAAGCAGGCAGTGACTGCTGAACAATATCGCGTCCTTTTCAAACTAGTACATGTGCACATGATAGGAACCCAATATCTCCACGTGGCCCTATACTGAGAAAAAAGAAAACGACAGAGGCCCCTAGGACTAATTTTGTGGCTGTCTCAGGCCGCATCGCAGAAGCAGAACGCAGCCGAGCCACCCTCTGCCATCTTTCAGTATCCCTGAAGTCTGATCGCGTAGTGTGCAAGAAAGTGAATAGTACGAGGGTGCCCCACGGAGCTACGCCGAGGTTTGAAGGATACAGAAATAAGAACAGTCCATTGTTGTTTCTCGGGACTCACGCATCGCTTGTGCCTGTCTTCTCAACCACCCTCCAACATTTTTGTCTGTATTCTTTTTTTTTTTTTTTTTACTTTCTCTGGCTACACTTCGCAGCGTGACTTCTTCTGAGGCCAGGTGAAGCTCCTGAAGGTGATTTAGGATGTCTAAACAGGATAGTGCTTCGGACGACTCCTGTATTAGTCCCATATCTTGCGCTGCCTTACATTATGAGACCTCACATGTACTGGTGACGCAGGTCATGTGATTCGAGCGTCTGAGAATGACAATGATGATGATGTGTGGTTTTTATTGGCACATGGACCAGGCATGGCCAAAGAGCGCCGAGCTTGGGTAAGCGTATCGGGTAAACGTATTTCTAATGGTAGACGTTTTATGGCTTTAAAGAGGCCTAAAAAATTGCCACCTTAAGGTGCACAACAATACATATCTAATAACACTGTGGCAATGATTAGTGAGGTATGCTATAAATACAAAATATGTGCTACCAGGAGGTGACAGTGAAATATGTGAGGGCAAGCAGCACGGCTGTCTCGTCAAGGCCCTTAAAAGCAAGCACCTGAGATACCTACTCTACGGAATGCCGCTATCACAGCAGCAGCCTCAGCTTAGAGGGTGTGCTACTAATCTCTTGGGTTAATACACGTAGCAGAACATCATTTAAGAAATTAACAACTTCTTTGGCCTCAAAATTACGGCTCTTAGCCAAGCAACATTGCTGGATGAAGGGGAATATTCTGTTGATTAGCTAGTGCAGAGTGCTTTTCCCTTTCTGTTTCGGCGCCCCGACACTCCAGTAAAACGTTAAACACGGTCAGCCTCTCACCACATCTACCACAGATGGGTGGTTCCCCACCAGTTAAGAGGTGAGAATGGGTACCGTACGTGTGTCCTATTCTCAGCTGACAGAGCAGGACATCCACTCGCCTTTATTGTGTTGGCGGTGACCAATTGGCTAAGTGTGGCTTAACCACGTGGAGCCTATTAAGGGTTTCAGCATACCACTTACGTTGTGAACAGATTATGTGCTTTTTCCGCAGGTGAAGTCGCATGCCCAGAACAGGGACAGCTATGCAAAGATTGCTAGCTTTTGTCTCCATGGGTGTGGCAATTTCGTCTACCAGCACATTATCCGCGATTCCTCTATGTCCAGGCACCCTGTATATTACAGCATGCTGGTTCGACATATGTTGCACAAAGAATTGAATAAAGCTCATTGAGCACAGGATGTTTCTGCATATGCACTAACATTAAGGCTTTTACGACACTTAAGGAGCCTGTAAATATAACTGTTTTCCGAAGTTTTAATTTCCTGATATGGTCCACTCCCGCCAATATTGTATAGGCCTCAGCCGTGACGATACTTGTTTCCGGATGCAGCACATCGTATTCTGAGAAGGAAGGTCCGACTGCTGCATAAGACACGCCGGCATGTGAGCCCGATGCGTCAGTGTAAAATCCTGGACACGAGTACTTCGACTGAAGTTCCAAGAAGTGCATTAGGATAGGTGCATCTGGAGCGTGTTTTCTAACTTCTGCAAAAGATGTATCACATTCTATGAACTGCCACTGCCACGGCGGCAATGCCTTCGGTGTTGCCATTAGGCAGTGTTCGAGGAGTAGAATTCGAATTACTTCTCCGAGGCTCCTCACATACAGTACATAAAGGCTCTCTCACTGTGGGAGGATTATGAAACTGTGTGGCACACGTAGTATCGTTTACAGTTGACTTACAAGGATGTGCAGCGTTCGAGTGTACTTTCAGAAAATATGGAACACTACAGTATGACCTCTGCAAATTAAGTGACCACTCATTTGATTCGACGTACAGACTTTGTACGGGGCTTGTCCGGAAGGCTCCTGTGGCTAGCGGGATGCCTAAGTGATGGACATGGTCCAGCATCTTCAACGCGCTTGGTGCAGCAGAGTGAACACCAGTATTTGTATTTTCATTAGGTTGAGTGCATTTAAGCATTTGGCCTTGAGATATTTTACATGGCGTACAGAGGTTAGCTTTGAATCTTGTACGACACTGCAAAACTTCGGCTCCATTCTCAGCAATGAGTACTACCCATGCAATTCAATAGTGGGATTTGGAACAAGTCCTCTCTTTGATGTAAAAAGAACACAGGGGCGTTTCTGGGGATTAAGCTTTAAATCATTTTTAGCATGCCCCTTTACAATTTTTATTTAGGCCAAAGCTGAATCTGTCGCTCGCCAACTATAAGGTTACAAGATTTGAAACCTACCTGCACATCATCTACATAGACAGAATTGAAAATTGATGATGGTAGTGGTGCACGAAGCGAGTTTACCTTTACGATGAATAAAGTACAGCTAATCACACGCCGATTTCCTGCGTAAATGAACATGTTTCCTCGACAGGTCTCGCAAGATTCCGTAACGCCACGTGGTGTCGTACGCCTTGTTCATATCGAAGAAAGCTGGCAAAAAGTACGGTTTATGTGCGAATGCGACACGTATACTGGCATCAATGCGCACGAGATGGTCGGTGGTTGAGCGGCCTTCTCTAAAACCACGTTGGAACGGATCCAGCAACTCATTAGATTCAAGTAAATGTAACAGACGATGATTTATCATTTTCTCGAACAACCTACACAGGCAGCTTGTCAGCGCTATCAGGCGGTAAACTCGTCACCGACGATAGGTCCGGACCCTGCTTCAAAATTTGGGATAAAAATGGCTTTTTTCCGCGCAGTCTGGAGGTACCTGGTAGCCCATATCAAGGCGATAGCGTTAAGGGCTCCGTCTCGCAGAAAATCCGATGTCTATACGTCGGCGCCCGCGTCCGGCGTTTGCGCGGTTGTCGGCAAGAGAAAATTACACCGTACATATTTGGGTATAGGTATATGTCACGTCTTGCTATATGACATGTGGTATCTGCAGCTAATATTGCCCCACCATGCTATCACTAAAGTTGCTCATACCTTGTCTTACATTCTTGACAAAGGATTATAAACAGGGATAAGGTGCCTCAGAAAGGCTGGCCAACGTTTCGATAGGAGGACCTATCTTCGTCAAAGGCGGCCTCGTCATCCTCGGCGGGTTAGTTTTAAAGGGTTAGTTTTTAAACTAACCCGCCGAGGATGACGAGGCCGCCTTTGACGAAGATAGGTCCTCCTATCGAAACGTTGGCCAGCCTTTCTGAGGCACCTTATCCCTGTTTATAATCCTTATTCCTCCTGTGCTACTCCATTATTCAGCCATCTTTTTTTCATTCTTGACAAAGTTATTCCTCGGAGAAAGAGGAGGAAAAACTTTATTTAAGGCCAGCGCTAAGGCCCAGTAAAGAAGAGCGCCTGATTCCTCAGAATTTGGATAGTGACAGCCCACAAACAAATGTAATGAAACAAAACAGCAACAGCGCATGCCTTTTATGTTAAACCTTCTAGGAATGAAATATTAGAAGTGCGAAACAATAACAGCCACCTGAAAATCATGTAATTTCTTTGGCGCAGCTGTGCACGACCTCCGGGTTCGGCCCACGCATAAGGCCGTGTTCCTACCAGAAAGATCACCTTCTTGCGTAGCGTTCGCGGCCAGCGTTTCCCGGTAAACAATACGGTTACATAAACTGCAGTTACCGGGAAGCATGAGAAGCAGTCGAGGATCTTTGAATGCTATCGCGTTCCAATCCTAAACGCGAAGCTTAAGCGTCTTCCAAATTTTTATATTAAAAAGTGCGAGCAATGTCATATGGGCGTCTGTACGGGGCTTCGGGACCATGTCGTACATTCTTCAGTCAGTAACAGGTGCAGAGATTTTACATACATTCAAAGAAGCTCTCAACTCAGCCATATTGAAAGGACGGTTGTATAGCTCGTTCTCTGTACCTTTACGATCAAGTGCCTTACATTCGGCCATTTCTGTGTTTGAGGAATGACTTCGAATAATGGATGGCACTGGACACACGTTCGAAATGCTTCCCAAGACCATATATTTGGTCTTGCAGGCTATGTCCTTTATCATTCACCAAGAGTAATGGTTGTATTTGCTGTCCCTGTAGCCTTCCTTCCCCATCCCATACTTTTTTTCTCCTGTGCGTAAGAAGTGATACCCGATAGAAACCTCATCCAGCTTTCTCTTTTTTGCCTGTCGTCGCGTGCGTCTCCCCTTTGATTTTATACATTTAAGTTGATGTAGATTCTCCACATTTGGCGATCGACGAAGTGTGACCCATGCTTAATTCTGCCTCTTCTGTGCATCGTTGCAAACTTCGTTCCACTAGGGGACACGTCTTCTGCATGAAAGACCATTTGTTTGTGGGATGCACTTTCCCACTGCGTCAATAATAAAAACAGTAAAATATGATACGGCATCATCTATACAAAAATCGCTTTAAAAATGTCGCGATAATTAAGTACATTCTTTAAAACGTTTCCAATCAGCTGAGGCTAGTTTCCAGCGAGGGACATGTGGTGGAGAATCAAACTGTGCTGCTAAATTATAGTGACTGGGAAGTGGTCCCTGCCGAAAGGATTCTTGATTACATTCTATTTCAGGTCAAGCAGAAGAGAAGCAGTGTCAATCGCTAATTCTATTGATGCATATGAGTTATGTTGTACATTGTGATAGACCGCCTTTATCCTATTAGATAGGCATACACAAGATGTCAGAAGATGTTCTATCAGCCGACCTCTCGCATCAAAATGGGAGTCTCCCCGCAGGGTGTTCGGAGCGTTAAAATCCACCACGAATATGTAGGGTTCCGGAAACAGAGATCATCTGTCACCAGTCTGAGCTGCTTGGCCTGGGCTTTCGTCCCGAACGAGCCGAGCAGTCCGCCTACCCCAGGCCGGTATTCCTGGTTGATCTGGGAGAGCGGTCCGGGCTGTCGCTGTACCTGGGCTGAGCCTGTGCCCGGTCTGAGCCTTTGCTTGGTCTGGGCTTTCGTCCCGAACGAGCCGAGCAGTCCACCTACCCCAGGCCGGATTTCCTGGTTGATCTGGGAGAGCGGTCCGGGCTGTCGCTGTACCTGGGCTGAGCCTGTGCCCGGTCTGAGCCTTTGCTTGGTCTGGGCTTTCGTCCCGAACGAGCCTGTCTGGGCTTTCGTCCCGAACGAGCCGAGCAGTCACCTACCCCAGGCCGGATTTCCTGGTTGATCTGGGAGAGCGGTCCGGGCTGTCGCTGTACCTGGGCTGAGCCTGTTGCCCGGTCTGAGCCTTTTGCTGGTCTGGGCTTTTCGTCCCGAACAGCCGAGCAGAAGTCCACCTACCCCAGGCCGGTATTCCTGGTTGATCTGGGAGAGCGGTCCGGGCTGTCGCTGTACCTGGGCTGAGCCTTTGCTTTGCTTGGTCTGGGCTTTCGTCCCGAACGAGCCGAGCAGACCACCTACCCCAGGCCGGATTTCCTGGTTGATCTGGGAGAGCGGTCCGGGCTGTCGCTGTACCTGGGCTGAGCCTCTGCCCGGTCTGAGCATTTGCTTGGTCTGGGCTTTCGTCCCGAACGAGCCGAGCTTTCCAACTACCCTAGGCCGGTGTTCCTGGGTGAGCTGGAAAACAGGTTTGGCTGTTCGTGTGCCTGATCCGGCCTGCTCCACTGCTGTGTGGGCATATGACGCCGGCGTGTTCAGGTGCAGCCGTGGCGGGCTGACGTCCCGACCCATCTGTCACGCGAGTGGCTCGTCGTGTGCCAGGCCTCTGCCCCGGCCTCTATCCCCTGCGCCACCCACTGCTAGAGTCATCACTGCGACTCCTCGTGATGCGAGTGTGTGATATCAACACGCTATTAGACTCCATGCGAAAGTGACGCTGATAAGCGACAGACAACTGGAAGTGAATTCTGTGTTTTACCGTGTTCTTCATCCTAGTCTCGTCTCCGTGTCATTAAAGCCTCTCTGTGTTCATTGTGCCATCTTTGTGTGTTTGAGGCCTGGGCCCACAACATAATCATCACAAACGAGAACGACGAAGTGTGTACTAAAACGCGCGCTCTCCGAGTGTCAGCCTAGATTGAAAAAAAGAACACCGTTTTGCCAACGCCTCAATTGCTATCTTCGTGACAATATCAAGTTAACGATACGACCATGACAGCACCAAGACGTAGGCGGCTAGCTAGCTAGCTAGCTAGCTAGCTAGCTAGATAGATAGATAGATAGATAGATAGATAGATAGATAGATAGATAGATAGATAGATAGATAGATAGATAGATAGATAGATAGATAGATAGATAGATAGATAGATAGATAGATAGATAGATAGATAGATAGATAGATAGATAGATAGATAGATAGATAGATAGATAGATAGATAGATAGATAGATAGATAGATAGATAGATAGATAGATAGATAGATAGATAGATAGATAGATAGATAGATAGATAGATAGATAGATAGATAGATAGATAGATAGATAGATAGATAGATAGATACTGTCAAAGTGGCAAATGTTCGCCAAGAAATGCTTCGCATTTAAAATCTGCTGTCACGGATTTTGTATAACCCTCCGTACACTCTATGCTGTGCACAAAATTACTCGGAGCTAGAAAGCCAACACTAATGATCAAATTGCAACACCTTGCAATGCATGCATTCATTCTGCACAAGGTCGTCTGCTACGCTCAAGCGTTGTAATAGGCGCCACCGTCGAGGAGGAAGTACGAAAGAGAGGAGAAGCGGAGGAGTGAAGGCGGAGGAGGAGAGTGTCGCTACTTTACTAAATTTCAGGGGAGTTAGAGCGTGCTAGATTACCTGTATATGCTCCCTGCTAGCATATACAGTAACTCTAGAGCGCGCGGCAAAGCAACGCCACCTACAGGAAAGTCTTCGTTGAGTGGAGCGGGGAAGGAGAAAGAGGAGAAGCGTCGCGGAGGAGGAGGGTAGACGAAGACGCGCTGGGTTGACCTCCTCCCGCAGTTGCTACGGGAACTGCGTACGCTATGAACGTACCGGGTTCGTCTGGTGATGGAAAGGCCGAGCGCCGAGCGAGGATGGAACAGCGACGCAAGTGGTGGTAGGCCGAGCGTGAGTCGACCGACTCCGCAGTCGTCACCAAGCGCTGGGCACGAGCTGAACAAGTCCGGCAAAAAGCGCTGGCTTGGCGTGCCAAGGAGACTCCAGAAGAGGAAGGAGAAGATGAAAATTAATAGTGGGAATAGTGCATTACCAAATTGCTTGAAATAATAAAGACTGCATTTCCTTACAGTGCCTTACCACCTTTCCTAATGTCACTTCACACTTCATAAAAATAAACAAACGAACATAAAACATACCAAATAAAATATAATAAGCCTTGAAAAAACCGCCACACTCACATACAATAAAAGCATTTTTGAAACATTTCACGCACAATGCACAAAAAGGGAATATCCCTCATACGTTTGCGCGTAACCCGCGTTCACGAAGTGAAACGTCACTATAACTTTTTTCTTTCTTCCTAGAAGGGCAGGAGCGAGAAAATTCAGGGTGTTGCCATCACAGTTTGCAGAGTGTGGTGAGTCATCGCAGTTGTGCGCGGGGTGGTCATGCGACGCGCACTTTGCACATGTACGGCCCCGGCAGCTCTGAGAGCCGTGACCGAATTTTGGAACTTAGAACAGCGTCGTGGGTTTGGAATGCACGGTCTGACATTGATTTTGATGTAGCCTGTTTCGATGTGTTCTGTGAGCGTGCTTGTACATAAGAGGAGTATCAGGTGTTTCGTCAGAATTGACTTGTCTCGTCGGATCTTAATTCGCTGCACATTCGTGGCATGTTGCTCTTTTCAGCCCTCTAGGAGCTCTGTCTCAGTCAAATCTTGCAAGTCCTGATCTGATACTAGCCCTCGTGTACTATTCGTAGAACGATGAGGACGTACAGAAATTTGGGTCGTTCTTGGGACGAGTTTTGCGAGTTTTTCATGCCAAGCTTTATCACAGACTTTGAGAAGAATGTCACCACTGGTCATTTTCGTGACTTTGTATCCAGGGCCAAGAGTGTCGGTCAAGCATTTTGCAACAACAAAAGGTGATACTGTTCCAACGGTCTTGTCAGGAGATAGTGAAAAAAGTTCATTCATCAGTGCGCTCTCTTTTTGTGAGAGGGCGATCAGGGAGGTGGTGGAATGAGGAAGCCATATAGATTAGACTGATTAGGCAGCGGTGCCAGCCGCCCACCGCAGATCCCAACAAGAAGACGCGATAGGATTTGTCTATAAACAATACAAGGCCTGCCAACGCCTGCTGTACACAACCACTATAACCAAATATGGTATCCCCAAGGTTGGTTATCTCACGCAAGGTTAACCCTAGCTGCCTGGAAGATTAGAAATCCAGATGTAAGAAGAAGACAGTAGAAATTGAAAGTGATAGAGAAAGACGAAGGTAGGGGAGAGGAGGACAGGAAATTGTAACTACCGATTTCCCCAGGATGGGTCAGTCCGGGGGTGCCGTCTACGTGAAGCGAAGGCCAAAGAGGTGTGTTGCCTCCGCCGAGGCGCCATAAAGGTCCAAACACCTGGCATCGGCTCAACCCCCCGGATTCCTTTTTCCCCGGACACGGCTAAGCCGCACAATTCTAAGCGCGGGAGGGTCCAACACGCATGTCCTCGCGTACGGGGTGTCGTAACACACCAAACGTCTGCTGACGAAGACGCCCCTGTGGATGTCTGAGAACGACAAAAGCTCCACAGTAGATGCAGATTTGAGTTTCGGTAAGTTTTCTTCGATACGAGTGCCTATAACGGAACGACGATCGATCCGAGCAAATGTGGCTGGTACCCCTCATCAGGCGTTATACAGGTATTTTACAAGCACTCAGAGCTTTGTATAAAACGTTTTACCACACGCCAAGCGTTATTACATTTCGGCGTGCTACACACTGCCTTATTCATCCTAAAGTTATTTATGCTTCGCCAGCGAACAGCAGTTGTGCGTGGAAGCACAAATAGAAAAAAATACTCGTCGACGGCCACTTTGACTATATGGTTCCTATATCTGGGACTGTGATCTACGTGTGGCAATGTCCTATAATGTGTGCGGGAAAAGAGTACGGTGTGTTACACGAGAGATTTATTCCTTAAAGGCGAACTGCAACGACATTTTGGAACCCATAAAAAGCCTAGCTTAAGATAGCGTATATAAAAGAAGCTTCTACGCAAAAATTATGGTTGATGCCTCTTTCATAGGAATCGGTAGAACACGAAAGTGAAACGTGTCATCACCGAAGCTGTTGCGTGTTTGCTTCGTGAACTCACGGTACGCTGCTGTGAAAGGCGCACGATTTGCGGGCCGGCGACCATGTTGCAGGTTTGTTGGCGCACGGCGTCCTATTGGCGAGCGTCCTTCTGCTGGCGAGTGGCTTCTGCGAAGGTGCGAGCATTCTGTTCCGGCCCCGTAGTGGCTATGGCAGCCAGTCGAGCTGCGACGCGCTCAGCGACAGGAATGCGAGTGGCAGAGTACGTACCGTGCCCCGCGAACGCTCTAAGGCGTTCTGCTTCACGCTGGAGTGTCTCTCGCCGGAGCAAAGCGAGATTCGCCCGGCGACGTCATTGCCTAGAGAGCGTTGCATATAGGCTCCCTATCATTGCCTTTCTGTGCCTTTTAGCGCAGCAGTTGTCTTAGGTGGTGCCGTCGCAAGCGAAGAAGTAGGCTATGCACGGCTGATGCACGTTGAAGCCGCAATCCGTACGTGACGAGGCGCCATAGGCAAATCCGACGCGAAAGCCAAACCCCAGAACACCTTTATGGCCAAACCATGTGCGGTAACTGCCTACATGGGGCCACACACTATGGCGTTGCAGTTGTTCAGCGACCATGGGAATGACATGGATTTGTTTGGTCTTCGTGCTTGTGGATTTAGACGTTCTTGTGAATTTGTTTATTGCGCCTCATATGCCTTCATTGTCGTGAATTTCCGAGCAATGTGTACTTTTTGAAGTGCAGAAGACGCTGCGAACACGCACAATCGCTACTAATTAAAAGCGGTTCAGCTTGGCGAGGTGGCCAAATCGAAACGCGCCAAGCGTCTCAATGCACTGGCTTGCCCATGATAAATTCATAAGGGCGTTTTATGTCGCGTGTCGAGGCGTTCATCCGTGGCGTAATGGTTTCAACATCGGGCTTCTCTTCCAGAGTTCCTGTGTTCGAATCCTTCCGTCGGACAATATTAATAATGCTTTTTATTGAATTATTATTTATTGTATATTTATTGTATGAAACTATACACGAGGCTATACTTGGCTGTTTTATTATATGGATACACCGCGTTGGACCCTCCGCTACGTTGTGACTACCGAAGCGCTCCCTGTCGGAGCTCGTTAGTGTCACAATGCAGTGCTTCGCTTCACCGCTCCTATAGACGGCGACTATCACATCCGTTGCCGGAAATCAGTCGTGAAACCCGGGATATAAAACACTTTCGTGTTAAAACTGACGTTTAAGAGACGAGTGGCAACGTCATGAAAACATCGCAGAAAAAGCAAATTTTGAGACCGAAACTGAAAATGCGTCGCCATTGCTGCTCGTTGGAAGTCACGTGTGCCCTAGAGCACGCACGGCTCCTAGGCATGGCTTTCCAGTTGAGGCAACACCACCTAGATAGCACAGGCCTACACCCTCCGATCTATGACGTCATGCTACCTGGCCCGAAATTTCCATTGCCAAGGCTGGCGTGACGAAAGCGGTGACGTCAAAATCACTGTCGCTTAGGCGGGAGCAACCCGATTAGATTATATCAACGTTACTAGATTACCTCTAATCTAGTAACGCTGCTAGATAGCACAGGCCTTATATGGCAGTCGGGCCAGGTAGCATGGCGTCATGGATCGGAGTGAACAGGCCTTGTGCTATCTAGGTAGTGTTTGTTAAGGCGGCGCCCACAGCTGGCTGCCCGTATGGCACGCTGAAAAATCTTGGAGGTGGCACGCTGGGACTTAAGTCATAGCGACAAGCTCCACGCGCATGCGTCGTGTCCTTGTGTGCTGTTTAAAGGCTGCTAACAAGGAAACTATGCAACCACCAGCCCTACGGCTTTGCCAAGATTGCTTTACTGGTATATACTGCTCGTTGATAACAAATTTAAACAAAGGGAAATTTTGTTACAGTTGGCCTTTAAGCACAGGCGAAAATTTGCTTATAATATAGGCCAATCCGGCGACTCGAGAGCTCGAACGAATGTGGTATATGGTGACATGTTTCAGTTTGAGCGGTTCCTTTTGTATGAGGTGTGGAGTCTTCACGCTAGATTAAACAAATTTTACTGTGCCAAGCATTAAAAAATTAGTAACCGGATTCGACGAGTCCGTTATGCTCAAAGGCATTTGCGTGCTGTGGCGATCATTTAGCACACTACCCGGCAGCGAGTAAGCAAAGCTGATGGGGATAACTAGCGCGTAGAGGTTGTCATGCGGAGACGTTGAGTAGAGCATAGTCTAACCCGCGTGTTCCTGGCCAGACGACAGTATTAAAATAGCGACGGCTCTGCGTAAGAAGAAAAAAAATGTACTGTGGCCCGACGAATACGAGTTAAATGCTGCGTATTGGCTTGGCGGTGCTGCGAAAAACTTATCTCGCCGTCCTTCCGCGAGGCAACGGATGAGGCTGTGTCCAAAGCGCCGCCCAGAACACGCGCATCCATCGTGCCTTGAGATATTTATTATTGCGATAGCAATTATATGGACACTTCAACCGAATTTCTGCCGTCGTCGTCGCCGTCGTCGTCACCGTCGCCGTGAGGTTCCCTATAGATAAAATCTTCGCCGCGTGCCGTATGCCCGAGCGGAAGCGTGCGGGGACGCGCGCTATCACGGAGAGCGAACGCACTCAATCTCCCACGCGCAAGCAAGGAAGCGGGAAGCCAGCGCCGGAAGGAGCGGGGGGGGGGGGGGGGGGGGGGAGCGCACTTCTACTCCTCCAACAACCGCGCTCGTCGCTCGCTCGCACCGTCTCTTATCTCCACACGGCTCTGACCTTTATGCGCCGTGCATTCGCCGCTCAGTTTCCGTTGAAGCGATAGACCGCACGTACCTTCGCCGCTGCGGCGTATCCGCTTGCTGCCAGAGTTTTGACGGTCGTTGTCTGCAGTCATTCAGTGTGATCTATTCATGTTTGTTTGTGCGCGCTCACACCACGCTTGTTCATTCAGTTAGTAATAGTCGGGCCACATTTTCCAACGCACGCTACACATGCCATGCTGCCCGGATCGGCAGTGCAGCGCTACAGGTGTGTCCCTTCGCACGCGCTGCCCACGGGAAGCGCTTCTCATCAACACCACCGTTTCACACGCGCCTTCTCGTGGTCATCGAGTCTCTCTTCATGGCGGTCTACTTACGCCGCAGCACACCTGCTTACTTAATCAGCTCATGTTTACTACCATTCATATTGCTACCAAAGCCGCTCACCTTACTTCGTATGACATTGCTGTGTTGCTATCGCATTCATTGTTTCGCCCTTAGGGCGAAACTGTGACATTTTTTTATTTATAGATTATTGTTGCATTATTATTTATTGACGCAAGCCCTACAAAAATATTTTATATTTATTACCAAGCCTCTGGCACGATGCCATCGAGATGAGCCATCGCTAATCGGCCTACATGAGCGCAATGACTGAATATTTTCCGCAGTACGATAAGAAGAGAGGGAGACAGTAGTGAGGAGGTTATCTCATACATACATCTGGAATGCTACTACAAATTAAGGTTCCATATCAACATTGACAAAGGAGAAATGTAAATGCAGCAGATCCAACGACTTGGAATCTATATACACTGAAGCTTTGTTTGAGTGCACAGAGTCGAAACACAAGAACATGCAGGCACGCACGCACAAGCGCGGGCACACTCAACTTATACGGATGCTTTGGTTAAGCAGAGTTGCTGACTACTAGCGAGTACGAAGGACGCCTTGAACGCATCATGGTCGTAGCGCAATTAGAATCCCTTCTTTCGCTAAGAAGCCTTTACTTCCTCATTACTGTGCAGCCGTGGATGCGCAAAGGCGAGCTTTCTGGTTCTTTTTCTTTCTTTTCCCCACACGGCCTGCGCCGCCGCTGCCGCGGATGCGCCGAGACGAGCGCCATCTGGGGGGGGGGTGCAAGAAACCGAGCGGCGCTCTGTGATTGGTTGGCCTTTTAAGCAAGAGAACAGCCAGGCCTCAGTCATGGTCACGAAACCCGGCGAGGTTCACAAAGGAAATCTTCGCTTTAAAAAAATAGAAGGGGTGGGGGGGGGGGGGGCGAAATATAAGGGAAATAGTAGGGGCCGCTGGGTCAAAGGTACCGTCGAGGGGTCGTGGATGAAGGGGGGCCGGACTCGCCGCTTCAATCTCACGACGAACGATACGCGTGAAGTTCTCCTGAAATGGTCGTGTGGCAGGAAGAGCGATCAAGAGGACGTGGCAGGGGTGTTTGGGAGCCGGGAAAACTATGGGACGACGCGGCGGCTTTTGGCTACCTCAAAGCGGCGGCATTCTTTGACGATGGCGTCGACAGTAGAAACGTCGTTATAGACGAGCAAATTGAAGGCGTCGTCCGCGATGCCTTTTAGGGTATGTCCCACCTTGTCAACCTCGGTCATGTGCTCGTCGACCTTCCGGCAAAGCGCGAGCACTTCCTGTATGTAGGAGACATACGATTCTGTCGACGAATGGACACGGGTAGCAAGCTCTTTTCGCGCAGCCTGTTGGCGGCCTGACGGTTGAAAAATAGGTCGCGAAGCCTCTCTTTGAAAGTGTCCCAGCTGGATAAATAAATGTATTACTGCGGAAAGCGTACAAACAAGCCCTCGGCCTTCCTCCAGGCACCGGAACTACGAAACTTCTATCCCTGGGCATCCACAACACCTTAGAAGAAGTAATTGAAGCACACCGACATGCGCAAATCACGCGCCTCAACCTCACTAGAACAGGCAGAGCAACACTTCGAAGGTTGCAATACCCCGTGGCGACAACCAACAATCAAGAAGTACTCCGCAAGTCCCTACACGAGCAAATAATGGTGGCGCCTGTTCCGCGTAACATGCACCCGGAATATCACTTGGGCAGGAGAAAAGCACGAGCGATAACAATAGAAAGGAGATACGGCACTCACTCCACTGCTCGCTGGACAGATGCGGCCATGTACCCGAAGGAGAGGGCATGGTAATCAGCGTGGCTGGACACAGACAGCAAGAACTGGTATCCGCCTCCGTTCGTACGCAGAACGTCGCCGCAGCCGAAGAGGCCGCTATTGCCCTCGCCATCTCGGCATCGAGACAAAACGAAGAACTATATATTCTTACAGACTGTCAATCAGCATGTCGAGCCTACGCGAACGGCCATCTACATAAAATCGCATGCGATATTCTACATCGCCTCAACGAAATACCCCGCACCACGATAATTTGGACACCGGGACATGAAGGCGTCAGCGGAAACCATCGTGCACACACGATAGCCCGAGGTCACTGCAACCGGGCACTGCAAGAGACGCCAGAAGACCCATGTCCAGACACACTACAACCTTACTACGATATACTGCAGCACTACCGCCTTTCGAGAAGAACGATGCCGCCACCCCACCCATCCCTCACCAGAGCTGAAGCCACGACCTGGAGGCAACTCCAGACCAACACCTATCCTCACCTCACGCTCCTTCACGCGATGTACCCCACCCTTTATCAGCCCCTTTGTCCTTTCTGTACAGAGCGAGCTACCCTCTACCACACCACATGGGCATGCCAAAATATCCCCAATAACTCCCCAAATCGAAACGCAACGCACGAGCAGTGGGAGATGGTGCTGACCAGCTCGGCACTGGAGGATCAGCGAAAGCTTATCGCCAGAGCCGAAAGTGCGGCCACCGCCGCTGGGGCCCTGGACTGAAGGCTCCACCCACCACGGAGATCGACGCTCCTCCGTGCCTCATCAAAATAAAGTTTTGTCTCTCTCTCTCTCCCAGCTGGATAGCTCAACCTCATGGGTGCGAAACCAGACACGCGGTGTCCCGCCCAGATAAAAGATCACATTGGCAAGCATGATGGTAGGGTCCCGTGGTGGCTTCGTCTAGCACGCTCATACATGCTGAGCCAGTCGTCGACGTCAACGCCGATTTGGGCGGAGAATGTCCCAGGATGACGGAGACTAGGAACCGTAACGTACGTTGTGGTTGGCGCCGCAGGTGTAGGTGGCGACGAGGTGTTTCCATCGGAAGCCATGGCTGAGAAGACGACGGTGCGGCCGCTTCGGAGCTCCGTGGCGAGGACGGGGAACAGTGCCACCTGCCACCAGAGTGTTACGCGAAGGACGAGTCAGTAAGACTACCAACTATTTACTGGTTGTATTTACAACAGCGGTGGCAGCGCTGACCGGTTAGATTGTTGTTGTTGCCTCAAAACATAGTTCACAGCGCGAGCCCAGCTCGCTCTTCCTCTTCTTTTCTCGAGTGATGGTGCCCGCGCGCCTCGTTCAAACAACCAAATACCACACACGTGTAGCAATATGAACGGCGCAATCACTACACCTTGCCTTCAATGCAAGAGCGGCCGTTGTCATAGTGTAATGTGACGATATGACTGAAGGGCGATGCGCTGTCGGTCACTTTTGTTCTGACCGAGCAGTGAGGGACGCGAAACACGCCAAAGAGCGCAGACTCTGAGTGCCATACCCCCGTCACCTATTCCATTGTTGAAACCTCATGAGCTTTCCGGTTCTCGGGCACGTTCTATGACGATCAAAGACACTTGTCCCAGGTTGATGTGCGCTGCAACGTGATATAAATTATATCGTGGTGATTTCATTTCCAAATACTGTGTAAGGCTGAGTTCTCGGCCAACATGCCCATAAATGGCCGATGGCGGGCGTAGGAAGCCCACCTATAAGTTGTTACAATTGTCCGCTAGCGCTGGATGACGAAAGCCGCGTCGTTTATCATAGAACGCCCCAATGTCATTCAGGTATGGAAAAGTGAAACAAGAATTGCAGTGTTCCTCAGGAGCACGCCTGATTTCACCTATCCCCTTTCGAATTCGACAGATACTTATCTTGACAAATACTCATATGAACACGCCGGTACGATCCCCATTGCCTCCGCTGTTTTCCTCGATTTCAGTATGCAGAACACAACAACGAGTACAAGGACACCAATCTGATATACAAATATGTTCATAACGTGTTATAGTGATACCACTGATGAGAAGCCTCTTAATTTCTCCAGAAGCACCTTCGTCTGAGAGGAATCGATATTTCAGCAAAACATGCAAACAAAATGAAGCTAGGCCTTTGTGCGGCAAAATCTCCGGTGCTGACTTTGAAAACAAGCTCAAGCACTCCGCGCAGTATAAGCACCTTCTCGTTCGACATTTGGATGCTGACGCATATCAGATCCCGAGGCAGCACTAACAACGCGCTGGCATTTCGAAGCGCTGAACAAGGCTTTCGGAGCAGCAAGCGGCGTCCGCGTTACTGGTACGACTTTGCGTATGTAGCACGAAAGCGATATGAAGCAAAGAAAAAAAAGAAGACATTGAGCGAATGGAAAGCAAGAAGGTAAAAAGCACGACCTGACTCCGTCCGTTTCAGTTAAATCAATCCGCGCATGTGGACCAGTGGGCAACCATGATGCTGAAACAAAATTAGAACGGGCAGAAACAAAACGAAGCACGCAGGACGCTGAGAGGACGATACAAATATATATATAACCGCCACACGCGCGTGCGCCCGAAGTACGACGGCAAAAAAATAGAAAAATAAAAAAAATGCACAAGGGCTTAGCTCGTTGACGTGAGCCGTACGGCTGTAACGACGGATCGTCGACGTGCTGTCACGAACACGCAGAGAGGCTTAGCCGTTTCTGCTGCCCCAAGCACTGCTGGCCGATATAATGGGCGATCAACAAACAACTGCGCAATCCCCGGAGCTCCTGGGCCTTTTTTTATATTTTTTTCTCTTCCTCACCGTAGCTACACGATCGGCCGCCCTTTTTCTTTGCGTTGTTCTCTGCTTTCTGCGTTTTCCTTTTTTGTTACAGTTCTCTCTTTCGCTTCCTTTCGTACCGTACGCTTTGGTCGTTCCAATTACAAGCTCCGAGGAAAACCGTGCCTTTTTTTTCTGTTGCGAAGCAGGGCCCTTCGGGGGCGGCTTGCCAATCAGCCTTGAATAAATGCCACCGTGGATCCGACACGGTCTCCTGCACGCGGCACGGAAATAACCTTGGTCAGCTCGCCTTTCAGACCGAATCGCGGCCGAACCGACCCGCCGACCCACGCCAGGCATCTCCTTCGCTCCACCAAACCGCGCAAGTCTCCGCTAACAGGCCGTTGCTTGGTCGTTCCGGCGGTTGACGCAGGGCACAGAAAGGACGAGCTGTGTTTTCCGGCCTCGCCCCCATATAATATATATATACTGCGCGGCTCAGCTTCATGCTAGATTACGAGAATGTTGCGCTTCGTTTAATTTTGCCTCGTCGATTGGTTTCCGCTCAGGTAGGATCAAGGTACGCAGCAGTGCTGAGCAGACTGTTGGGCCTCACTGGCCCTCGTCAGCTATAGCCGCTCTCGCCGCTATGTACAGTCGCAATCTTTTTGAGGGTGAACACGGGAGCGCGTGGCTTTCTATATCACCAGCACCGTCAGACGGCGGCCACAATATCTGCGCGCACGCTCGGGGAGGGTAGGCTCCTTTCGTGCGCATTACGTCATCGTAGCGCGCGTGTGTCGTCTGCTAGCAGTTTTTTCCCCTCAATAGAAACCAAATTATGACAGTACCACGTTTTTGATGCTTTTAATTCAGAACTTCTTATGCTTGGCGTTATTGTAATTACTTCAACTTTTCACTTTGTTTAGTTTTCCTTCTGCTGTGTTCTTATCGTACAACGAACAGGCAAGGGAGCACAAACATCCCAACTTTTATTTGGTGCAAGTTAAACAAAAGATTTATCCGTTTAGAAGTAGTATTAGTAAGCAGGAATAATTTTCTCTTTGATGATGTTAGCATTTTGTCATACAACCCTTTGCGGAAACGACTCCTGCCATCCTAGAGGGCAGTGACGCGTACAGCGCTGGCACAAAGTCATGATGCGCTCGAAGGTCCTCCCATTCTTGTCGAACGGCTGCCCACAGCTCGTACCCAGTCGTCGGGCGGACATTTTTTCGCACCATGGCTGCTTTGATGTACCCCCATATATTTTCGCAGATGTTCATGTCAGCGCCTTTGGCCGGCCAGGAAAGCATGCTGATACTGCGATTTTCTATATGTTCCTTGACAACTTTTGTCATGTGAACCGACGCCAGGTCATGTTGAAACATAAAGTCGGCATCGGGAAAGACGCTGTGGGCGTAGGGCAGCAGCACATTGTCCAAAAATTATGTGCAGTATCGCTGCGATGTAACGGCACCTTCTATCCCTTGACACCGCGCCCCACACGTTCCCGCAGTTTCGGCCACTCGCGGCGACTCCCTGCACATTGGCTGGCTCGTAACTGCATTAAAATCGTATTTTTGACCATCCTTCGCAAAATCAAGCGTGCATTAAGAAAAGTTTCTCACCGTGTGCCCCTGGTTCGCCAAACTCGCATTCGTTGGTCTTGGCGAGTTGTAAAAGTCGACTCATCCGAGAAGATCACTCGGCCCCAGTCATCTGCCATTCATGAGGCGTGTGCATCGGCAAAGTGGAGACGTGACTTCTTGTTCGAAGCAGCGACGACTGGCTTTCGTGCAGCTACAGAATTTCGCAGTCCAGCACTTCGGAGGCGTCGCCGGACCGTAGCAAGGGAAGCGTCCACATCTAGCTGCTCCCGCACTTGCCTCGCGGACTGGAACGGGTTCTCGACGACAGCAGCTACCATAAGCGCGTCTTCATCCTCCATCGTTGCCTTTGGTCGACACCTGTGTGGGGCATCACAGAGTCGGCCTTCCTTGCTGAATGCCTGAATAATCCTGTTGACGGTCTTTAGCGGCCTGTGCACGAGAGCACCGATGGAGCGCTGTGAATATCCCTTGAGCGAATATTGTACGATTTTCCACCTCTCTTCTTCGGGAACGCGGGCCATGCTGAAATTCAGTTGCTGCTCTGACAGATGCGGTAATGTGCAAGAATATGTATATATACGCTCCTCAAAGAGGGAAGCCGCTTTTTAAGTACGCCCACAAGTGTCATGAGCATGCGTGGCCTGGCTACAGATCAACATTGATCTTGAGAACGCCCACAAAACATTACATATATTTTAAAGTTTATTGATGCATCGTGGGGAGCGTAATGAGAAGTTCAACATCGTCACCAATCCCGAACCGTACGGCTACCTTATTGCGGTACGCACGCAGCAGACGACACGCACTTGCTTGCGTGACGCAATGCGCACGGCGGGAGAATTTGCGCACGCCGGACACACTGCGCATGAGTAATGCTTCTCGTTGCTGCCGCTGAAGCGCGCTGTGAGCTCAGAAGGCCACGCGTTCCCGTGTTCACCCTCAAATAGATTGCGACTGTACAAGCGCGTACTCACTAAAGCGGCGTGCCCTGGTGCAAGCGAGGCCGCCAAGGATGAAGCTGCCGCTCCAATCTAGTCGACAGGAACGTCTCTGTGAAATCAACTCTTGATCGAACAGACGCACTTTGAACTATTTAACTGCGGCTGCGTGGATGCGCTGCATACGACAGCGATCTTGACGTGACAGAACTTACGGAACAGCTGGTGACCTCCCAACGTGTTTCGATGCCCCCTTAACCGAAACATTCCAGCCACCCAGTTTTGCTCGTCTGCTCACGCTGCTAGCAGTGGGAGGTCAACGAAGAACCACTTCGCCTAAACTGAAGGAAAACTAGCGTAACAAAATTCCAAGAAGTTGAGCAGATGAGCTTGCGCGACTTTTCTGGGGCCGAGGAATCGCTTCTTGCATAAATTCGTTTTCAAGTGACTTCACTGGAGCTGCAACAACTTCTTGAGTCTAAGCCATAATAAATTCTAAGAAATTAGATACAATAGGGTGCAAAACTTGTTGACAAGTAAGGAGCAGTAACGTTTTAAGTTGCTTTCATCTGGAGCTTCGAGTCATACTTCATGTAAGGCATCCCAGCATGGCTACGTAACGGGGGAAAAAACAGGGTATACAGTAAATTTGTTCGAAATCTGTTAAAGACATAGAACATATAATAAATAAGCGCTTCTCGTAGAACATCTTAACATTACTAGAGGCCGTAATTCGACCCATAGTTATAAAGTTAGACTAATTATTTGACCAGAAGCCGTCAGATGATCGGTTCTTATGCAACACCTTGCAGCCCTTCGTCCGAAAATCTCACAACTGCTCTCAGATTTAGAAAAAGCTGACGCTCCTTATTACTTCGAACTAATGAATTCCAGCTAGATTCACCGACAACACCAAAACTGAACTGTCGAAGAGCGACTCTGTAACGGCGCTCATGACTGACGTGACTGTTTCCGCTTCACCAATGGGCAAGCATGAACGATCGCTGCATGCTCGCCCAACGATGCAATGACTTCATAACTAGCGCGTGACAGATCCTATTAAGCCGAATGCCTGAGGTAGAAATGTTAGAGGTGCTTTTGGCGGTGACCTTGGCGAAATTACGCCGTGATGAAAAATGGCCGACGCCGCAAAGAGTAAGATCACGTCAACAAATGCTCGGATCGACGTCACATGTTTCAGGGAGGTTACTGTAAATTAAGTAAATTAGTGGCTTTGAAAAGAAAATTTGGTACATTTCGGTAGGGGGGGAGGGGGGGGGGAATCCAACCCAGGCCTCCGGGGTGCGAGACGAGACCGCTTCCCTGAAGCCACGTCTGCTCCACGGTTCTGGCTTTGCTAAGGGTTGTGCGTATTGCATTCCTGATTGCACACGTCACGTGGTCGCAGAGACGCGCTCGTGCCACTGCTCGCGCGTTCATCTCCTTCCACCGCTGGCTCTGGTGCCGCTCATCATGCCTGCGTTCCCGTATTGCCCTTTCTGCGAAGGCACTGACGCACTGGCCCACTACCAATAGGTGCGGTGATTTGGGTGAGTTCTGTCGTGCGTTCCGATGGACAGTTGCCACAATTCTTCATAAACGTATCTTAATGATGACAAAAAGTGTGCCAAGTGCACAAGCAGGCTTTCACCTTAACGTTTTTCAAACGTGTAACACTTGCTTAATATTTTTGTCATTGACACCCTCTCTTCAGCCCACCCCTCACGCTCTTCCCCTCCCTCTCACTCCTCCCATGCTAGACACAGTCGGGGTTTTGCTGAATTCAATTTAAATTTCCCGCGTTCGCCCTGCTCTCGCGCCATCTGTTGGGACCTTTTATTACTGTTGGCTTAAAGCCTGTTACAGAGCCGCGGCTTCAGTCGGTTTGTTTTTAATGCGTAGCGTCTCTTCGACACCATTTCTAAGACGTTGATTTTTCATCTACTAACGTAAAACCAGTCCAATGTGTATTCTTAATTAAATGAACACTGCGGATCACGGTTATGTACATATACGATTTTGCCTCAAGTAGGCCTGAGATTTCCTTTGCGCTGTATACATAGGTTGCACGGACGTCATCGCGGACGCCATATTTGGGTACCAGCAGGTCGAGAAGAGGCGTAAGCAAGGAACCTGACAGCATGACAGCCCCAAAAGCGCGTGTTGCGTCGAACGTCAGAGCGATAACAATGATAAACCGGTGAAAAACAATCGCCGTGAAAAAGCAAAACAGTTTGCGCGCGATAATACGTTGCACTGATGTCATCGTAGTCGCCATCTTTGGGTACCAGAGCGGTGAGATATGGCTGCGTGACATCACATGAACACTATCTATAATGTTGACGTGTATGACCCCGTGCCACCAGTGCTAGTAGCTCGGTTGGTTTTGGCCGGGCAGATGAATCGGTTTTGGCCGGGCGCTTGAATCGAGTGACAGACAGACAGACATACATACATACAAAGTTTTTCGCGTTTAGGTAGGCACTGTAGAAAGACTATCGTCTTTAAAAGAGAGAATAAAACCTTTTCCGCAAGAGTTTGTCGTCGACCGGTTGGGCCGGAGCGTGGAAGCAGCCACAGGCAGGCGGAAATGACGTCACCAATAATCTTTTTTGCCGCCGCGCCAGGATGGCGTCCGCGCACCTTTGGCAGCCCGGACGAGCAACAACCGAACGCGACGAAAAAGCACTTAGCGCACGCACAGAAGCGCGGGATTTGAAGGACAAGCAAAAAAGGGGGTGCCGGATGACGAGCGGAGAAATCGCGACATAAACCCTGGGCACACATCAGCTTCGCGCGCCTCCTCCTCCTCTCCCACCCTGTTTCCCAGGGTGCATTAACGCCGTCAGACGTCCGCTAAGTGCTGAAGCGCTCTCACTCCTTGAAGCGTGTGCTCCGAGCATCGGGGTCAGCCTCCTTTTCTTTTTTTCTTTTTTTGTTACTTCTTGTACGCCAGCCTCCCTTTCTTCGCTTTCCCATCGCAGCCGGCGAGAAAGCGTCTCCGAACGCGTGGAAAAACAAACCCTTCCAGAGGTCCCGCGGCGTCAGCTGCTTTTAGGAGTTAGCAGCAGCACCCGCGTTGTCTCGTAAAAAACTGCGCGGCCACTCCGAACGGCGTGCATTGGTGTACGTATGTGTGTGCGCTAGCAGTACGTGTGCGAGGCGAGGCGAGGCGTAGGGTGAAAAGAGATGCTTCAGATTCTGCGCACCCCCACCCCCCCATGCCCCTTCCCCCCTTACCGGCGGTATCGACACACTGCGACGCCTCGACTCAGCCTCTGGCTGCACAGCCTCTGGCGCGCGTCACAGCACCGGAGCTTTCTCGAAGATGCTTCGCTCGCTCAAAAGGAAGATGCAACTCGACTCGACAATCGCTACAAATGGTATAACGTTTCGCGAAACGGGCAGCGCAGACGCCTGTGAACGCGCGCGCGTGTGCGTGCGTCCATCTTTTTCTTTTCTCTCTCTTTCTTGTTTTTGCCACAATCGAGGTGCTCCCTCAAGGGCTGCAGAAGATAGCGCCAACCTTTCCCTTTCCCTCAAGAACCACTTACCCTCAAGGGCTGCAGAAGATAGCGCCAACCTTTCCCTTTCCCTCAAGAACCACTTATCATCATCATCATCATCATCTGGGACTTACATCGACGCGAGGTGTCTGAGACGCCTGAACACAGCCGGTCTCTCTCTATTCGCCCGTGTGCTCGCTAGCTTGCGTGCGCGCGTGTGTGTGTGTGTGCGTGTGTGCGTGTGTGCGTGTGTGCGTGTGTGTGTGTGTGTGTGTGTGTGTGTGTGTGTGTGTGTGTGGTGTGTGTGTGTGTGTGTGTGTGTGTGTGTGTGTGTGTGTGTGTGTGTGTGTGTGTGTGTGTGTGTGTGTGTGTGCGTGTTATCAATCGCTAGACGCACTTCATCCGCGCCCCCCGTGTTAAGCAAACACTCGTCGCAACGACGACGACTACTTTTCTCAGGCACCCTTCTTTATTTTATTTTTCTCGCGGGGTCTCATCGCTGTGTCCGCGGCAGTAATGAACTGAGCTGTACGCGGGCATCCTCCGGTAGGTCTGCTAGCTGACGATGTCCACGAGGGGGATCGTAAAGGGCAGGATCGGCTCGTCACTCTTCCAAAGCTTCGCGGGCTCGTCGAAAAGGACTAGAACAAATGGCACGAGGGACTCTTCGTGTATCTCACTTTCGCTTCGATCCGGTTTTTAATTTTGTCGAGAGGTGATGGGACGCCGGTGTTGTTTCAGTCCTTCCGTCTACGGCTGCTGAGCAGGCCAAACTAAACAGCTCCGAGCTGTTTCGGATAACAGGCTGAGGGGTTTCGAAAGAAAGCAGAATGAGAAATGTCCCCACGTGGACTCGCAGTTAGCCGTTAGTGTTCCACTATTGCTGAAACTTCGCTGTGTAAACACGAACTTAAGGATGTTGCTCGAGAAAATTAGTCGGAGAGTTCCCGTGGGAGATGTGAGCGTCATTGGACAATTTTGAGCCAGAAATATTTGCCGAGACGACAAATGAGCCCAGTCGTATTACACCTGCCTTCGTCGTACGAAGCCCCAACGAAATTACCTTGTATTTGTGTTTCGCATGCTACTATAGCCTTAACGCTTGATGTATGTCGTCACGGTTACTGCTAATTGACATAACGGAACACAGCTCAGTAGGAGATTCAGTACTGGGGAGGGGGGGGGAGGGGGGGTAGTCCATAAGAACCCACCTAGTGGACTGGCCACTTCGGCTGTCACGATTCGCTCCAGCACCACGCGCGCAAAGGTGCCAGCCAGCCTCCTTCGCACTCATGCTGCTGGAGCCCATGACGACAGCCGAAGTGGACAGTGGATACCCTCTCCCCCCCCTCCCCCCTGATCGTATTGTTTTGTCCGTATTATTGTGAGGATTTGCGATTCTTAATGTGCTCCGGTTCATTGCCAACTCTACCGGTTTCCTTCACACCGCGGAAGAAACCCGGCACCAAGTCGCTAAAAATCGTAAACGGTGGGTCACAAGGGTGCCAGTGCCAAGCTGTTCTTTTTTAGATGTGTGCGTGCGTGCGTGTCTGTGTTTGCAAATTTTTCTCTGTATACGCTAGCTCGGGCTCTAGGCGCTAACTATAGACCAAAAGCGGTGACGACAAAATCCCCGCTGCTTACTCGGTAGCGTTCCCATTACATTCTGTGGCAGTCGGGCAAGGTAGCATGACGTCACGGATTGAAGTGCGGGTTGGGCGATGCCCTCTCCTCTCACGCAACACCTGGTGTGCTAAGGCAGCAGCATGTGTTCCCTTTCGCCCGCTCTGCTCCATCGAGGCGCGATCGGGACGTGGCGTCCCATCTCATGGTAATTTAGGTGCTGTTTCAATGCTACAGATTCCGGACGCCGGCTTTTTCCCTCAATGAGCCATTTCACGCTTTCGCACGAAAATTGTCTTGAATCCAGGGCACCGACTTGTATAACTTCTGTCATCGTAAGTGCACCTGCAAGTATTCGCTGTCTGTGTTCCGACCAATATGCTACCGAGTGCTCCTATGAAGACATGACAGGAAAAGTACCAGTGAATCATGGGCAGCGTATCGAGTATATGTTTCGTGAATATGCATGTAATAAGCCCGCACACATCAAGCAGATCAAACAGGCGTCATGTCACCATTTCTAACTTCTTTATTCTCCTGTTCAATCTCCCCGCTCCCTCCGATGTTCTCAGACTTCTTCTTCTCCTTCGGTACGCTTCACTCCCCCCACCTTTTTTATTCATCCCTTCTGGGCTGGTATTTAAACACATTTGCTATGGAAGCCGATTCTTCATTTTCGTTCGCGCCGATATACCAGACAGTTTTTAAGTTGCCGTGCTGACGAGGGTTTCACGACACGATACGGTCCTTTATAGACAGAGCCAGTATTTGATAGTCCCTTTCTCACGAGAACCAAGTCTCCTACCTCCAGCACTAGTAACGTTGTGTTTTTCTTCTTATCGAAGTTTCTTTTCATTCTTTCACGGTATTTCGCTTGGCTGTCTTCTGTCCTTGTTTCTGTAAGCTGTACCATCTTGTCGACTCCCAAGGATACATCTGCGGGAAGATAAGTTGGTTTTCCAGTAGCAACAAAAAAGTGGTGTACATCCTAGACCAGTCGTGTGCGATCGGTTATGATGAGATACTGCTGCTTCAAGGCAGCACTTCCATCCTCCCGGGAAACTTGGGTACATGTTGAAGTATTGCTTCAGGTCCCGAATAGTTCGTTCCGCCAATCCATTAGCTGCTGGATGGTACGGGGCAGTGAATCTCAGTGTTACTCCTCGTCATTCTGCCCATTCCTGCAGTTTGTGGCTTCGGAAGGCTGGACCATTATCCGATACCAAAACTTTCACGTTGTCAAACATTTTGCTGTTGAGCAGTGAGATCACGCTGTTGGTGTCCTCTCTTCCTGGCTTCGCTGCTACCATCCTTGTGCACTTATCCACGCACACAAGGAACGCTTGCGCTTTCTTCACACCTTCCAACTTCTTACGCAGTTCGGCGAAGTCTAGGTGGACAACTTCGAATGGTGTCCCTAAATGTTTAGGCAATGTAATTGTTGAGTTGGTTGTTCGAATTGCACCTTATTCAGTTGACATTCGTGACCTGATTTCACATACATCTTCGCGTCTCGTTTCATGTGGGGCCATGTAAGTCGCTTCGTGAGCTTCATGTAGGTTCTCCAAAACCCATCGTGTCCACCTGAATGAGGGCTATTATGGTAGAGCATTTAGCATTTAGAGCAGGGCTATTAAGGGATCAGATCCAAGATTTTTGGCACAAGTGTGGGAGGCACTGTAGTTTTCCCCGTCAGTGTAGGCTGTAGTGCTTCAGTTCCTTCGCAAAGTTTAGCAGCGTTTATTGCTTCTTGGTGAACTGAAACAGGCGTGACCGCCATCCTTGACATAGCATCAGCGTCTTTCATGGAAGCTCCCGGGCGATGACTGACTTCAAAGTCAAACTGCTGAAGCTCGTTCACCCAGCGTGCGATTTTTCCTTTAAGTTACGCCAACTTCAAAAGGTGTGTCAGTGCTTCGTAATCAGTATAACGCTTGAATTTTGATCCTCCTAATTAGGAGCGGAAGTACCGAATGGCCTTTAGGACAGCGAGGGCTTCTTTCTCAGTTGTGTAGTTTACTTCCGTTTTGGTGAAAGTGTAACTGTAGTAACCCACCACGCGAAGCTGCTGATTGGCTGCCCGGGTGGAGTCTCGTTGATACAGAACCGCTCCCGTTCCATAATGCGACGCATCTGTATTTAGTTCAAATGGAAGTGAAAAGTCCGGAAGGCAAAGCACAGGGTCAGAAGAAATTAGCTGTACCAGTTCTTCGTACGCATAATCACATTCTCTTGTCCATTGAAAAGGTACATTTTTTTGCGTCAACCTTGTTAAGCACCGTGTCTTCATAGCGTAGAGTCGAATAAATGCTCTGAAATGGCCGGCTAGTCCCAAAAACACGCGAAGTTAATGGACGTCTGAAGGCTTCACAAGTTTAGTGATGCGCGCCAGTGACTCTTCTTTGGTATTTTTAGTGGTACCATCCAATACTAGACCCAAAAAGGTAACTTTGTTTTTAAAGAACTCGCTCTTCTTGAAGTTTACCTTGAGCATGGCTTCGGACAAGGCAGTGAGAACATGCGCAATGTGTTCTTCATGTTGCTGCTCACTCTTAGAGTATACAATGATGTCGTCTACATATACATTGCAGAAGCGACCAATGAAAGGGTTCAGAACTGTATTCATCATCTTCTGAAACCAACTGGGTGAGTTTTTCCAACCAAACGGAAGACGATTATATTCATAAATGTCAAATGGAGTCAAAAAGGCGGTCTATTGCTTGGTTTCTTCTTGAAGTGGCATTTGCCAGAAGCCTTTGCACAGTTCTATCATGGAAAACCAGGTACAGCCGCCTGTTTCGTCAATGATGCTGTCTATGCGAGGCATTGAAATGGGATCAAATGCGTTTGGTTGTTGATCGCTCTATAGTCAGACAACAGCCTGAGGCTACCGTCTTCTTTTGGGGCGATGGTGATTGGCGATGCAAGGCGTCAACGGGTCGTGAGTCGGTCGCTCTAAGTCTAATATTTGCACTGTCTTTAAGTTGCGGCGACTTTGCATCCGAGTTGCTCGACTGAGTATCTGACTGGCCGGGAAGATCTGGCCGCGTCTTGCAGCTCCTCTCAGACCAGTAGTGAGGGAATACTTGTAGCAGCTCTAGTAGAGCTTCGAGAGTTTCCGGCCCCTTCATATGTGCATGCCGTTGCAAATCTCTCGGGAGACCGTGAATTACAAGTTCTAAGACTGATCTTAATGGCAACTCTGGTTCAGCAAGTCGAAGCAGTCGTTGCTTCTCAAGAAAGTAGTCAGGCGGCGAACCAGACCTAAAACGGTAGACCAGCGCCTGGTCCCATCGCTGTACGCTATTTGTGTTGAATGTAGAGAGGAAGTTATCTTTCCACATGTACAAAGGTTCGCAAACATTCTCTAAGAACCGCAACTCACGCCACTTTCTTGCTACACCACTGAGAAATTGTCGCATGTTTAAGACCCGGTCTTGGTCAGACAGCCACCCGTTGTATTTTGCTGCGGCCTCAAAAAAAGGGATCCACCCTTCTGGGTTATCCTAAGACCCGCCACATGTTTCAGGCCGTAAAATTTCAATTGGGTGGTTTCTTTTGTGGCGTAAAGCAGACAGGAAAGTTTCCGTCATGGCATTCTGTTGCAAAAATTGTTGCTGTTGCGTCGTTATGGGCCGAAGAATTGTTGATATCTCGTCACATGATGCTGCACGACCAAATGGTCGTCCGAGTACCAGCTGGTTAAACAGGGTCACTGGGATATTCACCTTCGCCGAACCTCGTTTAACAAGCTCTTCGGGCGACACAGAAGCTCGATTCAGAACAACATCCAGGAGCTCACCCGTTGTTGTGTCCAAAGTGAGGTCGACCAGGGAATCATCCTGGACTTGGTAGCCTTTGAATACCACTCGGTCGTTGTACTTCTCCACGAAAAAAGGCACCCACATCTTCATTCACTTGTCGGCTGCGCCAAAATATGTAATAACTCCGCACCCATCAAGCAGATCAAACAAGCGTCATGTCGCCATTTCTAACTCCTTTATTCTCCTCTTCAATCCCCCCCGCTCCCTCCGATGTTCTCAGACTACTTCTTCTCCTTCGGTGCGCTTCAATGCACTCAGTTTTTTTTTTTTTTCACAGGGGTATTATATATTGTGTTAGGGCTACTCCTTCAATGCTCCTGTTGCACTAATGTTCATATTCCTCTAATGCTCCTCTTTTAATCTGCAGCGCGTATTTTGTCATAATGTCTAATGCTTACAAATATTTAATGGCAAAGTTGGTTAGGCCGGGAGTTTTATATTTGGAGGAAAGATTTACGAACAATCAATCAATCAATCAATCAATCAATTTTTTATTGTTTCTGATACAATAATGACCGTATTTGGGAATCAGGGCTTACTTTCAATAGTACAGTGAAAAAAAAAAACCGCTGCTGCATCGCTGCATCGCTGCTGCATTGTAATTCAATAAGTGATGCCCGCCGCTCATCACGACCGCACCGTGCGAAACACCGATTTTCGTATGCTTCATATTCTACCTTCGCTGCGCCCCCCCCCCCTCCCCCTCCCTCTTTGACCAGGTCTGAACCTCAAATTCACGCTTGTCTAGCATCCCGCCTGTTTGCTCCCTAGGAGAGAAAAAAAAAGAGTATTTGCTGTCACTCTCGCCTTCTTTTTCTATTTCACATTTTATCCCCGGCTATAAAAGGTGTTTTCAAGAGGAGGGCACAATCTCTCGAGGCAATATCCCATCCGCCCAGCGGGCCGGGTCGCACAGGCGGCCAGTTTCGCCACCCAAAGGGAGGCCGGGCGGAGAAGGTCCTCTCGCGCCGGGGATCTCTGCAAGATCTCGCGAAGTAGGCCTCGCACACAAGCTGCCTGTTTATTTCTATTTTTTTTTTTAATTTTACGTGTCCCTTATTTTTGTCACCCTTCTATAAGTTTGATTACTATTTTTCTTAAAAGGTGTATAGTGACGTCCGCTCTCCATCGTCGCCACACGCGTCTCTGCACCCGAGAGCGGTTCTCACTCTCTCTCTCAAACACACACACGCGTGCGCGAAAGAAGCTGGAAAGGGGTGTGCGCAAGCGATCCGACGACGGGCGCCTCTCTCCTTAGAGGATCAAGCCCTCGAAGAGACACAGGGACGACCGGACGGACGGCCGGCCAAACCCTCAGCTAGGCGCTGGCCGGCGAGAATTGAAAAGCTGCAATCTTGGCCGGCCGGCCTGCCGGTTGCCGAACGCGCGGGCTGTGGCAGCACCCTGCCAAACATTTCTTTTTTCTTCCTTCTTTATTTCGCTGCGGGCGACGAGAAAAGGACGCGCTCCAGAGATCCCTCGGCTCGGTCGGAGGCTCGTCACGAGCTCAAGGGGGCTGAGGAACGCGGCGAGGTGAAAGGGAACGAGGAAAAGACGTTTCGAAGAAGAAGCACCGCTCCGGCAACTGCCCCTGTGTGTATGATCGCTGTGGCGTGAAGGTGGCGGGCTTTTCTTTTCTTTATTTTTTTTTTCGCAAAGCTATGGACGCGTTTTACTCTCGACGCTGCTACTTCCCGTTTATTTGGTCCCGCGATCTCACCTTTCCATCGGCCCTCCCTGCTTTTTTTTTCCTTCGACCTTTCCGTTTCCCTTAGTCCTCGGCAATCAGCGGGGAGTTGCTCGCAGCGGTGATGCGGGTCTGCGCGTTGCTGCGTTGATGTCGCGAGGCCTCGCCTCCGTTTGCTCGTGAGGCGTCGACAGAGACGATGGCGACCCGAAGAGCGCGCCTGCGTGTGCCAAGTGGCGAGACAAGTGACGGAGAGGTGGTGAGGTGAGGGAGTCGGGGGGTTAAGGGATCGGTACTAAGGCAGGGAAGGATGGCGCCGGGGGCAGGGATGCAGTTGCGCGCAGGGAACCGAGCCGGGGAAAAGGGGGGCACGCGAGCAAAGCCTTCGTAATTGAAGGGAACACTTCTTAATCGAGATGGTCCTCCGGGGCCTCTTCGATCAGCGGGCACTGCGACGGAGACAAACTGCAGCCGCGTGATGGGCGCAGCGGCCGGGCTTCTTCGACTACGCACAGCCCTCGCTATAGAAAGGGAAGCGCAGACGGCCGCGCGCTCCGAAAGCGGTGTTTGCTCCGTTTGCGCGGAGATCCGGTAACGCCATTGCTGGCGCCCGGACCCCGCCGCTTCCCGCCTTCTCTACTCCCCCGGATTCCCTCGGTTCGGAGCGGGCAAAAGCGTTATGGTCTGCAGCTTGCGTTCTGTAGGCGTACTGTCTGCACAAGACGAAAACACACCGCGGTGTATGTGCATGCAGTTGTGTGTGCGCGTATGTGCGTGCGTGCTTTAATTAGAAGCGCAATAAAAGATTGTCTTTGAAAGCGCAGTTAGACCTCTTCCATTGGATTGCCTCAAAGAACTCGACCTTACCATCACAAGAAATCGCAATGTTCAGGCAGCTAACTAAAATGTGTCCCTGGTTAACTTGCTTAGTTATTCATTTTACTATATATATATATATATATATATATATATATATATATACAGGGGGGTATCATCCCAACTATGATGCACCAAACTTTAAAACTACAAAGTGTCGCGTACCTCGGTAGAACCAAAGCAATGGTGTTTGCCGTCACTTGGAGTGCTTCAAGCCGCCAGACGCACGGCAATCTTGCGTGTATTCGCGGGCTTAAAACACTACATAAAACACTTTTATGTAGCACGTATTGAGCAACAGAAAGCAACAGAAAGATGATAGTTTGGATACCCTGTATATACTTGTTCAAATTGCAAAACGAAAGCTGTGCAGTAGAGGTTATAGGTACTGAAAAAAAGGTTGCAAGACCAACATTATGTACGGTGACGTTGTAATAAGGATTTTAACGGAACGCTGTCTGGTTATGTAAACGCATGATTAGTATAGAACACATAGAACCGGTCACTAACCAAAGTCGAAAAAAGAAAATTGACATTTCGGGAACTGTACAGATTCCTTGCGCACAAGCCAGTGACAAGATTTCTTTATACACCCTAGAGCATTTGAGCTAGGTTTCGAAAATACAGTTTTCGGTTCTATAATACACAACTAGGAAACTTACGAACAAGTAGACGACCAGTATTGTACGGAACAAGGCAACAAAGAAGGCTAAACGCAAAGTCAGTGAGACTGAGACAATCTATTCGGTGGCGGCAATGGAAAATAATCATGTTATAAGTAAGCATCTGAAAGGAAAGCTCTTTTCAACGCGACATCAGGGTTCCTTAGAACGCGTAGTTATAAAACGAGGTAGACCAAGGAAGAAGTATGTGCTTGCTGTGTTAAAGCTAGAGAAACAATGGACCATGTTTTATGAGAACGTGAAGATACCTACCCGGCTGTTGCGTTAGGCTCCGGTGGCCTTCTTGAAACACTTGGGTTCAGGGATAGCAGGGGGAAAGCAGACGTGTCTGCAATAGAGATTAGTAAAAGCTGGTCGGAGGTTTGGTGGCAGAAACGTAGGTAGAATACAAACGACGGAGGCATACAAAACGACGTTCCTAATAATAGCTCAGAAAGTTAGATGCTGCGAATTTTCTGTATGTAAGGAAATATAAGATATGGGAAGACATTCGGCAAAGTAAGGAAAAGAGCTTGGTGGCGCAACCCACAGGCCCGTTTCAAAGGGTACGCTCATAGCATCCATCCATAGAGTTTCATACAATTACTAGAAGGAATTTAGGCGCTAGTGTCCACAGGATCTGCAAGCAGGGCAGTCCAGCCTGCATGGGAATGATGGGTACAGTACACGTATTTGCCTACACTTCGTCCATCTGGCTTTAAATGACTTCATGACTTTGTAGTGTGATCCCGACTAAGATATTCATCATCATCATGATCATCATCAGCCTATATTTTATGTCCACTGCAGGACGAAGGGCTCTCCCTGCGATCTCCAATTACCTCTGTCTTGCACTAGCGTATTCTAACTTGCGCCTGCAAATTTCCTAACTTCATCATCCCATCTGGTTTTCTGCCGACCTCGACTGCGCTTCCCTTCTCTTGGTATCCATTCTGTAACTCTAATGGCCCACCGGTTACCCATCCTACGCATTACGTGGCCTGCCCAGCTCCATTTCTTCCGCTTAATGTCAACTAGGAATATCGGCTATCCCCGTTTGTTCTCTGATCCACACCGCTCTCTTCCTGTCTCTTAATGTTAGTGCTAAGATTTTTCGTTCCATCGCTGTTTGTGCGGTCCTTAACTTGTTCTCGAGCTTCTTTGTTAACCTGCGAGTTTCTGCCCCATATGTTAGCACCATTAGAATGCAATGATTGTACACTTTTCTTTTCAACGACAGTGATAAGCTCCCAGTCAGGATTTGGCAATGCCTGCCGTATGCACTCCAACCCAATTTTATTCTTCTGTAAATTTCTTTCTCGTGATCAGGGTCCCCTGTGAGTAATTGACCTAGATAAACGTACTCGTTTACAGACTCTAGAGGCTGATAGGCGATCCTGAATTCTTGTTCCCTTGCCAGGCTATTGAACATTATCTTTGTCTTCTGCATATTCATCTTCAACCCAATTCTTACACTTTCTCGATTAAGGTCCTCAATCATTTGCTGTAATTCGTCTTCATTGTTTAAGATGGTAAGAGAGTACGGCGTTATAAATAATTAAATAAGCATTTTGAAGTTTGTCCGACGGCATGAATCGAACACAGGACCTCTAGCACAGAAGCCCGATATTGAAAGCACTGCGCAACGGATGCATGGACAAGCGGGACCATTTCAATTAGCAGAGATTATGCGTTCTTGCGGAGTCTTAGTAGCCTCTGCATTAAAAAAAAGTATAAATTGCTTTGAAATTTAGGCCATTATGGGTCCAGATAGAGCGTAACAAACGAAGCCACAAGACCTTCTGAAGCCACAAGCCCGAAGATGAGACAAATCCACGTACTTATCATTCCCACGCGGGCTGAACGATCGCAGTGCCAGAGTTGCCTCTAGTAATTGTGATCATGCATGTATGCTCACAATTACTCGCATCCCATGCCATGCCATGTGATTCTATTCTAATCTATTCCATTCCATTCCATTCATTCATCCAATCTAATCCAATTCAATCCAATCCAACCACACAGCCAGACCTTGCACATCGCGAGCAGCGGAACACATTGACTGATGCCGCGGTATCCTAGACGTTGTCGTGCGTTCCCTATCGATGGCACATTCGTGGCACGCGCGTGGAAGGTAAGAGGGTCTCCACAGATGCGGAGAGCGCTTGGTTACAAACGTCAACGCTACGGTCAATCATCTCGCGGCGCGACACCGATTGTGGCCGCAGTGCACTGTAGCCGCAGTCTCGAGAGACGCGGCGTGCGTTTGGTTTCGAAAACGCCAAATCGAAGTGGACACACCATAAACGCTACGCTCAATCAGCTCGCGGCGAAACAGACAGGTTGCGCCCACAGTATCGTGGATGCTTTGCCGCGGCGCACCCGTTATACTGAAATGTCATGGAGAAAGCAACACCTTCAGACTCCCAAGCGATGCGGCAAGCTCGAGGTCGCGAGCGAACCCGCACGCCAGTTTATAAGATACTAGAGAGTTTTCGAATAGGGACCCCCTATCTTTGCGGCCCCAAAGAGCTTTGCGCACTCGGGCTTTGCGTCACGCGAGAGCAACGTCTTTTAGAATAGGGTTTAGCGCTCGCTTTTAGCGTCTTGCGCTTGCAGCACTTCGACGAGTTCAAACGGAAGCTTCAATAAACAAAAAACTGTCAGCCCTTGCACTGGGGTGGAGATGGCAGACCAGTGAAGCTGTACTATGGTGGGAATTATGTACTTCCAATTATGACTATTAAGATGTGATGGTGTAATTGGTTATTTTAACTATTAAAAATGAGATATATATATGATCCGGTCGTTTTCATTTATTTAGTGACCACAGGGACCATGGCCTTATGGTCGCTACAGTACACGACCATAGGGTGTACGGCAAAGGTTGGCACGTTCTTCATAAACACGTCCCCAAAGCACCGCGCGTTCGGTGCGAACGCGGGCAAAACGCCGCCGCCGTCGAGAACAGTTCTGCGCGTTGCTGGCGCTGCTACATGTCCAAGTTTATACAGCTCCTCAGAATTTTGAGAATGACAGCCCATAAACAAATGTCTTGAAACAAAACACCGGCAGCGCATGCCTTTTATGTTAAATCTTCTCAGACTGAAATATTAAAAGTGCGAAACAAAAAAGTGGTCGCAGTTTCACCTGAAAGGCGAAGCATCAATTGCGATAGCAAATTTGTAGAGAGCTATACGGAGTAATGATAGTAGCTTTATCAGCTGTATAAACTTCGACATGCAGCAGCACCGGCAACACGCAGAACTAATGTCGACGCCGTTGGCGTTTTGCCCGCGTTCGCACAAAATGCGTGCGGCGTTGCCGACTGTTGCAGGAGCCTCTGATATAAATAGGCACTTGGTGCCACAGCCAAACGTCACCTCCCTTCCCTCCCCCTCCCCCCCCCCCCCCCACCGCCTTTCGCGAGTCGGAAGAAGGCGCGTTTGCTCTACATATATGGTGATTGTAAAGGAGGATGGATGGATAGAAACTTTTATTGAGCGATGGTAAGATTCGCGGTGAGTCTTCGAAGATGGGAAAAGAGACGCCTACTTCTGCAGCCCTTAAGGAAGCACGGCGCAGAATGCGCGTTTGTTCTCCGCCGTGGGTTCACTCCCCGTGAAAGAGCGCGTCCCTCGCGCCCTTTCACTCGCACATATAGCGTTCGGCGGCGCGCGGCCACGATTTCATCTCCATTGACGTCATACGGAACCTCACGGCAACGGCGACGACGACGGCGACGCCGACGGCAGAAATCTGCTTTGGAGTGTCCATATAATTGCTATCGCAATAAAAAAAAATTACACCATCTTCCCGAGGGGAACCATGGGCTGATGCGGAGCATCGCGGTCGTTATAACGGCGTTAACTTGGTGTTATTACGTTTTTATTACGCGTTAACTTGCGTTGGTCACCATCACATCGCGTGAACGCCGTGCTGCTGCTCGACGTTCTCGAACCGACGCTGCTTCACGTTGCCGAAGCTCAGGATCCGCTGCTTGACGTTCACGAACCAACGCGGCTTCACGTTCTCGAAGGTCGGGCTCCGCCGCTTCGCCCTTGCGCCCGGCCGCAAGATACGCACGCATTTGGTGCCGCAGCTAAACATCGCCTTCCTCCCTCCCCCCCCCCCCTCCGGCCTTTCACGCGACGGAAGGAGTCACGTTTGCTCTGCGCCGTTCGTTCGCTCCCCGTGAAAGCGCGCGTCCCTCGTGCGCTTTCACTCGCACAAACAGTATACAGCCAATGAGAGTGTTCTACACGCGGACACGACCATCGGAGACCAAGACCTTAACAGCTTCGCTGTAAAAATAATCTAAACCACAGCAACATATTTGCTCTTTCAACACGTGTTTCATTAGTAATAACAATTCTGTGTTGTTGTTTCATGTGAAGCTTCGGGTACAATCTCGGCCGACCTAGCAACGAGACGGCATCTTCCTTGTTTTTTACATGACATGAATGAAAGCGAAAGCTTACGCCATCGTTCATTGCGTGTGATCGCTGAACGTTAACAGAAGTGGGGTCGAATGTGGTACAGGGCGAGAGCTGTCGCGCCGATCGATGCCACCATGTTCGTTGACACAAAGCTTTTGCGTAGAGTATGGGTTGGATCGCTATTTGCGTGAAATAGCGTCGCCGAAGCAAACACTAAACTCTCGTTGCATCTCGTGCATGCGCAGTGACGCTCACTCAATTAGTTTCCGGCCGCACAACGTTTGGAGCCCCTATTCGAAAACTCTCTATTATCATCTTACACCGTGGGTACACCCCAAGACTGCACCACAGTTAACGCCTAAATGTTCGCGTTACACTCTCCTAACCATCCTGTGAGTTGTTTTCTTTTCAATGTGAACTTTAGCGTTTGAAAGCTTAATAAATGTGTCCAAGATCGTCGAAAGCGTCGATGCTTTTACCACATTGGATAGGATAGGAATAAACTTTATTTGTCCAACGGTTATGGCACATTGCAATTGTGCGAAACAGATCTTCATATATGCTCAGTGTTGAATGAAAACGTTTTAGACCATAGAAAGAAACAAACTGCTTTACCGGCTGCTGAAGTTTTGTTTTAAATCAATTATCTGTTCGTTGTTTTTCTGTTCGGGATTTTTTATGTGCAGCCCGTCGCGACAGCCTCATGTGCATGTTCGCACGAGCTAACACTATTGGTGCGCAGCGAATCATGGAGGGAACGTGCGGAGTGATACATTTCTTGACCGAACTTCTTGCGTAGCTTCCACAATGTTGCACCTGATTCTTGCTTGGCGGGTCCTTGCGCGAACTCGGCGACGACCGCCATGATGTTCCGGGTGCATGCCTCTGCACGGGGATGGGGGCTAGCTTGATATGCTTCCGGATGTTGAGGGCTAGATAGATTGCTTGTTCGGGACCTCGTTCCTGTGAGAGGTAGCCTAGGCACGCCGCGGCGACACCAAATCCCCGCCGTCTCCGCGCCAAGCACATCGCCGCAAAGATGGGGAGGCCGAAGAAGAGCGTCACCCCCGTAAGAAGAAGAAGCGTGGCGTGGAAGCCGCCGCGCGCTACTCGAGAGCGAGTGAGACGACTTCGGTGCAATCCCGCGTATGGCGCTGCCGATGCGGCGGCGAAACGTCGGCGATTCGCCGAAGATCCGGAGTTACGAGCACGCGAAACCGATCAAAGGCGTTTGAGCGTCCAGAAGCGTCCAGATATTTTAATGACCAAGTGTTCGTTGCTCCTTGGGCTGTCGATGATTCTCGGGTGATCTTGCGCAACACGTGGCCGATTCGCAAAGCATAAACTCGCAAAAACGTGGCCGAACCGAGATAAAGCTAGGTGGGGTCGCCAGCTTCGCTGTTTGCCCAGTCTTCGCACCACTAGTGTGAAGCTGCCCCTAAGTTTTTACGTTGTGGACTCCTATGGATTCGATCTTGAGTGGCGCTGTGCCCGGTGGTAGGCCGAGCGCTTGCTTGTATGCTTTCCGCAGAAGTATGTCTATTTGATCTTTCTCCTTGGGGTGAGGGAGAGGTACGGGGCAGCGTGGGTGACGCGGCTGATTATGAGGGCCCGGACGAGCCTGATTACGTAGTCTTCTTTTAGTCTCTGTTGTCTGGTGGCAATGCGGCTGAACATTCGCATGATTTGGGAGATTGATTTGGGAGATTGATCGCATGATTTGGGATGAAGCGTTGGATGGTGTATTCGCCTCCGTCATCCTTTTGTATGAGGAAGTCGAGGGTGGGTACGCAGTTTACTGTGCGTATTTTCCTATCGTCGAGGGTGAGTGTTGTGTGGGGTACTTCATTGAGTTTTCTTCGGGATTTCTCTTGGACCGACTAATAGTTCCTAATTCTCGGGGGAGTATTGGAGACCGCTTGTTTTCGCAAATTGCTGGACGACGTCGGTCGCTTGTTGAAGTACGGCCTGTTTCTCTCCTTCGGAATCAGCTGTAGTCCAGATAGCGATATCAGAGGCGTTAATTGCGTGCCTGCTTCCACGTATTACGTTGAGCTTGTGTGGTAGTTTCATCATAGCGATGTTGAAGAGGGTAAGTAATAGGACAGTGCTTTGTGGAGTTCCTTTGTTGTGGGTGTAGGTAACGTCGAGGTTATGAGTGAGCCAATGCCTATTATGGCTGTGAGGGTGGTTAGAAAGGCGCGTATGGACTTGTAAGTATTACGGCCACAGCTTGTGATGCTTAGGTTTGCAAGGATGGTGTGGTGAGCCACACTATCGAAAGTGCCTTTGAGGTCGAGTGCTAAGGTCTCTTCGGTGTTGTGTGGTGAGATGTGTTCAATGACTTCTTCCTTCAACTGAAGGAGTATGTAGTGGGTAAGGTGGGACCATAATTCGAGCATTGTTTCGGGTAGCAAGTCACTATATTTTAGGTAGGGTGGAAGTCAGTTCAAAATGACGTGTTCCAGGAGCTTCCCTAGGCATGATGTCAGTGAGATTGTTCTAATTTTCTAAGCTGGGGGGTTTGCCTGGCTTTGGATTGAGTATGATGTCCACGTGCTGTCCATCCGCTAGTAGCCTATCGCTTCCCAGTGAGGATTATAGAGGTCAGTAAGAATTAGAATGGTGCCGTCATAAAGATTACGCAGGAATTTGTTGTTTATTTTGTCCTTGCCTGGAATGGTGTTTCGTGTGAGCGCATGGTTTGCTTGTTGGACCTCAGAGATAGGAATCGGCTGCTCCAAGTCAGCGGTTGTAGACCACGCTGTATGTAGGAGGTTGTCCCTGCTTGGGTTAGAATGCGCCTATTTATCGCGCCTACAGCTCGTCCAGTATGTCGTTGTCGGAACCCGGATGGTTGTGGAGGAGGCGTTGGATTTCTTGCTGGCTAACTGCTTTATTTTACACGGGGTTATGATAATGGCAAAGCAGCGACCATGCTTTGGCCCTGCTAAAGTGCGTTGCAGTTTGTTGCATAGGTCGTCGCCAGTTGTGACGGGTGACCTCCCCGGCATAGAATTTCACGGTGGCCGTGAGTTTCGCTATACGTAGTTTGAGATCACAATTATGTTTTTGCACTTCCATCTCCTCACAAGGTCTCAGCAGGCGTCCCACCGGTGTAAAAGATGCAAGTCTACTGCCGGTATGTCTGTGGTGAGTGTGATGTGTTTTGAATGTCTGTCTACGAGTTGCTGGAGCTCTCGTACCCACTGTTCGAGATCCTCAATACCCATTGAGGGGTCATCCCTTCTCTGTTGCGAAAAGTTGTGCGATCGGTGAGTGTTGTTTTATCGTGTGGCGTGCATGTGTAACGCGCAGTCTGGTGGCTAAGGGTTTCTTCCATGTTGTGCCAGGTTACCTGTCGTATCCCTTCAGTGGGGGTAAGGTGAGAGCCTGTATCTCTGGAGACGCGTTTCCTAGACGTGTAGAGTATGCAGGGCCTGTGAGGATGGTGAGGCAGTGCTGCTGTATCATGCACTGGCGGGCTGCTCTGGCTGTCGTTTAGCCCCATACCTGGTGAGCTGCTTTGAAGTCGCATATTATCAGTAGGCTGTTGTTTTTGGCTATGGCAATCGCTTTCCTGATCAAGTCGAAATTTACCTCATTCTGCTTGAGTGGGCTGTAGATGTTTAGTATGAGAACGCTCCTGCAACCTCGTTGGAACGCTAGGATTTCAATCAGACTGTGGTCGACGCCACTGCCATGTACTGTGTGTTGTATTCTCGTGAGCATTTTAGTTGTAAGTGTGACCGCGCGGCTTTCATGTGTCGTGGCATGTTTGTTGTAGGCTGTTCGAGTTGTGTGTCTGCCTGTTCCCTGCAGTGTGATGACGCTCGGTTAAGTATTGGCGCTACTTATGTACTGTCGCAATGTTTTGTGCTTGCGTTTGCAGTTGCGGCAATTCCATTTCCCGATTAGGAGTGGGTTTTCATTCCTGTGGCTGTTCTTGTTTTTCATCCTGTTTTACGTGGGGATCGGCAGGGTGTCACTGCTGTATTTCCTGTTTCGCCATTGTTCTTCACCTTCTTATGTCCCTGCTCTTTTGCGAGCCGTGTTTCTTCGATTGCATTTGCCAGCTGCTGGATGCATTGTTGCATGGCTAGTATCCGCTTTGGCAGTGCATCGACTTTCTCCTCGACGCGAGTGATTTCTGTCACCGTGTTCTGCTGATTCCGCGAGAAGCATGGGTCCAGAACTTTCTTAAGATAATGGAAATCAAGGGGTGCTTATTGGCGTGGACTCCTGACTGGCGGCACGACTGGCGTACAGTTCCGCAATGTGTGTGCGAAGTTTGTTATTTTCCTCGTGGAGGCGTTTGTTCTCCTCCCTGATGGCCTTTAGTTCAGCTAGAATTTACTGCTGAATATTGTCTATAAGGAAATAATTGTGTTATGTGGATGCTGGGTGTAGGTGCGGTGAGAGTGTTTTGTTTTGGAGGACTGTGTGAGAGGGGCGTGCTGACCAGCTCACCGTTCGTGATCCCAGTGCCGCAGGTGCGCTGGGGCTCCGGGTCGCTCCCTGTAGGCCCTAAGAGCAGGAGCGGAACCTGGAGCGTGAACGGTTCCGCTGCCGGTCCATGCGTGACCGAAACCTCGATCGTGAATGGTCCCGATGGCTGGTCCTTTGTGACGTTGGGAGTATCTTCATCAATCTATGAGGCCACTCCTTGAAAGGAGTAGGATGGGGGCGCTGGCATCGGCTGCACCGGATCTGACAGGGCTGGTCATGAATGTGGTTCCGTGCACCACACTGGGGGCACACGTTGACTTCTAGGGTTAGGCATACATCAATCCGATGGCCGACTTGGTGGCCGATGCGGCCAACTTGTGTCATTGGCCGGTATAGTTTCACTTCCCCGCTGTTATATCGCACGTATACGAGCCTTGCCAGTGATTGTGATCACTTGCCAGTGTAGAAGTAGAATGTGTACAGCCTTGCCAGTAAATGATCACGGTGGTTTGCCCTAGCATCAGGCCGTGTAAGATTTCTCGGCCAGGTGTGTAGAGCCCGTTTAAAAAGACTTCCGAGGGTTTCTGCGGGGATGCCTTGAATGACCCATTTGGCGGAGCTGTAGGGTGCCGCCACATATGCCGTTACCGCAAATTCTCGACCACCCAGGTGAATTGTGTTGATGTGACGGATGCTTATACCTAGCTCTTCGTTTGGTGTGCTATATAGCAATAACGATGTTTTGTATTGGATCAATTCGTATAGTGAGGGTTCGTACGTGCTCAGTGGTGGGGCTCTGACATGTGCTTTGTTGCCTTCAGAAATCACAGCAGCACCTTTGTTGTCTAGTGTAGCCGTGATATATGCGACGCCATGTTACCAAGATCTTGCTCAACGCGAAATGTATCCCGCCTAGCTAATTTGAGTGGTACGGAGGACAAGCTTTCCATTTTTGAAAGACAGGCAGCAGTACACAAGGTGTTCTAAAGCTTTGTGCCACCACAGGTATTGCGTTCCGCGCTATCGGTCATTCCAATGAAAAAAAAATGTACAGTGGTAAATACTACGCCCAAGCGTAAGCGACATGGTGCTGTTTCTTTACTTGTAGAACACCAGGTAAAAGGTACAGTTGCATAGGAGGGTAGAGTGAATGCAGCCAATAGTGAGCAAAGTCAGGTGTGTCCTATGTCTGTAATGGCGATTCATGTGCTTGCTTGCTTTGGCTCTTGGCTGCGTCAGCCGTCGATAACGGTAGAGAAGCAAAAAAAAATCGTACATGTGCTTTTCGAGCAGCTTCGTTGGCAGAGAACTCCGAGAACACAGCATGCTAATGAAAGAAAGTTTCATCGTTTCCCTGACAAACGATTTCAGAACTTCGATTGTTCTCGTGACAACGTTTCTTTCTCTTTTTTTTTTCTTCAAGTATGTATTGGTTACAGCTTCGCCTCAATGCTCCTCAGTTTGCATGAGCATAAATAGTTGGTAAAGAACCCATCCCCCAAAATTGCAAGTCCCTACCAATATCGTCTGCGACGAATGAATGAATCAATGAAAGACTTTATTCAAAAGGAAAAAGGGAATGGGTCATAGAGTGTTATGGGTGACAGACGAATATTATAGATGACAGTGAAGCCCTCCGTCCAGGGCTCCACTGGCCTCCGCCGCCCGCCGGACTTGATCCAGAAGTGCTAGTTGCACTCCCAGGTCCGAACTGGCAAGCTGTGCCTCCCACTGCTCCGTACGAAGTATTCTATGACTGCCTAAACTAGAGTTCAGGTCTTCTGGGCTTCCGCGCGCATCCCCACGAAACGTGGTAGAGTGTCGGCCTACCTCCGCACCACGGACATTTAGCCAGGTAAAGCACTGGTTGTATAGAGTGTAATTTTAACAGATGCGGATATAGGTCCATCTGTATCCTTCTTGGGTCCGTCGCCTCTTCTCCGCTTAGGGACTTGTGAGGCGTTCCATACTTTTGGCGCGTCAAACGCTGGTGAGCAAGAATCTCACTGGTTAGAATTGGAACGGGCGACGATCGGGGATCAGAGAGGGCCGCTCGGTTACTAAACTCGCGAACTAACGCGTCCGCCCTCTCATTACCCTAGAGCCCGGCGTGACCCGGGCACCAAATTAACCTGTGACGTTGAGTCGGTGGGGGTTCGAGGAGCCTTAAGCCTGCGGCAGGTATTCTACGCCCATGAAGAGCCGCAGGCTTCCTGCGAGTATTGTAATATTACAGATGACACTCCCATACGCTCCTGAAACGGTACAGCTAGGGCTACAGCCGTGGCCTCTGCCTTCGTAGCCGAGGTGGTTCGCAAGGAAGCGCTAGTGATTAATTGCAAATCTTTGTTTACGGCTACGATTACGTGGCGGTGCCTATCGTAGCTGGCTGCGTTGACGTGCACGGCACTGCAGTCTGTTCCGAATTGTTTACGGAGCCATTTGACTCTTGCTGTACGTCTCGCCTCGTGGTAGTCGTTCGAATCTCGCCACCGAATCTCGCCACCGAGATTCGTTCCCGAACGTCGGATGGCACGTCCTCCAACGCCTCGTCGAGATGCTAGGGGTGGCCGGAGTTCCTATCCTGGTGAGTATTTCCCTACCCGCTGAGGTTTTACTGAGACGGTCCCTCTGAGAAATGAGTACTGCTGCCTTTTGTTCTGCATAGATGTAATGAATACCTAACTGAGTGGCATCCCGAGGGCCGCTTCTAATTAAGGCGTCAACCTGACCTTCTTCGCTCTGGTCGAGCGAGTGGTACGGCAGGCCGTACGTCACTCTGCTCAGGACGAGGGCCTGGACGAGACTTAGGGTATCTTTTTCGCGCATACCCTTTCTGTGGTTCGTGATACGATGTATCATTCCGGCTATTTGCTTTACTGTAGTCTTTAAGGTGGTGATGGTGTGTTTGGCCTTGCCGTTGCTCTGTACTCAGAAACCTAGAATTCGGGCGCGGGTGAGCTAGGCTATGGCGTGGCCGTCCACCTCGAGCGAAATATCTCCATTACTTTTCTAGCATTTTTCATGTATTCTGATGACTTCCGACTTATCTGGCGCGCAGCTAAGTCCGCTATTTCTAGCGAACTCCACCACGGCCGGCGCGACCTCCTGTAGTGTCTGTTCTTTCTGCGCGTGGGAACCTTTCGTCGCCCACATAGTGATATCGTTCGCATAAAGGGTATAGCCCAGGTGCGCAATCTTATGTAGGGTGCGAGCGAGTCTGCGTATGCTAATGTTAAAGAGTAGCGGGGAGATTATGGCGCCTTGCGGTGTTCCCTTATTCGGCATTTGAAGCTGATCTGATCTTATCGGTCCTAGCCCGATGGTCGCCATCCTACCACAAAGGAAGGACTTAATGTAGTTAAAGGTATTCTCTCCGCAGCCAATTGCGTTAAGCTCCGAAAGTATTGCCTCATGAGAGATGTTATCAAAAGCCCCTTCAAAATAGACGGCAAGTATTAGATTTTCCCCGCCTTTGGGCACGCAGTAACAAACTTTTTAAGAACTAAAGCCGGTACTATGTGTGCGTCTGCCTTCTGTGAAAAAAATACGAGTAATAATATTTCCATTAGCCGGAATTCTTAGCGTAACTTAGTAATTCCTGTGCATTCTTTTTCGTTTTCGATTCATACGAATGTTTGAAGGAATTACAGTCAGTTTTCTTCGTCGCTACGTTATACACCCGAAACCTTCTCTATCCCCAGATGTATATATGCAGTGCTCAAAAAGAAAGAAAGAACGGAGAATGAAGAACGAAGCCTTCCTGTGTTCGTTTACCCAAGCTTTCTCAAGAAGCCGGATTTGAAAGAGCACGCAGTTTGTCCTAAGAACAAAGAAACGAGAAAACTAAGACGCACCACTGTTTTCGCTTGAATCCCCTGGACCCGGCCTGCCCAGCGGAAGAGCAATGGCAAAAAAGAAGAAAAAATGGAGCGAGGAGAGGATGAAAAAACATAAATACGCTTATCTATCCGAGGGAAACGCGCGGAGCAAATCAAGAGGCTTTATTTTTATTATCATCGCAGCAGATCCCTAACTTCATATGCGTCGAGCAGAGCTGTCCGACGAGTAATCCAGGGGGAGGGGGGGGCTCTGGTGAATGTGCAATTTTCCGCCACGAAAAGCCCATGGATGGGAAGCAAGCGAGATCTCTGGCTCCGCAGGACCCGACGCTACCACTGCTGCGGCGCGAATATCGTTCATGCTTGTCGCTTCGCGAAGGATGCGTTTTTTACCCATCTTTCCCAATCTTTTCTGTCCATATCTTCTTCTTGCATCTTCGTCGCTTTCCCTCCCTTATCTTTCTCTCCCTCTTCGTCGTCCTCACAGTCGTGCTCACGCAACGGAGCGCCGGCCGCGCTCACTATACGCTCGAAAAAAGCAACCGCTCTTTTTAGAACGTTCTCGAATTCTGTCGATGACGTTTCTCGTTTGTCGGTTATTGTGTGGATTTTCTCGTTTTGTCTCGTCCGCTTCTATCGTTACGAGACAGCGCGAGCTTGAAATTCTCGCGTCTGGTTTCTCTAGAAGCTCGGCGCGACGAACGAGAAGAGCTGCGGCACGCCGCGACGAAGAATGTATAGCAAGGGTGCCAACTTGCCTGGGCGAGAAATGCGGCGACGACGGGATGAATTCGCGACAGACTGGCGGCTCTCCGGCGTGCTGCTGCCTCCTCCTGCGCCTTCTGCTTCGCCGCTACGCCTTGGACGCTCACTGGCAGGGTGCATGAAACGCGTCATATATCGCGGCGTCCCTTTCTTTTCGTGTCCTGCGACGCTGAAAGTTGAGAGGCTCGTCGGCGCATAACAGCAGCAGCGGCGTGCGCCTACAGATATGTTATTTCAAAAGCTGGTTTCTAAAGCATTGCGTTCATACGCAGTGCGATGACAACTTCAATTCTCGGGCACAATTATACAAGCGCGCGGTGCTGCTATGTCCACCTGTATTGCGCAACGCGCCGCTCGCAAACCTGAGCTTTGTGCCACTGCTGACCGTGCCAGTGAAGTCGTTTATGCACTTGCGTACTTGGTTTTTCGATAGGCTATCTAGTTCTGTTAGTCTGACAGAAAATAGCAGAAAAGAACGCCACAATGTCATTAAAGGAAACGGTAATGATCTTATACTCTACTATTTTGGATGAGAAGGCGACGAAAAACAGTTCACCGAAGATTACGGTACTCCCTAATGCGAAATTTGAGCGCAGCTCTATACTTATTTTGATTTCGCGATATATTGTCTGGCGCGGACAATCTTTCTCTTGCGACACGTTGCAAACTGAGCGAAGTGTGGCGGGACTGCCTCGCTAATCGGGAGATCGCGAGACGAGCGCGTGGACGACGCGTGGGCGCCATTCACAGCAGCCGTCGCAGACATACCTCCGCTCATGCAGCACTTTGTTTCCATACAGACGACGCGCGCGCTACTCTGGCGCCATCTCGTAGCCATCGTCGCCCCAAAGCCCGTCTTGCGCTGCACTACGCTTTTATTCTCACACTTTCCCCATACTCACCTCCTCCGCTTCCCGCCTCATGGTACGGCTGCACCCTCCTCCTCCGCTTTCCTCTTCGCAATCTTTTCGCTATCGCCATTTTTCCATCTCCCGCTGCACTCCGCGTTTGCTTTCATTCTTGGCTGTACTCGTTCGCTCGGTTAGGAGGGACAACGCCGACACTTGTCGCAGGAACGGGCGTCTAAGAGCTGCATTCTAAAATTGCAAGACTATACTATATCCCCTGCGGGAGCCGGCAGTAGTGACACAAGTCGCGAAGTGTTGGAAATTCTTTGTCGAAGAAAGAAGCTCGCCAGCACTTCGGATTCTTGCCGCCGAATGGGCCTGAAAAACTCGCCACTAATTTTACTAATCGTCTCCCTATAAGAAAGAATCTGGCCGAGCCTAGGCCTTTCGTATCGCGCCTATTGACACGGGATAAACTTAGATTTTTGTGTAAGCGTGCTTGCTTCTATTCTTGCATGCATTTGACACTGACAAGAGCTGATTATTTGCGACACCGAGAGCATCTTAGCGCCTGCCTGCTTAGAAACTGAAACTTCACGTATTTCGCATTTTTTCCAAGCGAAAAGAAAGAAAAAAGAACTGTTTCAACATTTTTCTGGCGGTTTTGCTTCCAAGTAGCCCGCACAAACTGGTACCAAAACTTTATATTTCCGGTGGAAATATGGTATAAAAAAGTTTTCAACGAGATCGTAAGTACAACTTAATGGGGGGACGTGGCGGTAGATTAGAGAACATAAAGCGAGTGAATATGCCTTCCAATATCAGGCAGCGTGCCTGTTTGCTCTCACGACGCTTTTGCAATTTCCGCAATGTTTGGTCTCACAATTAATTCATTTCGTTTACCTGCATCAGCGTAACCTTTTTAACAGCAGCCATGCTGACGGACCACTTAAAGTGGCGAGCTACCTACAATCGGCTGCGTCCGGCTTCACAGTCGTTTAGTTGGATTACTGCGCTTCAGATAAGTACAGCCACAAAAGCAAGAGTAAACTGATACGTACCTTAACAAATTTTCATCCGATTACGGTAGTGCGTGCGTTAACGCATAAACTCTATCATAGCCTTTAATTAACACCATCTGTGCCCGTGATAAGCGACAGGATGAATACTGTTGAATTTAAAATTTGATGTTTTCTCTATTTCTTAAAGCCTTTTTTTTTTTTTTTTGCCTGAGCAGTATAGTGGTTGGAACTTATAAGTACCATGTTGCCATACAACCACTCCCCTGCCCCGATGAAAGAAAATAGAGAGAAGAAGAAAATACTCGAGCGGTAGATTTGCTATGCCTGTAAATGTTGTAGTAGAGAGTTCAACTGATTACCGCCTGGTCAGGTAAAATCATTGTTCGAAAAGAATAGGTGAGCGACAACAGTCAAGGAAAAAATGACGTTTATAGATCCGTACGGATCCCCTTGTCACAATTTATGTGAACAAAGGTCCGTACGCATCTCAAAACGACCTTTTGTTTCGATTATGGTCAGTGACCTGCTTCTCTCCTAACAAGTAACTGTAGGTGCAGCCCCCCCCCCCCCCCCCCTCACTGTGGTTTAGATAGCACTCACATCCCTTGCCATGAAGTTCATATCCTGTCGTGTCATTCCGTGCTAATAGTCGAATTCATTCAACTTAATTATGCAAGCAGCGGCTGTTTCATGCCATGAAGTGCGCTTAGAAACCGCCCATTTAAGGAAAGTTCTTGGCTGCATTGGCATAATCTTTTACATTAACGAGCTATTGTTTCGAACACGTATCGTTTCCGTTCGTTTGCTTGTTTGTTCAATTGTTCTCACTTTTTTTTAATGTTTTAGTTTTGTGGTGTGCCCAAAGTGAAGTTAGCCCTAAGCAAAACTTGGACATGCTTCAAGCGCTTTAATACTATTTAGTTGAGGTTTTAGTAGGTTAGCAAATTGACGCTCCGTCGGACCCGAGGCGCAGCCACTGCGCGACGCCTTGGCCGACCGTCAATTTGCGGAAATATGCGACTGCAGTAACTGGTGTAGCTGGGAGGTTATGGCATGTCAGTCTGGGTGGTGAGTAGGCACCGCTAAACGTTGCTAGACGCTAGATGCTAGTCGAAGACTTTTCTTTAATATATAGCCTAAAGCAATGAAACTCTGGCTGTTTACGTGGAAATTTATGTAGATTTCAAATATATAATCGGTCTTATGGTGAGTTGCACAGTTATCGTCTGTATCACGAACCTGTAAAATGTAGGCCTTTCTGCATGCCACAACTTTTTTTATCACTAAACTTCAATAACTACAGGCCAATGATGGCTTACATTCCTCCAGAGCAACTGTATAATGACGAAACCTAACTAGGAAGTGTATATAAAATATTTTACTGACGGTGATATATTAGAACCTGGGATGTTTTAAATGTTCAGACACTAATAAGTTTTACTTGATATTTGTCTTAAATATATATATGCGATATGTAAATTTCAAGAAGATAACGGCACTCCTCACATTTTGAAGAAAATACCATCTAAATTTCATCCAGGTCCGAATATCGGAAGTACCAAAAAGTTCGGCAAACTCTAAAAAGTGCCAAAAATTGCATTTCGAGAAAAACGCATTTTACAGTTTAAAACCCAGACGAAGCGCTTAGAAAACGCTGTAAAGACATGCTTTCTTTATTATTTCTTGCATCGTGGCCACCTCGAGCAACCATGGTTATTTCCAGAATGCAGCTTGGTTGAACTCCTCACGCAATCCGCAATGCCGAGCGGTCGTGCTGTGTCGGCCGTGGGAAGCTAGAACATAGCTGACTTTCGGGATTTTAACAGCCACCTTGTGCTATATAAACGCGATTTTAACCCATTTTCAGTTTAAATTAAGCTACAATTTTCATTACGATAAATGTAGAGAAACCGAACTTCACAGAACACAAGTAAGAAAGAAACATTGGTAAGTTTCAAAAATAAAATGAACCCGTTTTTCGACTAGTACCTCCCCTTAACGACTGCCGTTTACAACTCGCTCACTTAGCTTCAATGCGTCGTTTTATGTGCAAAATTTCTGTTCGCGTGTGCTTCCGCGTTGTAAAACTTCTTGGTGGTGTAACAGCCGGAAATTCTATGCGTATAGTTTAGGCAACGCTGATACCCATTTTATTAAAATGCAATTAATAAGATTCGACAATCAAGCGGTTAGTGATGCGGCAATCGATTTTCTTCGCTGACCCCTGAATGCGAAACGAAAACTATAATCCTAATATCATCGCCATTTTTGGTGCATAGTCATGCAGCTGTCAAAATATATTGGAGGATAAAATTCTGTCATACTTTGTACGCACGTAAACTCTAATCTAGCAGCCTTAAACGAATTGTTCAATTGTTCAAGTGCTCATTCTAACCAGCCAGGTTTCATTAAAAAATTCTGGGGTTTTTACGGGCCGAAATCACGAGATAATTATGAGGCATGTCGTAGTAAGGGACCCCGGATTAACTTTGACCACCTCAGGCTTTTTTTAACGAGCACCTGAATCTAAGTACACGAGCTATTCTTGCATTTCGACCCCATTGAAATGCGGCGACCGCAAATGGGATCCAACCCGCCACCTTGATCTTAGCAGCGCAGCGCTTTTGTAGCCACCACGGCAGATTGCGTCCATAAAAATGAATGTAAACGGTTGCTAATACTGTACCGTCTCTAGGCTGCTAAGTCAACGGTCTGCTGAGTCAGTATAGTTGCTTGAACTCTAGCACTCTGCATGTCATATTGCCTTGTTAATACAGTAGTATGTACACTACCTGTTCCACGACCTCTGGCACCAATATCAGCTTCATCTAACGGTTCGTGACGCGTTCCACGCGCAGACGTAGTTTCAAGCACTTAACGGAAGTAAGAGTTCTTAGCTCTGACAGTTAAGCAGCGGCATCAATATTGACAAGCTCCGCGTTCAAATTCCGGCTCAGCCGCATGAAGTCACGGGCTTCGTTCAATAATCGATGATAAGGGGTCGATGATAAGCAGGCGGCGGCTGTTTCTAGCTGTGGGAGCTCTCTTTAGGGTATCTAGAGTAATCGTGGATACTTGTGGGTCAAAGTGCGTGTACCCATCACCTCCACCAGTACGTCACGGGAGAAGTATACAAAGATAGTCCGGGTTCAACGTCTTTATCAACACCAGCCCAAATTTTCTTCTCCGCGAAGCGCGCAGTTTTCCAGCACAGAATGTTCATACAGGGCGTACGGCAATACGTTACACGGGAACGTTAGCAAGACGCTAGACTGCTGATGTGAGCGGAGTCCGCACTAAGAAGTTCATTGCCCACACAGTCGGCGTTTAAACGCTATACGCTCTTTGAACGCTATTTGCGCCAAGTTTCACTCGACATGATGTGTATAAAACCCAACAGAGCCTGAGAAAAGCCACGGTGTTTATTATTTTAGCAGAGACAGCCCAAAGAACGACAGGGTTAAATATATTTTAGAGTATACCAAAGAAAAATAATTGCCTACACGACGCAGGTAGTAAGCCAAATTGCTACACATATGGTATGTTACAGTAGCGCAAACATCACAGAAATTAAGTAGCCAACAAAAAAAATCGCGAAATGAGATTTTAAATCACATCCAACCGAAAGATGACATCATTGGTTTGAATTACCTTCTTTGTTTTTGCTATTAGGGGAATTTTGTTGAATTTTGTGCTAATTCAATGACGCCTTTCAGGCAAGGATAGATTCCCCTTCAGCCAACAACATACCAACGAAGGATCACAACATTGGTTAAAATAGCTATTGTGAAGAAGAAGACGCGCGGAGCTCCGTCCAGCGGCATCGCCAACGCTCGGCCCGCTCTGCTCGCGCTGTTAGTAGCTTCTGTCTTTGAGACGGTGCTCCACGCTGCCTCGCCGTTCTTGGTTGAAACTCGTAGCGTCCTTGAAGGACACCGTCAATAAACCTCTTCTCCATCGGTGGAGGTTGCTGGAATTCCCCCACCGCTTGCACCCTGGAGCTTCGACCCGAATGCTTCCGCCCATCATGACCGACAACACAGACCCGCCGGCGCCTGCGCCCCAGTCCGTCATCTGCACCGGCTGTCCTCGGCAACGTGATCCGAAGGTCTTCAGTGGTACAGGTGACACGGACGTGGAGGACTGGTTTACGACGTATGAACGGGTGAGCACGCATAACAAGTGGGCCGACGTTGCGAAGTTGACCAACGTCATATTTTATCTTACTGGCGTTGCTGAACCTTGGTTCCATAACCACGAAGTCGACATCCCGACATGGTCAACTTTCAAGACGTCTTTCACACAAGTGTTTGGTCGACCTGCTGTCCACAAAATACGCGCTGAACAGCGCTTGCGAGCCCGTGCACAGCAGACTGGTGAAAATTTCACGAGCTACATTGAAGACGTCGTCGACCTTTGCAAACGTGTGGACGCCGCCATGCCTAAAGCTGATAAAGTTCAGCACATGCTCAAAGGCATTGATGATGGCGCATTCCAGATGCTTTTGGCCAGGAATCCGCGCACCGTTTCTGAAGTAGTCACGTTATGTCAGAGCTACGAAGAGTTGAAGAAACAACGCACCATGACTCAGCAGCCTCTGTCGACCGCCGACTCGCTATCGAGTCTGGTTGCCGTTTCCGACCACTCTCCATTGCTTCAGCAGATTCAAGTCTTCGTGCGCGAAGAGGTTGTCCGTCAACTTTCCTTGGTCCCCTCTACTCAGGAGCCGTCCTGTCGGCTGCCTACAATGCTCCGCACCGTAATTGCCGAAGAGGTCGCTCAAGCTGTTCCCGTCGCTCACCACCAGCCACCTGTGGCCGCGCCGCTCCCTATACGCAAACAGTGCAGCCTGTCGCCGCGCCTCTTACGTATGCGCAGACAGCGCAGCCTGTTGCGTGCCTCCTACCTATGCACAGGTAGTGCGTAGGCCTCCCCAGCCGCCTTTCTCGATCCTGCAACAGTCTGCACCACCCGCCGATCCTACTGCTTCTTGGGCCGGGCCGAGAGGCAGCAATCCATGGCGGACGCCTGACAATCGTCCCATTTGTTACGCCTCCTGCACGCCAGGACACGTCGCTTGCTATTGTTGCAGTCGCTTTCCAACTCCCGACGACGCTGCCCGGCCGTTCCAGTATGACAGTCAGCCCATGCGCCAATCAGCCCCGGGTCAATCCCAGCGGTACGTTTCTTCTGACCTCCCTGAATTTCCGTCGCGCCGCTCCCTATCTCCTCGTCGACGATCGCTCTCCCCAATGCGTCGCCGACCCGCACCCTCCGACCAGGAAAGCTAAGCGACGCAGTTCGCGAGGCAAGAACTGCGCCATCTTTGAACTGCCCAAGTCTTCTCCTGCTAACATGGTTCTTGGTACTCGCCGTTCTTGGAACTCGTAGCGTCCTTGAAGGACAGCGCCAATAAACCTAATCTCATTATCTTTATTCCTTCTATTAGAGGAACTACCTGCCATTGTAGTTAGTGGCTGTGAGGTGGCGCTGCTGAGCTCGCCGCTGTTAAGCGGCTGCGGGTGCAATTCCGGCTCCGGCGGCCGCATTTCAATGAGGGTGAAATGCAAAAATGCTTGTGTGCTAGTATTAGGTGCACGTGATAGAACCCCGAGTGGAAAAAATTATTCCGCAGTGAATCAGATTGTAATTTTGGCACTTAAAACCTCAGATTTATATTTTTATTATAGAAACATATATTACTGTGTGGGAATGTGATGACGTTCCTCAAGGTCAGATCTGCCTACCTTCTCCTCCGCCTGTAATGACGTCATCTTGGTACTTACAAAGCTTTCTCGAATGGAAGTTTGCTATCAGCGTTAATTATTCAATATATTCTTACGTGAGTAGGACTTCCCGTTGGCCTAGTTCGTCCGTGTTCATTTTCGTCCGTGTTCATATTTCCACAAGAACAAGACGACACATAGTAGTCGAATACGGGACAGGTGCCAGTAATAACTTTATTTTTCTGAAGGCTGTGCAACAATTATGAGCCCTCTCACTCGCCAGCGCAAGCGCACTATGTAAGTGCTCAAGACAACCATCACATAACATCGAAAACATTCGGGAGACACCGCATCTATATCGGTGCGTTACTTGCAGATTTGTCTCCTTTTGGTTTAAGCAAAACGCTTCTAGTATTCCAAGTGCGACAGTGTCCCGGCTCTTTCTCAAAATTCGGAGCTCACCCACAATAAGAGGCATGCGAAACACGCGCTTGGTGTTAAGAATAAACACAGCGCGCATGTCCTTGCATGTGGGTATAAACCACGGCTAGTCACGCGTGATACACTAGAAGCATTTTGAGATAATATAGGCACCCAAGTAAGCGGCTTGTTCATCCGGACGGACCGGAGCCTCTGGCGAATACCGTTGACATCTGTGCGGCCACCAGAAAGTGGCCAATACTTAGCTGTTCTTTCTGGCGCACCCGTAGAACGTTAACCAGGCTGGCGGTAGCAAACGAAATGGCAGTATCAGAAAAACTTAACCAAAGTCACCAACCATACACGCAGTACCGTCCTTAATCATTACCTGTTTCGACAGGGGACACTGCAGCCGCCACTGGTGCTGATTTAGCACAGCAGTTTTGCTGCTGAAAGTCTCTTAGCATTAAATCCAAGGAAGCGGAGGGCCGCTTTGCAGACTGCCGTCTTTCCCGTTGAAGCCCGGAATCGACGTAGTCGAAATCCTTCAAATTGGGGATAAGCCTGCGAGCCAGACGCGCTGCTGGCCAGTTCCTACGCCTCGAATCGGCTGCCTGCAGCACCTAAGTCTGAGATAATTAGAAGGATTACGCCACGGCCAAGTTACTTCTTTTATCGACGAAGTGGTCGTTGCGTGCCATTTCAATTTCAGAAGCCGAATGTGCTTTCTTTTTGTTTCCTTCGTATCTTCCTAAGTTCCGTTTCTAGTTTTCCTGATGTGTTCTAGCATTTCATTTCGAATTCTGCGTCATAGAAACAACAAAATTACTTATATTCTCTATTTTCGCCGTAAATGAGAAAAATGGATATCGATGAAGCATTAATAGAGCCCTTCTTCCCCCTTTCCGTCGATGTTAACTGCGATTTCTGCCCAGGATTTATGGATTGGTACTTGCAAATCGTTAAGCTTGACAGTAATGGTCTATTAATTGACATTTTATTCATATGTGCACATATAGACCGGTTGTAGACATAGTGTAGAGGAGATTTCTTAAGACTGATGTCTCGGCTAGCGGGACGGGCAGTTTTTTATTGAAAATGTGCACAGTGTAGATAACAAAAAAAAATGACAATAAGGAAAAAAAAAAGACCAGGCACGCAAATACGCTCTCCCAACTGAAGGTTTAGTGAAAGCGAACACGCCCGCTATTGCACAAGCCACGGTCAGTTAATTGCGCTTCTTGTAAACACTGCAAAATGCAAAAAAAAGATTAACCTAGCCCCTAATTTCAAGAGAAAGTTGTGTTCACTCTTGTATACTGATAGGTACGGAGCACTGGCGCATATCTCTGACATGCGCTTTACACGAAAAGCCTCAGCAGGGGGCCAGCTCGTCTCCTTCGTGCTCGTGAAAGGGGAGCCAATGGCGACAGCCGAAGTGGACAAGTCACCAGGTGGACTCTTACAGAATAGCCCCCCCCCCCCCCTCCCCTTCTGCTTCCCTTTGTGCACTTCTAGTTCGTCATTCATCCCCATGTACAGGAATGAGAGAAACAGAAGAGAGGAAAGGCGGGTAGGTTAACCACACAAGGCAATTCTCTTCGACTATTTACGCTGCTTACTTCAGTCGTTAGCTTTTCACGCGGCCATACGAACGCTAATATGAACCACCAGAGGAATATACGTAACAAAGGCGTGTGGTCCCGTTCATGAGCGTAGTGCGTAGCTTGGCCGAAGGTGTCGTTTGCTGACGTTGCCGCAACACATCTGGTGCCGTTACGCTATGTCGTGTTCATCATATTCGAGGATATAGTGGGCTGTGCCTCATTTCATACACCACACGCTCGTGGCGCATGTGACGCAGATCGAAATGAAGACGTTGCATGACTGTTGTGTAAGCGTATCCCAGAGAACGACCCTTTGACAATGAGTTTTTTCCCTGAGCTGTACAACAGAAGCAAGAGCTGCAAGTTGCGAGCCCGTCGATATCGCAATGCGAGAAACTGCAACGTATTTGATGGGATGATTGCTGGCGCAGGTGAGACACGGGCAAATGTGTCTGCGAAAATGTGTTTATGGTCGTTACAAGAACCACAAAGAAGACGTAACGTCATTTGCTGCGATTAATTTGGCCCCGACTCTTTCCTTAATCGTGTCGTCTCCGTGCGAGTCGTCATGGCACACGGCGCAAGGCTAGCCTCTTGAAGTGACCGTCTCACTGCTCTTCAGCAATAGCACTATTGCCATTTTGTTTCTCCACTTTAATGCAACTATAACGTGAACCCTGGACATCGACGACCGAGCGCGGAAGGCTATATGCTTGAAAAACATGGCAAACAGCGCGGACGCCAGAACAACAACAACAAAAAAATATTTTCCAAGTCGTCTGTCGCTGTTCACCTTGCAATTAAGGAAGCTCTGACTAGCTTTGCTATGTACCAGCTATTCACAGGCTTGAAGCTTCTTCCCTGTAGCCTGCATTTCACCAATTCAGAGAGCGACTCACCCTGTACAGTTTGGTCCACTATTAAAAGGAAGGCGCCAATGTGTGGCTCTCTCTTTGCTGGAATTTCAGCTGCAAGGGCCGGCCCGAAGATATGTCAATACACTGCACAGGAGTGTAGAATGGTGCCAGCGCTACCAACGACAAGTCCATTGCGAAGTCATGGGTGCTTCCACACTTGTCATAAAGGAAGTCTTTACGTTCTCTGCACTCGTACTCTCATTAACAGTGGGACACACTACACATTCCTACAAGCAAATGGCTGAAATAGTGGCGAGTCGGCATTTGTTCTTATCACAATCAGAAAATATGGACTTGGAAGAAAACGGCAACCAGCGCCAACTCCACACAAAAGATGAGTTGTTTAACCACATGAAAATATATAAATGTGACACAGCGCCTCCTGAAGAAAGTGAAAGCGATGCCAGACTAACCGTGCAATTAGGGGATTTCTTTTACGCGAATAAAATCTCAAGAGTGTTATATAATGCTCACAGTCTTTTTTTTTTCTTTTTTTATATCACATGTTTTAGGGCCCACTCCGCTTAGTTTTGATGTGCGCACTCCGATCACTCAACTTTATCTACGAAGCTCTCATTGTTTTCTTTCTCTTTCGTTTCTGAAGAACCTTTACTCCGTTTTCGTGGTAGCTACGCGTTACATTTAGGTATACACGCACTTTTCCTTTCCCAGACTAGTCAGAAGCAGTAGTAGCATCACATGCCTGTCTATTCATGTCCACGGCAGCACATGCCCTGGCGTTGAATTTGCATGATGTGTATGCGAGTATTCAAAATTTCCTCTATGAATTGCATCATTCTTGCTATTTGATTCATGTTCGATGGGAGAATTCATTACTCGAAGCTGCCGAATGCCAATAGACGGAAAGCCCAGTTTTGAATTACCTTAAATGTCTCAAATATTTCATGTGACCCTTCCTGTTTGGCGAAACTAATTCCGGGCAATATTTATATTTCGGTTTGTTTAGAAGGGTAAACAATATTTTATATTCGGTTTAAGGTAATGTTTCCCAGTTAGTTTTTCTCGAATATCCATATGTTCTTAAATCCTGAAATTTCGCTATCCCAACACCCCTATTGTTCATGCATTTGTGGACTTCCCATTATGCTTCAAATTTCATCATCCCGTGCTCGGCCTACACGGACTGCGTTTTACTTTCCCCGATGCTTTTTTTTTTCTTTTACTCCCAGAAATGACCAATTACCTACGTTAGGTTATTACACGACCTGTCCAATCAGATTTCTTCGGCTGAAATATCTCAACCATCGGCGACTACTTGAGGTAAAGTCGCTGACATCTTATGTTACACCTAACGGTCAGCTAGAAGGAATGCGGCGTCGTTATTTTCACCATCATTATCAGCAGCAGCAGCAGCAGCCTTTTGTACGTCCGCTGCAGAACGAACGCCTTTCCCAACAATCTCGAGTAAACACAGTTTGCGCCAGCGGATATCGATATCATCCCATGCCTTCAGATTTACTCATTTTATCCCATCGCCTCGTCATCTGCCACCCTTGATGGCACCTCCCTTCTCCCGGCACCAATTATGCAACTCTAATAGACAACCGGTTATCAGCCCCACGCATTATATGGTATGCCCCACTCTATTTCTTTTTTTTAATGTCAACTATAGAATATCGGCTACCCCAGTGAGCTATAATCGAAACCGCTGTCATCCTGTGTGTAAATGTAGCGCCTATTGCTCTTTGTAACCCCTTTTTTTTTTTTACATAGACTAAATTTCTCTTCGTTAACCTCCAAGCTCTCGCCCCTCGTGTTAGTAACTAATGGTAGAACGCAATGCAGCATTCTTTTCGAAAACGTACACGTAAACGAAAACGAGTTGCAGAACTTTCGTGAGCTACTTTTCCCAAGGTGCATTAGTTAGTGCATATCAGTTATGTAATCCCAGGCCTAAGGACGTTAGCTAGGCAGCATTCGTTCTAATAAAATACGCTTTTCCGCAGACTTAATTAGCCCAAAAGAAACCGTACTGGTGGAAGGCGGCCGCATTAACGCGCTTCGTTACCAGAACAGTCCACAGAGGAGAATGCCAATAAGATAACCAGTTTTTCGGAGTAACCGAAATTTCTCTTACCGGCGTAGAGCGCATTCGGCCCCCGAGAAAATTCACGTGGGCCTTGTAGAAAAAAAAAAGAAAGTTTAAGCGTCATTAACACCAGCCAGTGATTTAAAAGCACTTCTCGCTCCAAGAGCTAGTGCAGTGTCGCCATCTGTTAGACATACCAGAAAAGGTTCCAGCCGTCGCGCGGTTTTCCTCTGGCTATCGCCCTGCTCCCTAGAATATATGCTCCGTTTCATACATCGGGCGCTACGCTTTAAGGCTACAGCAACGTTTTTCCCTGGCCCCGTTCGCACTAAGAAATACTACGGCATTGTTGCGAGCAAATATGTGAAGAGAGCGAGAAATTATTCGAAAACTTTTCTTTATATAGATAGGCTCATTAATAAGTGCGAGTACGATAGCTTCAATTCCTGAAGAAGGAGAAACAGTGTTGTGCAACTGCTAATATGTTGTTTAAATCAATTTGCTTTTCGTTGTTTTCCTTTCGGGGCTCTTCGTTTGCAGAAGGTCGCAGCAGCCTGGCATGTTGTAGCGAGAGGATGCGCTGTTGGCGCGCAGTGAAGCACAAGTTGTGCCACATAGCTGCAGCTGCTTCACGGTGTTGCGCGTGATCTCAGAAATCTAGCATGATGCTCAAGAGACGCCGCGGAATATTCACACATGGCAAATTTTTTAACCATTTATAAAGTAGGTAGAAAGAAATTGTCCCTGCGAGGTGTCCAACCCCTTTGATTTACGGCTGTATCTCTAAATCCCTTGGCCACAATGGTTTTTTTTTTCTTACACGTTATTACAAAACTAAAAAAAAAAAAAACTCACGAGCATAATGTATATAGAATGCAGTCAAAATATCCATAGCCGCGTCTACAAGCAGGACAATTAGTAGAGCAAATATTTCTCTAGAAGGGAGGATAGCACATACACTTCATCACCGATGAATACCAGTCCGGTGGGAGGTCTCTTTGATCTTAAAAGTCTTCCAGCTGTAAAATACTCGCTGCTTTATTAGTTGCGAGGATGTCATCATATTTTGGAACGTTCTCCAAAGCACTCTTTAAAAACTCCTTGATCTAAATCCTCATGTCAGATGATAATCGATCAAGCGATGAGTTTACGTGAAAAGCGATGAAGTTCCTCTTGACTCGTGGGGCCGCACAGCACAGTTCATGTTAGTGGTGCGAGACTGCCCTGCACCGCTCGAGCCGGCCGCACTCATAGATGATTGGGACTACTACACTTGCCTCAATCCACGGAGCCTCAATATCCTGTGCATGTGCTCCCTATGAAAAGAAACGCGTTCCACCCCGGTCCAAAGGGCTGAGTATCTTACATTTCCATACCTTCCATGTAGAGCGCATGGGCGCCACAGCCGAGCCAACGTGAATTTTTTGCAACAAATTTCACACTTGTAAGCCTTATCACTCACAATGAACTCACAATGATCTCAGATTTGAGTTCATCAGATCATACTTACTATGACAAAATTAATTCTCTCAAACTTGACCACTCCCGCTCGGATCGACAAACGTACTGCCGAATTATGGCTCTCTGAACGCTTAGCGAGAGGCTAAAATTAGCTATAATTGCGTCATGCGTGCTGCAACAGCGCCATCTGAGCACTCTACTCATGCATAATCGAGTGTTGCTTCTAAATGTGAAGCAGTTCTTGGCGAACAGTTCTTGGCCACTTTGGGAGTATGTGTCTATCTATGTATATTATGACAAGGAAGTCTAACACGGCTGTGGACGACACGAAGGACGCCGACAGGAAGACACAACAGCGTAGGTTTAGCCAGGCGCACCAGGAACAGCGTCGAGCCCGAGCCCCACTTCAGTAGCGCTGGCGATCCGGCTGCGGAGCTCTATACGACGCACTTCTTCTTCCTTACATCTTCCCCCCTCGCTGAAGACGGAGCCGCACAGGAGGCCTAAGGCGTCGTGAGGACGAAGGGCTCGTGATACGGCTTGAGCCGATCGACGTGGACAGTTTCGCGGCCGTAAGGCCGTAGGGGCCGTAGGGGGCGTCAGAGGTTCGATGACGTAGTTCACCGGAGAAGTTTGCTGCAGAACCCGGTAGGGTCCGTGGTATCGGGATACAAACTTGGAAGAGAAATCTGGTGTCGAAGTAGGAGGCACCCACAACCAAACGAGAGCGTCAGGCGAAAACTGGGTGTGGGGGCTCCCGTCGTCATGACGAAATTTCCGTAGCGCTTGTTCTTGCGTTGTAAGGGAGCGAGCTAGTTGCCGACATTCTTCTGCGTACCGGGCGGCTTCGGAAACCGCTGTACCCTCTGATAAGTCGGGACGGTAAGGAAGAATAGTGTCAACGGGAAATGACGGTTCTTGGCCATATAGAAGAACGAAGGGAGAAAAGCCCGTCGTTGCCTGGGGTGCCGTATTGTAGGCGTACGTGACATAGGGAAGGATGAGGTCCCAGTTGGTGTGGTTGGAGGCGACATAAGTCGAAAGCATGTCACCAAGAGTTCGGTTAAAGCGTTCTGTCAATCCATTTGTCTGCGGGTGATATGCGGTGGTACAGCGATGAATAATGCGGCATTCAGTGAGAAGTTCTTGAAGGACGTCGGCGAGAAAGACGCGGCCTCGGTCGCTCAGTAGTTCGCGGGGAGCGCCGTGACGTAAAACGAAGCGTTGAAGCAGGAAGGAGGCAACGTCACGAGCTGTCGCGGCTGGTAGAGCGGTCGTTTCGGCATACCTCGTGAGGTGGTCTATAGCTACAATGACCCAGCGATTGCCAGCAGCTGTGTATGGCAGAGGCCCGTATAGGTCTATTCCAACCCGGTCAAAGGGTCGTGAAGGGCACGGCAAAGGTTGCATTGGTCCAGAAGAGCGGCAAGAATCAGGCTTGCGGCGTTGACATTCCGTGCAAGAGCGAATGTACTTTTGCACAAATGTGTACATACCACGCCAATAAAACCTATGACGTAGTCTGGTATAGGTCTTAAAGAGACCAGCGTGTGCACACTGAGGGTCGGCGTGGAAAGCGACGCATACATCAGTGCGGAGCTGCCGGGGTATTACAAGCAGCCATTTGCGGCCGTCGGAACTGTAGTTACGGCGATAGACGATGCCGTCGTGGATGGCGAAGTGCGAAGCTTGCCGGCGTAGCGCTCGGGATGGTGGGCGTTCAGGTGAATCTGAGATGTAATCTATCAAAGATGAAATCCAGGAGTCCTTGCGCTGCTCCAAAGCCATGTCGACAGAAGCGAATGGGGGAAGTGGGTCGTCTAGGACGGAGACACTGACAAGGTCGGTGTGGACAGGCGAGCTCGAAAGAGCATCGGCATCGGCGTGCTTCTTGCCTGAGTGGTAGACAACCCGGATGTCGTACTCTTGGAGCCTCAGCGCCCACCGGGCTAGGCGGCCGCAGGGATCCTTGAGGGATGACAACCTGCAAAGTGCGTGGTGATCGGCGACATCATTGAAGGACCGGCCGTACAGGTATGGACGAAATTTTGTAATGGCCCAGATGATCGCTAGACATTCTTTTTCCGTGACTGAATAATTCGCTTCAGCTTTCGTAAGAGTGCGGCTCGCGTAAGCAACAACATATTCTTGGTAGCCGGGCTTTCGCTGGGCGAGCACAGCGCCAAGACCAACGCCGCTAGCATCCGTATGGATTTCCGTGGGAGCAGTTGGATCGAAATGGCCCAGTATCGATGGTGTTGTAAGCAGGCGATGTAGCGTAGCGAAGGCCTCGTCGCAAGCCGGGGACCACGCGGAAAGATTGGGGTCTCCCTTAAGTAGCTCTGCCAGCGGTGCCATAATCGAAGCTAAATTTCGAATGAAGCGGCGGAAGTACGAGCAGAGGCCAATGAAACTACGCAAGTCTTTCAGAGACGTTGGCCTTGGGAATTCTTTAACAGCACGGAGCTTTGCGGCATCGGGGAGAACGCCGTCCATTGACACAACATGCCCGAGAATTGTCAGCTTGCGTGCCCCAAAGTGACATTTTTTTCAGGTTGAGTTGGAGGCCAGCGTCACTGAGACAGTGTAAAACCTGCTCCAAGCGATCAAGGTGAGTAGGAAAATCTGGTGCAAACACTATTACATCATCCAAATAACACAAGCACGTGTTCCATTTGAGGCCTCGAAGAAGAGTATCCATCATCCGCTCAAAAGTCGCGGGCGCGTTGCAAAGGCCGAATGGCATCACAGGAAATTCGTATAAGCCATCTGGTGTGATGAAAGCTGTTTTAGGCTTATCGTCTGCAGCCATAGGCACCTGCCAATAACCAGAGCGTAGATCGAGGGAGGAAAAGAACTCTACACCTTGTAAACAGTCTAAGGCGTCATCGATCCGTGGCAATGGATAAACATCCTTTCGGGTTATTTTGTTTAGGCGACGGTAGTCCACGCAAAAGCGGATCGAGCCATCCTTCTTTTTAACTAAAACAACTGGCGATGCCCATGGACTGTCGGATGGTTCAATGACACCACGCTTTAGAATTTCACCTACTTGCTCATCAATGACGCGTCGTTCTGTCGAAGATACGCGGTATGGTCGCTGCCGTAGCGGTGAGTGAGCACCGGTGTCAATCCGGTGGCATACAGTCGTCGTTCGACCCAGAGAAGTGCTATGGCTGTCAAAAGAAGGGCGAAATTTGTCGAGAAGACGGAGGAGGTCATGGCGCTGTTGTGGTTTAAGGCGTTGTCGATGACGTGGCTGAAAACGTCTTCAGGCGATGTGGGAGGTACGGGACTACCGGAGAGGGTGTTGACTTCGGACGATCCATTAGGAAGTTCCAACGTGGTAATGGTGTCGTAAGGCTCCACAGTGCCGAGAGATTCACCGCGATGCAACGTAATCGGGAATGGGAAGTGGTTGTAAACAGGAAGGTGAGTAGCACCTGCGTGAAGGCCAAGCAGCGCGGTTGGGCGCGGTGAGATGCGGCGACGAACAAAAGCAGAGGAATGTGTGAAGAGTACGGGAGAGTCGGAGGCAATGGAACAAGATACAGGTGCCAGAACGGATGCGTGCGGAGGTATCTGGATGTCGTCAGTGAGGGATAACTTGGATTATTTCGCAAGTAGCTCGGAACTGCTGCAGGATCGTGGCCTTGCTTTGACGTCAAGAGACGCGAGTTAAAAAACATGCAGCACATAACTGCCAACTTCCTGGCTCACGCGCACTCTACCTTAAAAGAAAATAATACTTAAGTACTGACACAAAAACTTTGTGTAATTAGGGCGGATTCAGCAACCCGCCATAAGTGACGCAAGTCGAGGTTGCCTTTCTCAGCTCACCACCATGTTAAAAAATGAGCGAAACGAAAACAAGATGAAAGCAGGAACCAACGTTTCGACTCGAGGGCCTGTCTTTTTCAAGGCAAGTCTATGAAATACACAAGTGCACTTGTAGAAACGTTGGCTCCTGCTTTCATCGTGTTCTCGTTTCGCAGATCTTCTTGAATTTCCATCTCCCACTTTTCCCATGTTCACTATAAAAAAATTTCACACAAACTAAATTAAAAGCAGATCCCAGGCCTTGTGGGAATTGTGGGAATGTTATGCGAAGCAGTTTGCAGGGAGCCAGCCTACCATGTTAACGAAACGACCATGAGAGCACCAAGACGTAGGCGGCTCTTTCATAACCTACATGACACGCATCTCATGATCGACATTCATGTCATGAGTCCTCAGGAGTCCTTTTAGCTACACCTAAGAGACCTTAAGGCGAAATACTTAGTCGTGCTCATGACTATGACTTCGAGCATCAACCTTTAGCCTTTCCCTTCACTTAGTACCACATCCGAACCCATTCCATGGGTTTTCGAGTGTTAAAATTTTTTCGGTGAGTCATTCTCATTTTTGCTGAGTCATGGTCACGATTTTGACTTCTACCACAATCGCTTAGTGTTTCCTTCACTTAGTGCCCACGTCCAAACCCATTTCCCTGGTTTTTGAGTATTACTCTTTTTTCGCTGAGTCATTGTCATTTTTTCTGAGTCATGTTCATGACTATGACTTCTACCATCATCCTTTAGTGTTTCCTTCACTTAGTGCCCACGTCCAAACCTATTCCAGTGGTTTTTAATTGTTAAACAATTTTTCGCTTAGTCATTGTCATTTTCTCTGAGTCATGCTCATGACTATGACTTCTACCATGATCCCTTAGTGTTTCCTTCCCTCAGTAGCCACGTCCAAACCCATTTCAGTGGTTTTTGAGTGTTATTCTTTTTTCGCTGAGTCATTGTCATTTCCTGAGTCATGGTCATGACTATAACTACTACCATCATCCTTTAGTGTTTCCTTCACTTATTACCAACGTCAGAATCCATTTCAATGGCGTTTGAGTGTTAATATTTTTTCACTGAATCAATGTCATTTTTGCTCAGTCAAGGTTATGACTATGACTTCTACCAACATCCTTTAGTGTTTCCTTCACCAGTATCCACGTCTGAACACATTTCAGTCGTTTTTGAGTGTTAATATTTTCGTGGAGTCATTGTCATGACCTATATAACACGCATGTCATGACATTTATGTCATGACCTATCACTTATGTTCGTCAGACACTCCTGTCATACTATGCCAATTTTGGTACCTACCAAGTTAACCAAACGACCATGAGAGCACCATGACGTAGGCGGCTGTTTTATGAACTACATGACACGCAGGTCATGATACGGGATCGGACGAGAACCGGCGTAAGGTCATGATACACATATTTATGTTCGTCATATGCTCTTATCATAGTATGCCAATTTTGGTACATACCATGTTAACGAAACGACAAAGAGAGCACAAAGTCGTAGGCGGCTAGCTAGCTAGCTAGCTAGCTAGCTAGCTAGCTAGCTAGCTAGCTAGCTAGATAGATAGATAGATAGATAGATAGATAGATAGATAGATAGATAGATAGATAGATAGATAGATAGATAGATAGATAGATAGATAGATAGATAGATAGATAGATAGATAGATAGATAGATAGATAGATAGATAGATAGATAGATAGATAGATAGATAGATAGATAGATAGATAGATAGATAGATAGATAGATAGATAGATAGATAGATAGATAGATAGATAGATAGATAGATAGATAGATAGATAGATAGATAGATAGATAGATAGATAGATAGATAGATAGATAGATAGATAGATAGATAGATAGATAGATAGATAGATAGATAGATAGATGACCCTGTCAGAGCTGTCGACACGGTTGGCGGCCAGCCGCGTCGAGCAGTCGACGCGGTTCAAGATAACGCGCCTCGAGCGACTGCGCCTGCGTGAGCTGCTTCCGGCAGCCGACTCCAGCGCTCGCCGCATCGCAATGCAATGCGCTCCGAGATTTCCCCTAAGTGTGAAACAGACTGTACTTACACTAACTCGCACAAGCTTCGCTACTATTTCAACGACACTCATTTCACGCAGGTTCCGCTACGTATCCAGAAGGTATTTTTGCATATATGTTGCGCTTACTTAGTCCAACTTATGTGATACGAGATAAAGAGTTCAGGCGCCTGTTCACTGCTCCATGTGCGTCGAACAGTGCCGATAGTCTGCAGGTTGCGCAACTTTATACACTGGCGCAATTATACTAAAGCGAGACACTCACCGCGTGATAAGGGATGAACGGCTCGAAAAGGTGGTGTGGCGCACAATCCCCGATGCAGTCTACACGTGCACGCCAGTTGTGTCTCCCGCCGTGTCCATAACGTTTTCGGGGTGTCGATGAGCTGCAGGGACCACGTGGCACTTGCACCGAGCGCCGGCACGACCTTGTCGCGTCAGGTCAAGCGCTCAAGCTCACTGTGCAGTTCGTTGAAGGTGATGCCCCAGTGGCTATAAAACTGTTAAAGCGGAGGTAACAGGCGCGCAGCCGCTTGCCATCGTAGTTTCCGAGATGGCTTGTCGTATACGGTCGCCGAAGAAACGCTCCCACCACAGGTACAGCGGTGAGCACTGTTAGGGTGAACACGCGAGCGCGTGGCCGACGGCACTATCAGCGCCGCGTAACAGCCATCGTTGGAAACATTGCACATGCGCAGCATGTGCTTTGCGAAACACTCTTTCCACCGCGCGCATCACGTCATCGATACGCTTGTTCGTCGTCTGCTAGCCGCATTTTTTGTTCGCTGAGCTGATACCTTCTGCATTTCAAGGTCCATCTGGATTGAAGATTGGCGCGTGAAGGAAAAAAGTGAGTGTAAGAGGGATAATTATTAAACTTTTTATTCAAGAAAATTGCACTTTTGCAATTCAAGTTAAACAAGACCATGAGAACAAATATAAAAACATGAGCAAATCTAATAGCGAGTCATGTGACCACTTACAGCAACGACTGCAGCTATTCTGGACGGTAACGAGTCGTAAAGTGATCGAACATATTCCCGATCGGCTTTCAGCCTTTCCCACTCGTTGCTGACTTGCGCCCACAACTGGTCCGAAGTCGCGGAATAAAGGGGCTTCCTTGCCAAAGAAGCTTTCAGACGGCCCCACACGTTTTCTATCACATTCAGGTCCGCTCCTTTCGGAGGCCATTCCAGTAGCTGCATGTGCGGCTCCGCCTGGAACTCCTTGACAGCCCGCGCCGTGTGTATCGGTGACCGGTCCTGTTGGAACAGGTAATCACCGTCTGGGAATAAACTGCTCGCATATGGCAACAGCACATTGTTCAAAATGTTGCAGTATTGTTCCGACGATAAGTGTCCACGTATACGTTGCAGGGGCCCTAAACCATATCTTGAAACAGCACCCCACACGTTCACACTCGATCTCCCACTGGCAGAAACACCTTGCACGTTGTCCGGGTCGTTCCTGCGTGGCATTGTGACGTTAACTAAAACAATTGCTTTTCAAAGCAGGAAGTTTGCCTCACCGTGTGCCTGGTAGTCTCCAAACACGCAATCTTTGGTCTTGTCGCGTCGAAAACGTCGACTCATCCGAAAAGATGACGCGACCCCACTCTTCTGATGTCCATGCTTCGTGCAGCTCAGCGAACTGCCGTCGTGCGTCCTTGTTTGCCGCCGTTAGTAGTGGCTTCTGCGCTGCGACGCGACTGCGAAGGCCCGCAGTACGCAGGCGACGTCGAACAGTGGTGTCCGAAACGTCCAAATCCAAGTCCTCGCGTATTGCTGGGGCTGGCAAGAAAGGGTTCCGAACAGCAGCTGCAACTATGAGGGCGTCATCGTCGTCTGTGGTAGCTTTAGGGCGGGGCGCGCGGGGTCCATCCTGAATGCGACCTTCATACTTGTAGGCTTGAATTATCCTGTTCACAGTCTTCAGGGGCCTATTAACTAAAGCGCCAATATACCGCTGGGAATAACCTTTCAGGGAAAGATCGACAATTGAGCGCCAATCATCATCGGGAACCCTAGCCATAATACGATCTGGCGACAGAATGAACGGCTGCGAAAGATGTTTGGTTGTTTTATATACGGCGTTGCATGCACAACAACTTTGAAGGGAAGGAATAGACACGCCCCCATAGATATACAAGTTTTTTTGTCTTGTTCTGTTCAAGCACAGATGTTTAAAGAAATCTTAAAATGCAGGATGCATGGGCTTAGAAAACAAAAATGCGGCTAGCAGACGACGAACAAGTGCATTCATGACGTCATGCGCGCGGTGGAACAATTATTTCGCGGAAGGCGCGATGCGCATGCGCAATGTTTCCAGTGATGACCGTAACGGGGCGCTGACAGTGCCGTCGGCCACGCGCTCGCGTGTTCACCCTAACAGTGCTCACCGCTGTACGCTTCTCCTTTCAGTAACATTAAATGCGTCAGCCACAAACTGTATAGCGCGGTCGATATCTGCGGGCCGCAATCTCGGACGATCACTTTCGATGGCTATAGACGGTTTCATGCTCGCGATAACAGCAGCGAGCGTGCCGCCCCCAAGAAACTTCCGGTCATGTGCCTTATCAGTCTGCTATGTTTTAACGCATGCTTGCTTCTTTGCCAGTTACATTTAGCAGCTACGTCAGTGTGCAAAACCAGAAGCCGTGCAGGGCCTATGTTTGTAATCAGTGAAAAGGTCTATACTATCGCTTTCGCGAGATTTCGCGTGACTAGAACCGACCCGACGCGTCGGAATCGATGGGCAATAGCGTTCCCTGCATTGTGATATGTTAGCGTACATCCAGTAGTACAACTCCCGCACACGGCGGCCGCATTTAGATGGGGGTGAAAATGCAAAAGCGCCGTGTACCGTACATTGGGTGCACATTAAGGAACCATAGCTGGTCAAAGTTAATGCGGAGTCCCTCACTACGGCGTGCTTCATAATCGGATCATCCATGGTTTTGGCGTGTAAATTCCCAGAATAGAATAGCCAGTAGTACTTGTCCATTGCGCTCAGAATTCTCTCGCCAGTAGACGCCGATCTGTCCGGTGCATAGTCACGGGAATCCTCGCGAAAGTGAAACTATACATCCCAGCGTGTCATCGATCGAGAATACGTTAGTCAGTGGTTTTCTCACTCGCGTAGCAGCATGGGCGAATCTCCCAAGCAACTTTCTTTGGCAATGAAGTTGAATCCACCGAAGCAATGCACGCGGCAGAAGGAGCGCGCCTGAAAAATTCCCACGTTGTCATCCGCGTTACTTCTTGCTGAGTAAATAAGGCGCAGATATAGTCCGGTGTTACGCAGGCGCGCTCCACGCGCAGCGAAGTTGCGCTGGTTATGCTACGTCGGCGCGAAGCGGACGCTTTGCAGTCCAGCGTCACCGCCGAGCCATCGTGACTGGCGGCGATCGGCGCGGTTTGGCTGGTTTGGCGTGGCCAGCGCGGGAATAGAACATGTCCTATAACGCGCCAGAGCGGCAAGACCAGGGCCGGTATTTTGTAGCGATGCTTTTCCGATGCTAATGTCTTTTCGCGCTTGGTCAGTGATCAGAGCGACGGTCTGCTCACGCTATCAACGGGATCAGCCGGCCGTGAGCAGTGGATGATAAGACTAGTATAAATAAAGCATAACAGATCCCTACAACATACCAGCCCAGTGTTCATCGTGCGCTAGCTTGGCTGGCCGGCCTACAGTTCGGGTGCAACGAAGAGATTGCGCTGAGTTCGCGCCTTTGCCAAACGAAAAAGCATTCGCACGCCACGCCCATGTGCGCATGCGCTGCGGTAGCAGCTCATCGCCGCGCTGTCATAGAGAAAGCAATTCCACACGAGCTAACACTCGGCGAAAACAGGAAATACGTCACGCTAGTATTCACAGCAGCCGTTAGCATCACGCGATCATCGGAAAAAAGCATGTGAAATGAAGTTGACAATGTTTATATTTTTGTTCTTGGCATATAAATGAACGTCTCCTTAGCGACTCATTTTTCTTGAGTTTCTCATTTTTCTTAGCGACAGCCAATGACACGCCAGATGCCAGCGCAATGCGCCAGGCACACCACCGAAGCGAGCGAGGCCGGCTGCGCAACCTAAATCAAATTTAGTGGTAAAGGGGAGGGGGGGGGGGGGGGGGGGCGGAGGAGGCACTATGGCCAATTTGCTGACGAAGTAAAATGAGTGTGGATAAATTACTGCATTTGTAAAAATTACTTAGCAAGTGCTCGAAAGCGTTATATGCGGGCACGGTTTAAAACGAAGCAGTCGTATACGACCATTGTTTTAAAGTATGTGATTTAATTACAAGCACCTGAAATTTTATTGCACCTGCCCTAAAGAAGCACTTTCGCTCGGAATCGGGTTCTGATTCTGCAAGGACGTGCAAGTCTGGTTTTGAAGACAATGTCTTTCTTGGCGAGATACCGCCACTTTTACGCATTGAGTATGTTTGTTTCTAACCGCTGTTTCTAGCCTCTTTCGTCGGCCTAATCCGAAAATTGTGCAGTCTTAAAATGTGACATAACTAATGATGATGGTGGTGATGATGAACCACACGATTCATTCCGAGCCGCGCTGTGGGTTTCTATGATGACAATGATATAATGACGATGATGACTGTCATTATGATAATGATTGTGATAACTTATGACAAAACGTTGCAAGACGATTCAACTTGTAGTTGATTTCGATCAAGCGCTGTTGCTCCAGCATGGCTCTCACGGCAAATTATACGGTTCATAACTTTTTACACCCCATTCTCACCACCAACTCGCCTAGGAAAACATTGTCTCTCATCGACTTCAACCAAAGGTTGTATTGCCTTCCAACTTTTTCTACGAAGAGATCACAACCTCAACGTCACACGGCCATTTTCGGCATCCATCAGTAGCAACATTCAGCAGCACAATTTTATCCGCATATTACCTTGCATTTGGAGTTCTTTGATTAAAGGATATAAAGAAAGCTTAAAGATTTCAATCTTTGAATTTTAAATTTATGGTTAAATAGCTGATGAAATCTGACAAACTAACCAGAGCATGCACGAAGGCTTTTCAGAATAGGATATATTACCAGTCGTATAGTCTTGGCTTCATGGAAAGTAGTAATGCATATATGCATGACGATATGCATAGAATATGCAGTCAGTGAAGACGTTAATAATGTTAAAACGCATCACCAGGTTAGGGAGCGCAAGGTCGAGGGAGCATATTCTGCATAGGCGAATTCGGCCAATCGCACCGGTGCCGGGGCGCCCTGGTGCGATGATGATTTGAAGAAACGGCGTATCAGGGCAATCCAGTGCGCACTGGTGTGATCTGCCGAGTTCGACATAAGGGACAACCTATAGTGAATTGTCCATTTTGGCCGCCACTGATTGGTTGGAGCTGTACCAAGGAGAGGGAGACTGGCTGGGGGCGCCTGTTTCCTTCTCGCTGGTACACCGGCCCATCAGCACTGCAGCAACAGGCGAAATGTAGTACATTCCACTAGCTCGACACTTACGGAATGCAACCCCAGCTGAAGCTCCGCTGGTGAAATTTTCTAGGCACATCCGGACGAGGTCTACCAGGTAGCGTTGGTCGTGCTGTGTCTTGGTGAGAATGAGCCAATCCAGTGAAGGGGGGATAATTCCTGATATCGGTCTGTCTACGCGCGGTGTCCGAGCAGCAAGAATCGTACCTAGGGAGCTTCGTACGCGCGCATCGCATCTTGAGGCGATCTAAACACTCATTGATGTTCACAAACACACAAACGCGTGAGAACGCTTCTATAAATATTCCTCGACTCCTAAACGCATTCTTGGTAATCAGATCTGACCACGTGGGGCCTAGAGAAACCTCTACATTTGGTTTAGCGCTCTGAATCGAGGCATGCACGTGGTGTTGTTCACATTCTCATCGTCCCATGCTTGCCCATTTTTTTCACTACTGGTCAAACGCAAGACAGTCAAAAAGAACACACAAGTACGAGAAATGCTTCCAATTTATTTATTTTGCTGGTAAATAAATACCTAAATTGAGCCGTTAGTTATAAATACCCAAACAAAGATCATATAAACGTACCAAGAAGGAAACCAACAAGTTGACAAACCCCTGACAGCTATTTGGTGTGCACCAATTTAACGTTCTTGTTTCGCCATACCGCTTGCTGACACGCTCTGTGTTGTTGTATCTTTTGGCTTTTGAAGTGCATTCACAGGATCACTCAAAATGTATTTTGATTTCTGCGTAAGTGCTTTATTGAGCAGATTGTAGTTCTTTGCGAGTTCACGAGTGCATGAAAAGCCGCTAGTCGGCTTCGAAGTATGCACAGTATGCGTCTACAATCACTTATCAGTTGCTTGTGAACACGAACTCCTTGCACTTGCCGGCAGCGACAGAGCCATGGGAGGTTGCAGAATATATGATAAAACACGTCATCATACGCCAGGCTCCATGCATACACAAGATGCCTGACAATTTCGGCACGCGGCTTACTACATTCAGTCCGACTTCTCATCTGCACAGCTCCCGTACTTCACGATGCCGCCTGGCCAATTTCAGGGTAGAGACGCCGCCATGGTTCGCAGATTCCAGGCTGACTATTTCTGTCATACGCATTGTGCTCTGGGTTCGACGGCTACTTACGTACGTAGTCCAGGCGTCGAATGGGAGATGAATGAAAGCGTTACTGAATACCATCATTAGCCGCTTCTCTGCAGGAACCAGAAAATTTTTTTAATGAAAAAATGGCTGGGAAGGCATTTTCACGGCAAATTTAACCGTCAAGGAAAGTTGTCGAACCCTTAACTGTGTTTATGAAAAACCGTTAGCGATAGCAGCCAAATACACAAAGAGGAGCACACAAAACGCCAAAGATTTGGACGCCAATGTTGTCAAGAAAAGCTTGCGAAGGGAAATGGTTGTACGGCGCGCTCCCAGGCAGCTCTTATGGCGCGGGGCAGTGCAGTCGATGAAAGTGGGATGGTGTGCAAGGGGGGAGGGGGGGGGGTGCATTTTAAGGGGTCGCTTAGGCGACTCGCTTCCTTTAATGACACAAGAGACTCGTCCCTCACTCGCGGCGCACGCTTTTCGCGCCGCCAACGAACGGCGACGCCATTTCTCATTCACGGCCGCTTCTCCTCGATGAAAAGGCCGCTCGACGAACGCCAGCTGAGTCGGGGTCGTCGGGCTATGCTCTGCAAGCGCTAGCGATCCTTCCATGATTCTTTTCTTTTTTTCCCGCCTACCACCGTCGGCGCAGAAAGAAGGATCGCGTCCGCTCGCAGACGGTGACGTAGGGGGCGTAAAGCCGAACGAAGTTGGAACGGGTGCGTGAGGTGTCTGGAAGAAAGAAACCACTTCACCGGCTGCCTATGGAGGCGGAAAAGACCTCCGCGATTGGCGCGTCAGCGCAGCATCCACGCGACTCTTGCCGTATCGCGCGCGCAGTGGCCACTTCTCTTTTAGAACAAGCCCCGCAGCCTTGAAACGGGCTGCAGTAAATTGTGGCGAGAAAGAACTAGTAGACGCGCGCGAATGCAAAAGCGTAAAGAGCATGCCAGTGGCCCAAGAGAAGACGTCTTGTCGCCAGCGGCGGGAGGCGAGGCGCTGGAGCGAGCCGCTAAAAAGCGCGCGCGCGGGCGCACGGCGTCGCCGGGAAGAGAATTCATTATCGAATTTCGATAGAAGGAACATCCCTGGGCCGGCACCTAACTGGGACGGCGACGGCCAGCCCGGGCCACCCTCCCATCTTCTCGCGCGGCGGCCTTCAATCTTCTCGCCGAAGAAGAAGGAAGCCAGGCGGTGGTGCGGCGGCCTGCGTGTCCCGCCGCATTACTGCGCCGCTTAGGGGTCGTTTCCATTTTTTCCAGCTCAGGGCCGAAAAGGAACCGAGACTAACGGGCTCCGCGGGGCCTGTCAAAGCCGCCCATCTCCTCCACACTTTTTTTTTTTTGCTTCATTTTTGTACCACTCTTTCTTTCCAGGTTGTTAACGGGGTCTGCGTCGACGTAAAAGCTTCAAAAAAAAGAAAAGAAAGAAAGAAACATCGAGGCCCGAGAACAAAAAAAATAGACGAAAGTAACGAGAAGCTGCTGGCTCTCCGGGCCTCTTTTGTTTCTTCCCTTCTCCGCCGTCCCTTTCCAGCCAATCTCGTCACTCGTCGGTGGCCTCTCCCTCGCAGAGTTTGACCCTCTCTTCCGAAGCCCCAGCTTCGGGCCGCAGTCCTTACCTGTGCTCTACGCCGGCCCGGCTGCCTCGCGCCTGGAGGTAGTTACAAACGCCCCGTGTTGCGTGAAACAATCGATGCCGCGATGAGGCAGAGGGGGAGAGGAAAAGAGGGGATAGAATGAGGGGGTGAATAGGGGGCGGTGGTCGGCCCGAGAATCGGCCCGTTTAAGGGGGCCCAAACCGTGGCACCGCCTGTCAAGTTCGATGCAGCGGGGCTAGTGTATACCTCTGCTTTTATCCACATTGCACGCACGATTGCATATTTTGTTGCGTTAATTTCCTACAACATTAAGCGATCACTTGAAGGTGACTGTGAAGCCCGGTCTTCCCTACAACAACAGCGTCAGGTGCGCGAATGTTCGTCAACGGTCCTGCAGTATTCCGCCTTAGAAGAGAATTGTGATGGTGTGAAATATATACGTGGTTCATTTGCTACAATACAACTACCTGTTCCAACAGAGTATCTATCTTTAAACCCTGTTCAGCTCATTTGCGTCTGGCGTACATTCTTTTCAGTACTCCTTTGTTTTGAGTCACACAGGGGATACTTACAGTGCTTATACGTTAGTTAATGCAAATCAACATTCAACGGGGAACATGCTATCATAAACCTAGTAATTGGTATGCATTCGGATTGCGACTTAGTAGCACTCGTTTTCTTCTGCTCAGTGTAAGTTGTACTTCCTGCTTAAGACATCATTACTCGGACGCCGTCCCGCCGCGTTGGAAGCTAAATTCGTATTAGGAACAGGAAAACAACGACTACCAAAGTGGTGTTGTCAAAGGAATCGACGTTTCGACTTCCACACGGAAGGCTTGTTCCCTCTGTAAACCAGAGTGAACAAGGCTTTCGTGTAGAAGCCGGAACCTCGAACCCTTTAACAACAGCACTTTGGTCAGAGTTATGTTTTTTCTGTTCCTAATACGGAACTGCACCCTTATGCAGGGACAAAGTAGGAAGAAACGTGTACGAGGCACGCGTGTGTGCTTACATTAAGTGAATGACGCCGCACTGATCAGTGCTCACAGCGACATTACAAGCCGTTTTGCGCAAACGGTGGCGCGTGCCTTGTTAAAAGCCCGGAACCTGAACAGTACTGCACGCAAGTGCGTGGACGAGACGCAGGGCTCGCGCAGCCACAGCCGTTCGAAGACAAAAAGCCAGAGCTGAGAGAAGCGGGCCAGCTGGCGCGACGGGGCTTGAGCCGCGCTTGTCGGAGGGCTGCCTGCCAACGGAACGCGCGATTTCTTTTTCCTCTTGTTCTTCTGCTCCTCTTTCGGACCATAGTGGCGCGGTCCGTGTGCGAGAGAGCCGCTTTTATACAAGGCAGGCCTCCTTTCAAGCCAGCGACGAGAGCACGTATGGTTGTCC